>NW_022900947.1:14213016-14280398 GCF_012274545.1 Fukomys damarensis | reverse complement strand
ATATATATATATATATAAACCAGAAAACTATGGTTTAACCCCACAGAATAAGGGCTCTGCAGTTATATAGAACTGTTTTTATATTATCCTGACTTTTTCAATAAGTGTTATTATTGTTGTTTTTTATTTCAACATATCAACGTTATTTTTTTCCAATTTTAACTACTTTACTGGTACATGTTTAAAGTACATAATGATTACATTCCTCCTGGGTATAAACCAGAAAACTATGGTTTAACCCCACAGAATAAGGGCTCTGCAGTTATATAGAACTGTTTTTATATTATCCTGACTTTTTCAATAAGTGTTATTATTGTTGTTTTTTATTTCAACATATCAACGTTATTTTTTTCCAATTTTAACTACTTTACTGGTACATGTTTAAAGTACATAATGATTACATTCCTCCTGGGGAGTTGGCACATGTACATGGAACATCTTAATTCTTTCTCCACTCCTTGCCCTTTCTTCCACACCTTCTGTCTCTTTGTTCCCTTCCTTTTTGCAAACTGAAGTATAATTAGCAAATAGAAATTGTATTTTCAAGATGTACAATCGGCGGTTTGATAAATATATAAATTGCAAAATGTTCCTACAGTAAAGTAACTAATATATGTTACCTCACATAGTTATCTTTTTTCCATTTGTGGTAAAATGGGTAATATGTACTCTGTTAGTAAATGTCAAGAATCTAATACTCTGTTACTATCTGGAGTCACCAGGGCATAGACATTAGGTCTTGTGGAACTCTTTATCTTATCTCTGACATTTCATACTGGGTAACCAACATCTCCCCATTTTCCTTACAACCAAATCTGGTAACCAATATTCTACTTTCTATTCTTATGAGCTCCAATCTTAAAAATTCCACAACATTAAGTAATATTTTCCTTCTATATATGGTTTATTTCAATTACTACAAAATGTATTCCTGACTACATTGCTTAATTTCTCAAGTGTTCCTGTAGTCATTTGTACCACGCACATAAAAATTCCATCTCAAAATATGATAAGTACTTAATGAAAACACTGGTATAAATGCATTGATATAATATTTAGATGTAATGCATGATCAATAAGTGGTTTGTGGTTTTTTTGTAATTCTATGTATGTCTTTACAACTCTTTGCAAGACTTTATGTTTTAATTGGTACTAATTATCCATTGTTCTATTTCAAAAATACTAGGATTTAAGTAAGGATATGTAAAAACACCCAAATGAATGTACTGCTGCTGAATGTCAAGATTTTGTTATAAAATTTAAAATCAGGAATCAGGAGTTAGTGGAGAGCCAATGAATTAAAACAAAAGGGAGTACATACCCTCTAATAGTAACAGATATTCAGCTTGCATATATGAATTAAGAAATAAAATGAGCTCACAGCATAAGTGTGCTTGCTGTGCAGCCAGTTTGTTTTAACACTAACTCATAATAAAGCAAAGTAAACAGCAAGTCTGGAGTTAAATGGACCCTAAGTGGCCATAAAGACTCTCGAAGAGATGGACAGGGCCATAGAAAAGAACTTTCCATTAATGTTAATGTGCACAGAGCTGCTGAAGGGCCAAACATTAAAAGAAAAAAAAATGCTTTGAAACACTCTGAATTATTTATCTGAGAAAAGAAATCAAAGTAAAAGATAATATAACCATGCCTTCACCATAGTGGCTATCTAAGAGGTATTTTATATTCTCTTCTTTCCAAATGCTGTTTTTCAAAGCCCATTAGAATTTGGAGTTATAGCATGACTAACATTTTTGTCTTTTCTTGGTCCTCACACCAAGCTTCAAAATGAAAAGAAAAATTGTAAGTAAAAAAATTCTTCAAAAATTGTATTATGAGCAAAATCTATCACATTCCCTCTACTCTTCATTCTGACAGAGGGAGGAAAAAGTAAAGAATATAAAATAAAACACCTAGAAGCCCAAAAGCTGACTAAGTAAGATGCATGCCTGAAAATACTGCCTATGGAGTATCTTTCCCTAAAAATATCTCCAAGTAATTTAGGAGATTTATGAGGTATATAATAAAACAAGAAAAGTAAAACTCACTCTGTTAGATTAGTAATAAAAAAATGAAGTTGAAGTAATAGTACAACTTGTCCAAATAACATTTATTAGTAGATGTATATATATATATTTAGTAGCTTCATCTTGTTTGGTTTTTAAGTCTATTTTCTTTCTGCATCCACCTTCCACACAATGTGCAATTATTTATAAGATTCACAGCACATGCTCTGAATTAACCTGCTTTCAGTTAAACTGCAGATAGCTAAACAATGAGCTCATGAATTACTGACTGTTGAAAACAGTGGATTTTCAGTCAGTTAATCCATAATTCTGCAAAATAAACTTTTAAGGGAGTATAATCTAATTGATAGCAATAGAATATTTTTAATTAAGAATTAGTTCTCTTTTTGAAAACAAAGTCTCTTATTTTTAATGGTTTCCATTAAGTCTTACTAATACTTTATCCTATAATTACAGTGCTGAAAGCCCTGTGAAATCTACTTAGCAGATAGACAGTTCTGGAAAATTTGCCTTCTAATTTCCCTGAGAAATGATGATATTTATCTAAAGTGATGCCCTTTCATTTCACTAAACTCAAAAGTGGGCATATCAAAGCCATCAGGCATTAAAATAATTAACCTATAGTGTTTGACTGAATAAAATGTGATGCATAAGTTTGTTGAAAGTAAAAACTATGGCAAGACTTTTGGTTTTAGTGGTGGGTATGAACTAAAGTACAGTGAGAGAATCAAGTCTATCCCTTTCTTTCTCTGCAAGACAAAATGGAATCAGTGCTACAATTATATCTGTATATTCTAAAAACTTAGATTTTTTTTAAGTCAAATGGAAACAAAAGAATATTGTTATAAGTTCACTTGAAAATAATTAATTCAGATTGATCTTTGAAAGAGAGTGGGGCTCTTTCCACACTGACCTCTGATTTAGAATGTCTGATGATTTATTTAATAAATATCAAAATCTTAGAAATATACCTCAAGTGCTATCTCTTATAAAATTGTTCCTGACCAGTAGTTCATGATTCTCTGATCCATATGACAATTAACCTTGGGTCATTTCACTGAGAAGTATGTGGAACTGAATACAAAAGTGCTACAAAACATGTACTGACTATAGCAGATATACAGTAAATATTAGGGGAAGGAACAAATAATTCTGTTTCCTAATTGTTTGATGTAACTTCAGGTCAATTTCTGAATCCATCTGTGTCATGTCTGTGAAACCCAACTATCGTATACAAACCAAATGTAGTGTTCATATACTATAAAATATCGCAGCGATAACAAGTATTAGAAAAACCACCCAACTGGAAAGTGTGAAACCTTGATAACCTAGAGATCTTTGGACAGCCACTTAAACTCGCTTGTCCCAGACTTCCTTGTATTGAGATGATCTCTGACTACTGCCAGCTCTGTAAAGAGATGTTGCTATTGATAGACCCTTACAATATTTCAGGATTGCAACAGGGCAATCATGGAATTTGGGATAAAACATACTTCAGAAATGTTCCTTTTCCTGGGGAGGAAAAAGAAATGATTTTGACATTGAATCCACTTGAGGGAACCATCTAGCAAGCAAGATGGTAATGGTTTATCTTCCCACAGGTCGTATCTAAGATGAAAGGAATGATATCAATAATTACAGTAAGAAGAGGCATAAACTGGGATGGACCAGAGCAACCGGAGATGTGCGGTCCCTCTATCTTTCCCACCTAGAGTAGCTGAAGTACTGTTTTCTATCACAGAATTTTCATTTACAGTAAAATGAAATTCTCTGTTTTACCATCAAATTATTTTCAGGTAAGATATCTACTGGATATTCGAAATTTAGTTGAATTAGCCTTTAAATAAATTTTAGAAACTGATTCAAAGGCTGTCTTATTCCATAAATCACTTCTCCGAGTGAGGCATGGAACAAAAGGAAAACACGAACTTGCTGCATAGGAGCATCTGACAAACTGTCCATGGCACTAGTGTGTGCTCTGAGTCATAAAAAACGGTTAGCAAACCAGTATGGTGGAGAAGAGGGAGTCCAAAGCAGAAGGTGTTGTTGTTCACCCACCGTGAGCCCCAGGCAGCCACCGACTTACTTGAATCCCTTTGGTGTCAGGATGCACTTGGAGTCGTGCTGGCAGGGGTTCAGGTCCTGGGCACAGAAGTCCAGTTTCTCCTCACACAACTCGCCTGCAACATGGCAAACAGTGTCAGTTTACAAAGAAAGGCCAGTAAGCCTTCTGTCAGTATTCTGTCATGGGTCTCTGAGGTTAGTGCCATTCACAATGGAAAACAAAACGGGGAAAAAAATGAAATAAAGCTCCTCAACAGACAAAACAAAAAGAAAACCTACAAGATGTGAGGCCAGAAGATCCCATAACCAGTCTGGGTCCTGCTGCTAAGCAGTTGAACCGTACAACTCCAGTGATGTGTGCGCCCCTTTCGAATATGCTAGGGGAATTAGGTAAAGGAAATTCAGGTGCTTTCCCTTCTTGGTTTATTTCTTTCTTTCTTTATGTATGGAACTTTTACTGAGCAAGGCACACCAAAGAACATATGAACTGTTAATGAAGAGTTAGAAATTTAACCCACTCAGTTGGCCAATATCCACATCTAGAAGCACTTCATTTATCAGTGTCCTGAAGCCTCATGCCCTACTCAGATAGTCAGTTCTCCGACTACAAACGCAAGGTGACCACTATCTTGACAAGGTCATTGACTAGGGGTGCCTGCTTCTGCGTTTGGCATAAATTTAAGTCATCTGGTAGGTGTTCTTTTATGTTTATCTTATGCTGTGGTTATATTTGCAAATCATCGTCTAATCTTCATAATGTCCAAGATCTTACAAATCTAGAAAAATACTTGGTTTCCTTTTTAGGAACCACTGCAAAAGCTCCACAGCATATTTCTTAGGCACATCCACTGTGACACAATAAAAAAGTAAAAGAAGAAACAGAGAGGACGCAGTTTCCATGAGTGTAGGCGAAGTCAAGAAGAATTTGATCAACAAATGAAACCTAAAAACACAGCCATGTAGATCCCTCGGCGTTCTATGCCAAATCATGCTTGAAATTCTCTTAGGAAATTTCTTCCGATATGAATAACACAGTCACTATTTCAGATATATTTGACCAAGTAGAATTTCCATAGAGAAGACATTTCCAATCATTTTGTAAGATATTAAAGTGACTGGACAGGTATATTTTACAAAGTTTTTTCTCCTTTTCTACCTTCTAAGCTACTTCTAAGTTGTTTTATATGCAGTAGATGAATAAAGTCACACATCTACAGGCAGCTGCTTATTTCCAAGAGACTAACAGAACTTTCACTTGTTCAGTCTGAATTCCAATAGTACTGGTTTAAGAATGGGGGGTTTGCAGCACATGCTTTTGATGTGAGACTGTCTTGTTAAGGTAAGGTACTACCAATTGGTAGAAAGATTGTCAGCTGAATGAGACATACTATTTAGATTTCCAGGATCTTTCCTCAGGATCTAAGTATATAAATGTATTCATTAGTTATTATAAAATCTGTTTTCTATTTCTTAAATGAACTAATGCACTCAAAGTCTCATCAATTGCCTTCATAAGATTTCTATGTCTCTACAGCTACAAAAGTTTTTTTAGTAATATGTACATGGTAAACTATGGATAAACACTTTTTTTTTTAAAGATTTGCAATTTCAATGAGTATGACTTTATATAGAAACCTAGATGAGAATTATTCATTATAGGTTACCGTGATGGAATCACTTTTGATTTCCTAATTAAATCTATCTAGTGGGGCTACAGACCTTTTGCAGTAGGCTCTATCTGAGGTACTTCATAAAATTTGCTAGTGGAAAGAGACCATTTTAGATACATAATTAATGTTATGCTATGTAATTTTTACTTAGTTTGAAAATAAAATAATTTAAAGGTGTTAAAAAAGAGGGTATGTTTTATTTATTCATTTATTTGGTCGAATCCAATCCAATCCCATTATTACCAAACTATGGTTTACACATAGTTCTCAATATTTACTACACGGTGTGGTGCTAGATGCTGAGGCCACAGGCTAGACTAACCGATCCGTCTCCAGTCAACTCTGAGTCTACCAGTATAAAAAGTCTGAGCAGGAGGCAGAATGCAGAGAATGAATTTTATCTCCAAGGAAATAAAACAAAGTTGACCTTTTCTGCTTTATGATAGAAGAAAGATATATAGACTTATGATAGATTCAACAGTGAAAAGATAAGGAAGATAATTCTAAGAATCTGCTGGCTAAACAAACAACCAAATCAGGGCTTTTGAGTGGCACACCAACTGGAATGTGAAATGTTCCGTCGATGTAAACTCTTCCTTTTATTCCTTTTCTCTGAAGAATAGCACAAATGCACTATTAATAATTACTGAAGTCATATGTGATAGTTTTCCATGGTCAGTAAATAACTATATACTTGACTATGAGACTGTCTATTAAGAAATTATCTATTTTACTAACACCAAACATTATAATACTAACAAATATTACATCTTCTTCATTCTATTACTGCCTAATCCACTTCTAAACTTAATCTCCACCTTGTACTGTGTTATCTGGGTCTATTCATTATTTTATTAATTTATCTTAACTCCATGCCTGGGATAATGGCTTTTATTTTGACTTTAGTAACTTTCTTTGACATTGCTGTTCTCAATTTCCTCATCCAGCCTTGCCTTTTTTTAACTCATTAAGTTTGTTGGTACATTTTAGGTGTACAATATGATAACATTCATCACTGGGAATTTGTACCTTTACCTGATATATCCTGGTGCTTTTTTTCCCCCATTCTCCTGCCCTCCCGTCACCCCCCCCCAATTATAAAGACTTTATATTATTTCCTTTTCTATTTTTTCCTTCCCCTTCTTTCTTTTCCCCTCTCAATTTCCTTTCCTCTTCACCTTTGGGCCCTTTCTTCCTGTTTTACATTATCTGTTATACATTTTAATCCTCATTTCTACTTTCAGTTTCTCACTAGAGAAAGTATTCAGTATTTACACGAGTCCTATTTATTTCACTTGAGTATTGCCTCAATGTGCATCCATTTAGCTACAAATAGCTCTAATTTTTCATTCTTTATGCCTGAGTAGTACTTCATTTTATAAAAATAAAACATCTTTTTTATCCAGTCCCCAGTTGATGGACAATTGGTCTGCTTCCAAGATTTAGCTATGACAAACTGCCACTATAAACATGGGTGTGCATGTATCACTGTGGTATGATGCTTTTAATTCTTTTGGGAAGATACCCAGCAGAGAAATAACTGGGTCAAATGGGACCTCTAATCCTAGTTTTTTGAGATATCTCCATGCAGATTTCCACAGTGATAGCACCAGTCTGCACTCCCACCAACAGTAGAAGGGTTCCTTTTTGCCCACAACCCTACCAGCATTTGTTATTGTTTGATTTCTTGATAGCAGCCATTCTTTCTGGGGTGAGGTGGAATCTCAGTGTTGTTACCTGCATCTCTTGGATGACCAGTGATGTTGAACATTTTTAAAAATATTTTTATTTGCTCTTTCTACTTCTTTGAGAAATGTCTGTTCATTTCACTTGCCCATTTTTGGACTGGGTCTTTAAATTTGGTAAGTCTGATTTTTAAAGTTCTTTATATATTCTAGATAGTAGACCTTTGCCTGAGGAACAGCTGGTAAAAATTTTTCCCAAGATTGTGGGTTGTATCTTCATTCTGTTAGTGGTTTCTCTTACTGTGCAGAAGCTTTTTAATAAGATCCCAGTTGTTGATTCTTTGGGCTATTTCCTGTGCTACTGAGGTTTTGTTCATGAAGTCTTTTCCTACGCCAGTGTCTTCAAGAATTCTGCCTAAGGTCTCTTCTAGGCTTGTGCCTATTTTGTGATATCATATAAATGTATCTTTACTTAAGAAGTATTTATATAGTGTTTCCTACTATGTATCAGTTTTAAACCTTGTATAAATAGGCAGTCACTTAATAGTCTTGTCAACCCCTTAAATTAAGGTGGTTGTAGGGTGGCACCTTGTATTATTGACTTTGAAGTTGTTCTCTGTGACTGTTGACAGAAGCTTTGTTAAATTTGCTTTGCACCTTAGCAGAGTGTGAGATGACACTGTCTTCAAAAAATATTTCCTGAAAAACTATTCGAATAAATAGTTGAAAACTCCCACTGCATTCCACTTGGAGTCCTCAAGAAACAGAGGGTACATTGTCATTCTTGGAATATTTGATTTTGAATCTAGGTTTGGCTCAAGAAAAGCTGGAATACATGGTACTGATATTACTCTACTTGAATTAGTGCAGCTAGGGAAGGTATTAAAAGAAGCAACCTGGGGCTTAAACGTGCACCTCTTGTGGGCAAAGGATACCTGTATTTACATTTTTAAAAAAATTTCTCCATTCTCATTGTCTCCATTCATAAATTGTCTGGCTTAAACTAGGTACTGTGAAGAAAAGTGACAGCTAACAGTCCTTTGCTTGCTTCTGGTAAGTAAAGGCTTTTGATATGCTAATGAAGAAGATCCAGATGGTACAAAGTGCCATATAAAGAAGAAGAGAAAGAACAAACTCTGGTGGCAGATTTGTTTTCTGAGACTTTAGCCTGTGCACATCCTGCAGGCTGGACTCCCTGGGTCAGCCACGGAGTCCCGGACATCCTGCTATTTCCTCTACCAAACAAGGATCACAGCAACAGGAAATGGAAGGGACCAGCTGAGGAATGGAAGGATTGTGCATGTTTAAGGAAAGGTAAGATGAAAAGCCCTGAATAATTCTCCTTATTAAATTAAAACAATTCTATTTGATTCCTACAAAAATTGTAATTTCTCATTTGCACATTTTACATTATTTATGTATATAAATGGAGACATTCTCCTCCTGAAACCCATGTATATGGCAAGAAGAATGAACTACAGGCAGGTATGGACATAGCTTGTGGAACTATGGAAGTCATGCCAGGGCAGTTTAAACGAATTGGACCTGACAGGAAGTACAGTCATCTCATCCTCAGATTTCCTGGGTGATTTGTTGTGGGACCCCTGTAAGGACATTCAAGTCCCTTGTTTAAAAAGACAGTATTTGCTTGAAGCAATGTTCATCTTTTCATACACTTTAAATCATTTCTAGATTACTCAATTCCTAACACAACATAAAACATAAAGGCTATATAAGTAGATGTTTCGTTGTTTTTTTTTTCTTTTTGAGACAGGGTCTCGCTATGTAGTTCAGGCTGGCCTTGAACTCACTATGTAGCCCAGGCTGGCCTCAAACTCATGGTGATCCTCCGGCCTCAGCCTCCAGAGTGCTGAGATTATAGGCGTGCACCACCACACCGGCATGTTTCACTGTATTTTACAGGGAAGGATGACAAGAAAATCTGTTTCATACAGATATATTTTTCCCATTACTTTCAATTTGCAGTTTGTTGAATCCATAAATGATGCAGTGACAGATATGATAGGCTGACCATATTTATACTTTCTTGTCTTTTGTTGTATACTAAACTCAAGGCAATAATCTCATGCACTAGAGAGAAAGAAGAAAGGAAACTGTCCAGCCTGCAGTGTCAATATTTAGTACTTTTATCCGTTGTGGTGACAACAAATGACTTTATCAAGAAGGAAAGGATTATTTACGAACATTGTTTCTATTATTTATTTCTTGAGAATGAACTTATCCTGAGGTTTTCTTTTAATAATCTCTGGCTGTTTTGTGTTTACTGTGCTGAAACTTATCTTCTCTATGAGAAACACGTAACTGAATTTCAAAATATAATCTATAAATCACACGGACTACTCCCACTTTTCTAAGATTAATTGGATCCAGTTGTTAGTGAAGAAATACAAGGAAGTGATGTGCAGGGACTATGAATTTGTGAAGATACACGAGCCACTGATAGATGTGTTTTCTCTGAAATGTGTGCGCATGATTGGGACAGGGCCATAGATAAAGCCTGGGAGATAGAGCTAATCTTAATTCAATACAAGAAGGCTCCAGAGAACGTGCTGTAAATGTAGGTAATAAGACATCGCACAAGAAGGAAAATCAGTTTTTGGTACTCATTTGGTTTTTCAAATGATATGAAATTAGTTGCTTAATAATGCTCAGCTACCTAGGACTGACACACTTTAGAAAGTGTTTCTCTTTCCTTGCAAACAATGTAGTTGCTATGTTTTGCTGTTGCTGTACTCAGGATCTGAGAAGTGATGGCCTTGCACTGGTGAAATATCTGACCCAATCTTAACTTACAGTCAAGAATCAAAGCCAAAGGGTTTGCCCAGTGGCCAGGACTATGGTTTCCCCTATCAGTTTCGATACTTAACATGGTGTCCTGCCTAAGATGTTTTCCCAATAAACATCTTATGCATTTTTAAATGGAAAAACTTACCTTACAAACAAAGAAAGCAATAAAGGAGGTGGTTCAGTACTCCCTCCTGTGAACTCTCAGGCTAAATAAGGTAGCCAATCCCAATAGCTACTGAATATCCAGAAAATGTTTGACTCAATTTTTAAAATAAATAAACCCAAATTAGACTGAATAAGACTGGGTAAGGTAGATCACTGTTCTGAGCTCTCCAGGTGGTATCTTCCAACTAAGAAGAGCAAAGTGTTCTTTAAAATGTTTCCTGAGATTCAGATACTAAGAAAACCTTGAATAGGCGGCAGATGAATGCAAATCACATATTATTATTAGGTTGAGAAGGTATTTTTTTCTAGCTAAAAAACAGTGCAACTTCAGTTTTCCTTATTTGAGAATCTCAAGTACTTTTGCCACTCTACTGACTTTGATATTCAGCTCTTACACATCTCAGTGCAGAACTGGTAGGAAGAGTCACTGTTACTAAATCGTGAAAGACTAAGAATATACATAAAACTGAAAAATATAGCCAATCCAGTTCTTTAGCAATTGATATGCTTAAATTCAAAGTAAAAGGTAAAGGTAAATAAGTAGTCTATTTGAAGTATGCACAGAAAATAAAACTTTAAAAAGCAATGCTAGAAAAGAATATCTCAGTGAAAACTCTGGTAGGAGAAATTTCTTTCATGTACATCATTTAGGTATAATTTTAATCCATTAAATTCTTGTAAGAATTCTTCTGTTGTGGGAATGACATTTGATAATACAAATCCTGCTTCACTGAAATGATACAAAACTCAAACCTGCCATACAGGGCCACTTCTGATATTCCTGAAGGACAGACATTTCCCATTTTACTCTTGTCCTGTATATACTTTTTCCCGTTAAGTTTATTGGTTCATTTAAAGCACACTACACAGTTTCATTCATCATTGGGATCTTGTACCTTTACATGATGTGTCTTGGTTCTTGTTTCTTCCCTATACCCCTGCCCTCCCTTCACCCCCTTCATCTTTCCCTATTCTCCTGTGTGTTGTTGCATATAATTCTCAAACACCTACGTGAAGGACAGATGCCATTTTCCTTGTTTCACAGATTAAAGGAACTAGAACTGAGAGAGAGGCCCTAGTATTTATAAACATCACTGCCAAAATCTGAGCTTTTTGTATCACTTACATAAACTGTCACTTGCTCTATGTGAGAGAACGCAAGCTCCTTGTTCCCCTGGGGAGTTAATTACACAGGCTTTGGCTGGGTGCTTTCTGTCTTTAATGCCTACATAAAATAGATGGTGTTTGTGCACCTGGCTTTTGTGGCTACAGACTTAGTCTTTTCAAACGTATGTAAAAACAATTGTGTAGAGCTAACAGAGGAGATGGCAGGGAAAGCAGAGGAAAAGCTCGTTTGGCATCAACAATTAGTGAGAGCCCCCATGAGATGTGAAAGGTGGCCAGGTAGGCCTGGAGCTGAGCAGCAAGAAGGGGCTGGTTTGGGGGCAGGGAACCTATGCTCCTGCAGGTACAGGGTCAGCTGGACACTGGTTTCCCATGGGCCCCTGCTTACAAGGTGCACACCCTGTAGCAGGAGGCTTCTTATTAGTTTTCAAATGTGATTGCCTAACTTTTTATTGTTCATATCTGTAGAGCTTTTATATTAACAATGTCAACTAAATAAAAAGGATCTATGGATTTTAAGAAAAGTACCTTGTGCTACTAAGAAATCCAAATTCTACCTCGAATTAACTTTTTGTTGGAAAATGCACAGAAATGGCTTGACCACTTTTAGAAGCAAAATCAGTCAGCAGATGCTTCTTGGGAATAAGAGAGATCTTTTATAAACATACACGTGAAATGTAGTCAACACATGAATCCACGTGGTGATTTGAAACACTGCCACACTGCCGAGCTTATTCCTAAGAGTATATATATTTACTATTTAAGATCATACTTCTGTGACAGAATAATTGCTATTATGTTTCTGTGTAGACTCAAGCTTTAGACATCCCTGCCCCAGATCATCATTTGTTTGAAAAAAGAAAAGATGATTGGTGGCCGAGGAAAGTCTTGGCTATGTTAATCGACAGAGAACAGTGCATGTTATGTTTTTACACTCTGAAATGTGAATCCACTCTTCCATGTTTGTCAATTTTACAGTGCACATAGTAAGACTAAATGATAAAGCACAGTAGACCACCTAAACAAGGCAAGGGAAGAAAATTAAATCCTTAGCAAGAGAAGACAGAGAGAACCATTGTGTTTCTATGCTAGTCTTCGAATTCTGTTCATACTTTGTATACAACTGAAACTAGAAAAACAACACTTTTTTTTTTTCTCTCAAGACATTCTTCTGGACTTGGTACTTGCGGACTTTTAGTAAGCTGAGTGAGTAAAATTCTCATGCTGCCGAGTTTGGTGGTGCACGCCTGGAATCCCAGCACTCTGGATGCTGAGGCAGAAGAATCATGATGAGTTTGAGATCAATGTGGGCTACCTAGTGAGTGCAAGTTGGGCTTGAACTACACGGTGAGACCCTGTCTGAAAACGACAACAAAAGTGTCCAATGCCGTTAGTTACAATTCTGAACCTCTAAGATAAAAGTTCATGAAAATACCATGATGATTCCCCAGATGTGGCCGTCACTCTAATAACTGCATGACTCCTTCATCTGGGCATTGGTGTAAATGTACAAGGGGAGCCACATGGACCATAGCCATGTCAAAGACATGTCTCTCTGTATGCTTCCAGAAGACTAATATCCATGCAACTCTGTAAGAATTAGCCAAGTTCACTTGTTTTGAACTTTTGGGATTTTATATTTGTTTTGTAAAATGTTTTAATAAATGTACCCAGCTTAACATATTTTATTTTGTTTTGTTTTATTAAAGAAGGAGAGCGATGGGAGACTCTCTACTTCTTTAAAGCTTTTCTCTTTACACTTTACTAAATGACCTATGTTTTTCATTATAAAAACAATGTATGTTCATATTTTTTAAAAAATAAAATCATCCAGATAAGTATGAAATAGACAATATTAGTTTCTTTTCCTAGCTACCTTGCCTTTGCACTCAGAGTTTCTACTGTAGCCTTCTAGAAGTTGATAGAGTGCACTTCAGAGAACCATTATGTAGTGTTTGACTTACTGTCACATACACCAAGGATTTAATTACTGATTTGACATATTGCTTCCCAGCTTCATATTTTATCACTATTCCTTATCATGCACACACAGTACAACCTGAGTATCTTTAAAAGAGAGGAAAACTGAAAGGAAAATCATAATAGACTTAAAAGGCAACTAACCTTTTTCCACCTCATTCAGATTAGCAGCTGGCAGCGACAAAGACAGAAGAGACAAAAGACTTTTTACATTGCAATACAACAGTGGAGCACATGAAGCCAACGCGCAGCATTAACAGAGAAGCCAGGGTGAGAGAGCAAAGTGCAGTAAGGCTGAGACTTCTTACCTACCGCTGAGCCAAGGCACAAACATAGAAAAAGATTAGGCCAAAGCTAAATGCCATTGCAGGGAGCTAGAGCTCTACATCTGAACCCGGTGAGGTGACAACCAGTCTTACTGTTTGAGGTGTACAAGGAATGGTTTGTGTGTGGGAGTCAGATTTGTAAAATAAAAATATAAGGGTATAAAATGGAAAGAGTAAAGCGTTCTGACTATTTTCCACAGAATAGATTCTAAGACTATCCAGGCGAAACTCGTATCTAAACCTCCACTTTCCTGACTTTGTATAATCTCCTTAGGCAAAAGGAAGGCTGAAATGTGGTCAGTGCTGTACCATATTTGTATGGGTCCCATGAGGATCGGGTTACCGAAGATGCACAGTCTTGAAATAGCAGATGTGGGGTTTTGACTGTTGGGAAAGCAAAGCACACTTTTCAATTCAACACCTAATCTGATACCATAGCCTAAGCGAAGGTGTCCATATCTCCAATGTTGCAGAGGTGTCAAATTTCCAATTTTCATTTTGAGCTTGTCTAAATAAAGAAATTCCTGGAAATTTTACCCACAAGAAGTATTTTGTTCTTAAAAACAATATATTAATGATTTAAATAAAAAACTCTAGCCCCAGAACCTCTCAAACTACTGCTGACTTTAGAATTAATTTTTAAATTATTTAGATTCCAAGGTCCCACTTTTATAATACTCAGCATAGTGATTTAAATTTCAAATCATAGAGAATTCTACATTTCAAAAATTAATCCTGGTTGAAGAATACTAGCAATCAAGAATTGTGCATTATACAATTGGAAAGGAAAATTGATGGGTTGCAGCAGATAGAATAGTTTTAATGATTTGAGTGGGAATAATACGGTGAAATTTTGAAAACAGAGGAACAGTATTGGTCCCTACAATTCATGTTGTCAATCTTGAGCAAAAATGAGTTCTAATGAGCCATTATCAACTTACTGTAATGCTTTGGTCACTAAGGGTTTAAATACATTTGACACGTTTCCCAGTGGTGGTTCACTTTCATTTTGCATATTGTTAGCCCAGTCTTACAGTCTGGTGATCATGTCATGAGTCCTCTGTCAGACTGCTATCAGATCTGAGCTTTCTTCACTGACAACATTCTGTCCATTCTGACTCTAGACATAGACGCCAAAAGTAAATATGGTCACTATAATAACTTGTGAGCTTTTTCTATGAGGTTTTACTTGCTCTAGCTAAACAGACTTAACTTTCTTATTGTATATCTCTAGGATATAGAGTTAAAACCCTTCAAAGAAAAAAGCACTTGTAACTTGAATGAGTTTGAAGCAATGACATCATTATCATATTCCCTGAGCAGAGCAAGGTTTCTTTTTCCAAATCTCATGCTCATTAATTAGACTGCAAAATTAGATTTAAAACAATAGAGCCACATTATAAGAAAATCATTCCAGAACTGCAGACTGGGATGAAACAGGATATGAAACTCTAGAATACGATTTATTCTTTCCTCAAAATAAAGCCTACTTGTGTGCCTCAGATTTCAAAATGTGGTTGTTTGACAGATAGTCATGGTAGGCTCTTCCATGACAACTTCTAGAAATGTCACATTTTGGCTAAGAAGTGGTTTTGCTAGACTTTGGGTTGTTAGGCTGCTTCAAAGGGACATGTGGGACACAGAAGTGGGTGTGAGGCTCCGTCATAGTTCTCAGAGACAAGTGAAATGCTCTGTACTGAATTGAGTCATTTAGGGTGAAAGGATGTTTGCTTAATTCGAACACGTGTAGGACAGGAGCTGGGGAAATGAAGGAAGAGCAGGTAAAACAGACACTTAAAAAAAAAAAGAAAGATATAAGAATAAAAATAGCAAATTTAAAGCCAAAGCACGGGGCCCCTCCAAACCAACTCAGAAGTATCTACCACCATTGTAAATTATCACTAAAAAGATATACAAGAACCTGAATACAGCTGTGTTTCTAAGCCCAAGATTCATTAGGAAGGAGATGTATATAATTTCCTGGTTTCTTTACTCAAAAAAAGCACAGAGAATGAAAATATGCTTGGGTCAAATTTGTCTGGTGGAATCAGGGCTGGTTGGTTTGCAGAGGCCTCCAAAATTAAGTGGGTTCTTAAGCCTTTCTCTAATGATAAGAACAATGATGGAAAAAGAGAACCACTCTATCCTAAGAAGGTACTAAGCAACAGATTTTAGTGAAAACACAGGGCTTCTTATACACATCCAAAGTAGCCCATCCAATAAAGTAGTATCTGCATATACTAAAAAACTTAGATTAGCTTTAGGGACTCCAAAGTCTGTGGCCGTAGGGCCATTAACCTATTTTGGAGGTTTTCCATGAGTGATACAGGTAGAAGTTCAAAGCTATATAGCACCTAAACACTTTGTAGCCATACCAGCATGATACAAAGTGTTAGATACAATTGCTATACTTTATTAATGAAAATATCAAACAAATGCTCAAAATCAACCCACTAAGCAGGTCAAGCACTGTCTATGTGTAATATAATTGGTGATCCAGCCCACTCAAATTTCTTCTGGCAACTTAGTGTGAGAAAACAGTACACACCAACAGGTGTCTTATTGATGTTAAAAAATTATATCATGGAAAAGGCAGCTACAGAGACACTTAGATCTTGGTTATTAAATTGGAACCTGCTGTTCTACCTAGAATTTTCCCATCATGAAAAAATACTTTCCCATTGTAAAAGTATATAAACCTTAGGCATTCCATAAAATCTTAAATTTCAATGATTTTCCAATGAGTTTCTGGGAAATTTAATCACATAGATATATGTGTTCATCTCGTTTACAAATGTCAAGTTTTGTCACCTATTTACAGTAGTTATTTCACTCTCTGATATTCTTAACTGTGTGTTGGGTAATATGGAAAAAATATAATTAATAAAAACACCCAGGAAAAAGAAGATAGTAACTTTGAAGAGTGACAGAATTTAATTCTCTTTTCTTACAAATGAAATATGTAGCATTCTCTTTTTCTCTATCAACTTAAAGGATTGATGGAGAAGAAAAGATAACTGTGATGCTTCCTATTCATAATCACATTAAAGATCAAACGAATATTCTGTCAAAACAGACAAACAGTAAAGTTGATGTCAACCTTTTAAATTCATTCAAACTGGGAGGAAGGTCAGCAATTTGAACAGTCTTAAGAGATTTATCACCCAAGGAGACAGATGTCCCAAAAAATTGTAATCCCATAAGACGATCCCAAATGATATCCCAAAGACTATCTCTTCCCAGCTTTCATTCTGAGGAACATGGATTATCAGACACACATGTACTAGTGAAGAAATGAGCATGGACATAGCCATTTGAAATGCTTGATTATGTTTTGGCTGTGTAACGAGGGGCCCTCTTTTAAAGTATGCATTGGTGAGCTGGTTTTGCAAAGGAAAAACTGTGTGCATGAAAATGTCAATGGAACAAAGAATAAACCCTTTACCCTGACAGTGTTTTTGCTACTTAACATGTCTTTATGAAAGATGCATGTATTGATCTGAGCTGATTTTTTAATTCGGTTGGGTGAAGTCATCTTTAAGTGCCTCTGTTATTTATGTTTATATCTAATTTTCAAAACACCTACCAGTTACTGAATAATAGAAGTGGTGTAGTAAACAAATATAATAGTGACAGTAATTCGTTCAAACAGATACACTGATGGATGGCATAGTGTTTCCTATTCTTCATACCTGTGTATTCAGGTGGGCAAAGACATGTGTAGTTATTAATTCCATCGACACATGTGGAATTATTTTCACAGTCATTATCTTCACAATCATCAACATTGACCTCACAATTTTCTCCTTCAAATCCATCAGCACAAATACACCTGAAAACCAGAAGCAGAAAGCAAAAAGTCTTTTTGCTTCATTTTAAAAGCATGCTATCAAAATACTGAAAAAGAAAGCATGAATAGCTCATCGATTACAGATACTTTAACTCAAGAAATTGGTTTTTAAAAATGCTTTGAAAAGACATATTGTAAGTTCAATTTAAAGTAACATCTAACAAACCAGAAAACACTAAAATAAAATTTATGCTAGCTGCTGCACAGTCATAAAAGACAATAAACCCAATATATTTTCAAGTCTAAAACATAGCAAAGGTGGACCAGGGATGTAGCTCAGTGGTTCTGCCACCTGCTTTGCTAAGCACAAAGTCCCAAGTGTGATTCCCCAGTACAGAAAAAACAAAAACAAACAACAACAACAACAACAACAACAACAAAAATAGCAAAGGTTTACTCCACAGCCCTAAACATCTTAAAACCAAATTGGGCTCTACTAAAATAATTCATGTTTTTTTTGAAAAGGAACTGGCTCTGATTTTAAAAGTTATATCATCTACCATTTTGTGTAATGTCCTTGATGCTTTGTAACAGAAAAAAAAAACTAAAACTAAATTTTACCCTAGCATAAATCATTGTGTATTTAATCTTGAACATGTTTGAGAATAATTTTTTTTTGTAGTGGAGATCAAACTCAGGACCTTGCTTTAAAAAGGAAGGGGCTGTGCTGCTGAGCTAAATCCCTGGCCCCAGAATAATTTTTCAGTAAAGTCTAGATCGATAAAAGAGAATTTTGTAACAGAAGTGAAGTATAGGTCTTCTAAAATGTGATGTTTCTAGTAAGCATTAGTAGATTAACATTCTTAGGGTCCATAAAGAACTCTTTCATAATTCATTAAGTACACCTGAAGTAAATGCACCATATGATTAAATAATTCCAGATTAGAAATGTTCACAGCATGTTTGTCTACTTAAATTATGGAATGGGAATGAATCATTAAATTAATGTTTCATTATCATTACAACCTGTCTGCTATAGTAATAAGCAAATCTAGGTGAATATAGGACTTTCAGTAGGGCACTATTTGGTTATTAATTAGCATAATCAAACCAAAACGCAGTCTTACCCTAATCTGTCTTAATTAGTCATAATTTTGTATGAACCTGCTCTTAAATTTTTGATCTTGTAGCCTCCTCAGCTGAGAATTCTGCAGCATCTCAGTTTGTGTTTAATATTACAATCTCTGAGAGGTACCAATATATTTTGTCCTTATTCTGGTATTTCTTAATAATGCACCTGGACTTAAAAAGGAACATATAGGCTGTTTAGCCATTCTCATTCTGAAACCTCAGACACAGGAGATCAGAGAGCATAGTGACCTACCAGAATCCATCCCTTTCTCCTTCTTTTAAGTGGCAAGTTCCTCCGTGTTTACATGGGTTACTGATGCAGGCATGAATTGGGATATCACAATCTTGCCCCTGGAGAAAGAATAATCAAGTAAAGCTGAATGCAAATAATGCTTTCTCAGCTCTAAAGAAATCATAATGGAATATTCAAAGCATACCAAGGAAAGCAATGTTTCCAGGTTGTGGCTCCCACAACAGCTTGCACTTACCTTGAAACCATATGGACAGGTGCATCGGTAAAAGTCAACTGGATCATTGTTACAGGTACCATCATTTTTACATGGATTTGACAAGCAGGGATTACATTTAGAAAGAATATTAACATCCACAGGACCTAAAAATTAATTAGAAAATATAAAAATGGATGTTTTCTCTTTATAGTTTATCTGTTCTTTAACAAAATAGTGGATATGGTATGAAATTGTTGGTCTCATACCTATGTATGTTTCTTTTCTTTGATGGAATTAAAAATCAGTAACATCATAGCATGTTCAAGCATGCAATGGGAGTCCTTATCCCTGGTAGGTACTATGAGACTTTCTGAACCAGCAGGAGTCTGGGATGGTAGTTTGGGTTATCAGTAGCTAACATTACTAATGATACCCATGGCATAGAGTGAATCCTCTTAGACAACAACTGATTTATGTCAATGCAATCCATGGTCACCCCCTACATCTCAACCTCAGCCAGCTTCATGGAAATGCATGCCATAGTTTCCAGAGAGGACTATGTATATATATGGTGGTGGTGTGATTTTTATAAGTAGAATTCTGTGACTGCAATTAAAAGCAGCATAGAACACACTTGCCCAGGGAACATTACCCTAGTATTGCTACTTTCACATAGGAGATACAAAACCATGCTCTTATTTTTCATTGTGGGGATGGAATCCAAGGTCTTACGTATGCTACGTATGCGCTCTATCACTCAGTTACGCCCCGTCCCAGCGCTACTTTTATGCATATGGAAATCAAAAGTATAGGCTTGATTTTATTGTCTAACTTGTCATTTTGATTCAGTTATTACTTGAGAGGTGTAGTACATGGCGGATGAGGATTTCATATCTTCTACTCCAAGAAAAAAGTTCCACTGAAATGATTTCTGTTTGTAGTCTCACATGATCCTAGGTTAAATGGAGGTGTAGCAGCAGCAATTTTCCACAATTTCCATTACTTACTGAGAAGTGACTAACAATTGGAACACTGAACTGTTCTCAGTAACATAATGTTTCACTGAGGCTACTTTTTGCACTGTTGGTGAAAGATCACCAGTTTCCCTGTTGATAAATGTTCTGACTAGGACAATGGTAAACTAACATCTTTTTACACATCCAACACAAATCTTCATTAGCATGAATATTTATTATAGTTTTCTTGTTACCAGTGTCCCTGTAGCTCTTTATGTTCATGGAAACAATAAGTGATAAGCTGAATTTTATGGTTCATTACAAACTATTCCTTGCAAAGTTATCTGGATAATTGTATAACATAAGTGTATAATATACCCTCCGCCTCCACCATCACTGCCCTGATCTTCTATGGCAACTAACTTCATGCCCCCTCACACGACTCAGGCTCATCTGAACTATTTTTCATAAACTGATTTGATAAATTAGAATTTATGGTTTCACGTCATGTAACAGTGAACGTACATGGTGGACAGACTCTTCTTCTCTCTTCATAACCTTATTTTGGAAAATATTAGTACTTACTCAAAGTACAGTTTTCTATTAAAATCTATAAAATTGTTCCGTGTCGTGCAGTTTTTCTACTTAGAAAACAAACACAAAAAAGCTAAAAAACAAAACAAAACAAAACAAAAAAAAATCTGCTGGAAGAATGCTACATAGAATTTCTGGTTCTTTTTGGGGTGTGGGATGGAGGCCAACTCTTGGGTTGACTGTGTCAGTTGTAAAGGGTGGTGATTGCTCCCAGTGACACTGAAAGTTACCAGAAGAGGAAACGTAAATGCCAGTATCCCTTCTGCTACTTCTTTGGAACAAGCTACCGAGTGCAAGCTCTGAATCAAACTGCAGGTTAGAATTGCCAGGATCAATTCAGAAGTTAAATTTCTTACAACCTCCAACTTATGTATTTGTTTCGGTTTTTTTTGTTGTTTTTTGTTTTTGGTACTGGGGATTGAACTCGGGTCCTTGTGCTTGTGAGGCAGGCCACCGAACCACTGAGCTAAATCCCCGGCCCTCCAACTTATATATTAAAGGCCAAAATTCAGCTATTCCGTATAATGGATAGATCAATGGTGTTGATTATTCAAAAAAAGTTAGTTAAATTAACACAATACCTCAAAATGAATGGTTTTGTCTTTGTTAAAGTCATACTTAGATTCAGCACTAGGAAAGGAAATACCCAATCCACAGCTGATCCTGTGGGTGGAGAAGAATCGAATTGGGAACAAAGGTGTAGAATGAAGAGCAGAGAGCACACAAAATACAGGTCAGCACAGCCAAGGTCAGTAAACACTCATCTGGCCACTTCCTGAGGCCTTGAGGAAAAAATGCCTTTTGGTACCTCTCTGCTTTCAATCATGTTAGACTATGATCGAGACAGAGGAGCCCAGGATGGCATTACAATTCACTGTGGAGAACATGACATTTTTCAATAGTTATGTTTGAGTATTTAGATGAGAAGCTAGAGAGTTTTCTTTGGGGAAAAATCTGAGTACATCTAAGAACTTAACAGTGTATATAATTAACAAAACTGCTAGACTGAAGTAAACCTTGTCCCTTTTATCACACACAAGATTTACTTAATAAACATCCTCTGAACTATACCTGAATTATAAGCACTATCTAATTTCTCCTTTTTCCCAGGGGCAAATTTAATGTCCTGCATCGCTAATCGTGTTCAATTATTTTCATAGCCAGAATTATATCCATAATTTTAATGAGTACATGAAAGGAGATTGCTGTCAATTTGTATATTTTCAGTTTAGCTGAAAGAATCAAGATAATAAGGTTCCTCAGTGTACGAGTCTCTTCTGACAGTTTCTTAAACTTGCCATATTATTTTATTGGCATTCGTTCTGGGAATGTGGCAAAATATCGGGTTCTTACATTCATGGGTAGGGTTGACTACTTCAACTACCATCCTATTGTGTTTTTTTGCTTTGTTTTGTTTTGTTTTTTTCCAGTAATGGAGATTGTACCCAGGGCCTTCACACTGAACTGAATTCACAGCCCGTTTTATTTGGACACAGAGTCTTGTTTAGTTGGAAGTTGCCTAGGTTTAGATGAAACTTGTGATTCTCCCACTTCAGCCTCCCAAAGTTCTGGGATTATAAGTGTGCATCACCATTCCTGGCTCCTGCTTTTTATATTTTTCTTTAAAAGTCAGTTCATCAAAGATAGCTTCTTTTCTTTTATTAATTAATTTTATTGGTATATTTAAGGTATACAATGTAGTGACATACATCATCGGAAATTTGCACCTTTACATAATTTATCTTGCATTTTTTCCCCATCCCCCTGCCCTCCCTTCAACCCCTCCACCCCTCCCTATCTACAAAGACTTTGTTTCCATTTTTCCTTTTTCTCATGTTAATTCCATTCTTTCTTTTCCTCTACCCCTTCCGTTTATTTCTAGAATTTGAGTTTGAATATACAAAGGGTAATTAAAAATGTTTTTAAGTTCTATGAATTTCAAACAAATATTCTCTATTTCCAAATGCCTTAAATGATATAGATCCTCTTCTGACTTTATTTAGATGCTAATTATAGATACAATTATATATAGGTATAAACATGTACCTAAAACTATTGTAACAGCATTGCATTATTTTTACATTCAGCTCATTTCTCTAAGTCTACTCGTTACTATGCTAGAAACTGTATTCATTGCACATGGACACATTGGGATATATCCCTTCCACTTGCCTCTCTCATCTCATTCGTCTTTCCACCTATATTTTGCCTCTTTTATTTTCTGTTTTTTATTTGAGTTTCAATTTGTGATTCATTTTCTCAGAGATCCTGTCCTTAAATCTTCAGACTCAAGGAGAATATTTTTAATCTGTTTAAATAATAATAAGATGGTATCATAACTTAAGGATCATCCTTTACAAAGACATCACGAAATGGCTGAAGCCTCAGCAGGGATCTCCAGGAACAATGTGAAACTTGTAGAATTTTGTGCACTTCATTAGTCTCAGGTTAATAAAAAAAAAGATGTACAGGGATAAAAATCAGGAAGGATTTTTTAGCCTAACACAAAATAATCTTGGGCATTCAATGGGAAGACTATGAACTCATGATTTTAATGAGATTTGTCACGTAAGTGTGTGACATTAGGATAATGGCAGTTACCTCAAAAGTTGTTTTAAGCATTAAATAAGATATTTGTAGATGGAAAGCAGGAAACTCAATGAGATCATGCTCAGAAACCTCATGAAGGACTGACACTCTTTCCTAGACTTCCAAAGATTATTCTGGGCTAAAGCAGAAGTGATTATCTTAAAAGGAGAAAGACAGTTCTTTGCCGATTTGTCCAAATCTTAATACAGAAAATGGCAAATTAGAGTTTGCCATTTATGCATTCATCCAGAGTACACTGATCACCTCCTATATGTGCTAGATGATAAGATTTGGAAGAACTGGAGGGAAAGTTATGAAAACCATGAGGAACTGAAATGGGCACGCGAAGGTAATCACCCACTGGGTAACATTACTCAGAGTTAGTGATTTTTCTGTTAAGAATACAACTCTGATTTAGGAATTGGATAACCATCAGACATAGCAATAAGAAGCAGAGGAAGTTCGCTTTGCTCTGGCATTGTTACTTGGAAGGCACTGCAATCTTCAAGACCCTCTCCCTTTGAAATCTAACTGGTTCCAAGGAGTGCTAAAGAACCACCAGCAAATTAGCCCTCACGAGATGTGTGCCACAGAAAAGAAATCTTGCTTCCAGTAGACAGATCTTTACTACTGTCACTGAAATGAAGGAAGCAAGTCTTGGCTAACTGGATTGATTTAAGATTTGGTCTTGACTTAAGAAAGAACTATAGTGCCAGCTATGTGGGTAGAGGTGTGTTTAGATTAATAATTCAAAGAGAAAATGAGAAGAAAGTTTGGTTAACAATCTGCTTCTGTCACTTGCTTTAATCTTTAATGTAAGAACTGCCGGACCTCAAATCCATTAAAGCTTGCAGGCAGACTTGCTTACTTGACTCAAATCACTAGCTATACACCTGACACCACTATTGCCACCCACTGAGGGTTAGATCTCACTTTGATTTATTACCAAAAGCTCCCGACAAAATTTTCTAACATATACCAGAATCTGCCTTCATTCTGGAATCCCCTGGAAACATGAGTCCAATAACAAAATCCTCTAGCGCTGCCCTTATGTAAAGCCAGAAGCACATCAAAGACAACTCAAGAAACATGTAGATGATATTTGATGTCAGGCATAATGAACTAAAAAGAGGCTTTTATTTAGCCAGTGATTTTAATGCTATCACTGCATTTCTTAAGCATTAATATCAAGGGTATATTTTTTAACAGTCCATCATTAAATCATTCACATAAATATGTATGGAGGATCTACTTTGTGCTAGGCAATAGGATAAGTTTTACGCTATCAAAGCCAAGGCAAATTCCTGAGTTTCTGGAAACTCATTTCATCAATAGAGACACACATTAAGAATGAGAAAAGAATTTGCAGAATGGGAAAGCATAGGTTGAAATATGTTTTAAAATTTTGCAACCAATAAGGAGGAGAAATCTAAGTGACTGGAAATATGAATTTGAAGTTTATAACAAAAGCCCTGCCTAGATATTTGAAGCCATGAATTGAAATTAATTGAGAAATTATAGGACTAAGGGCAGAACACGCATATGCTTATTTAATGAATTTGTTTATAAAAAAGGAAATACGTCAACAAAAGGTGAAAAAAGAGGCAAGGAGGAAGTACAAAAGGCTATCACTGACTAAGATGAAAGGAGAGCAAGCATGGAAAAATAGACAAAGGCCACTGAAGTTAGCAAGATGGCAGCCACTGGTGCCCTTATGGTCTCAGCTGACAGAGGAAGATGGTCTCCAGTGGATGGTGTTATAATCATGTGACTCTGCATTACCTAATGTGTGAAAAGCCCACAGATGCCAATTCTCTCTCTTCTTGAATAACCAGACTGAGAAATCTACTATATTCATGTGATCTTAGGCTAGCAAATGAACTTCTTAAGATAACTTTTTGAATGATTGTATAATAGAGAATAGGGATAATAAAGTATTTGAGAACTGAGCATGAATGTTGATTCTCATTACTTATTAAAATAAATGTTAATATTTTTACAGTTTTTTTTTTTGGTATGGGTGATTAAACTTGGGACCTTGCATTTGAAAGGCAGGTGGTGGAACCACTGAGATAAATCCCCATCCCAATATTTTTACAGTTTTGAATGCTAAGAAGTCACAAAATGTGGTCCTTTTTATTAAAAAATGCTTTTGACAGATAACTATATATAAACTTAATTTTCTTTCCCCTGGCAAATGAGGAAATCTATGATCCTCTAAATTTAAGGCTATTTTCAAGTTGTATGTTAGTGATACCAAATGTGAAAGTGTACAAAGGTTTGATTGCATTCTACCTTCAAAACTGATCCAAGGAGTAAATTTTTCATTATTGCTCATTTGGGATAAATTAATTAATCCTCTTCATACTTATTTAAGTGACCAAGGATAATATTAATAATTTTAAGACATAAAACAAAAGGCCTCCATTCAAGTTCATCAAAAATTTCCCTAAAAGAAAAATGTTGCTCTTTCTAAAGAAACCCATAATATTTCAATGTAATTACTGAGAGACAAGGAATTTTTCCAGAAATTCTAGAATCCATAGGATTCTTAATACATAAAAATGAGAGAAAGAACTCAAATAAAGGGTGGTGATTGTTAATCCTTTTAGGAATCACAAAGTTCCCAGGTTTCTTTGATGGTTTCTTTGACTGTTACTAACGAAGCAGTGAAATTCTTTAGCAGCATTTCCTGCCCATTTATTTGAGCTCATGGCTATTCGAGCCTTCTCCGCATCTCCCGTGTGTTCTACTCTCAGTTCCACTTGCCTTGCAGGTCACCTCGAGTACATGCAGTATCATTTCAATGCCATAACTGACTAGTTTGGGTATATATTATTGACATCTTATACATATTTCTATCACCAAACTTCCTTATTATTTTAGAATTTTCCATTTGATATTAGTAAAATATAAGCTCCATGAGGACAGGGGTTTAATTGTATAGTGTCTATTGTACTCTTTACACCATGGAACTCTGCTTGGTACACAGTAAAAACTCTACCAATATTCTCATTAAATGAACCAAAAAGTGTATCATTCATTTCCAATACAATTTTTACGCCTTAGAATGCTTAAGCATTTAAAGAATTTCTTACACATGAAAAAAGGGAACAATTTAGTTGTTTGTATAGTTAAATTTCCCTAGACCAGAAGTATAAAATAGGGAATATTAGAAGTTAACAATGTTCCATGTGTCATGCTATTTTTCTCAACTGTATAACTTTTTTCTTGCAGAAAAAAATTAAAATATACTTAGATATAGCTAAGTAAACATGTCTTTAAGTAAATAATACTTCCTGCTGTGATTTGAAATTGCATACTGACAGTATTGGGAGTTTTAACTTACACGTATTTCAAAAATTAAAACAAAAAATTTAAAAAATTGCATCACTTGCATAACCAAGGGCTAAGAAGAAAATATCAAATTAAAATTTTTTTAAAAAACATCACATTGTTGTTTTCAAGCTCATAAAGCATGCATGTTCAACACCACAAAACTCAAGAGATTTCCTTGAGTGAATTGTTTTAATTAATAGATTGCCGTCTACCAATCTAATTCCAATGAGTTAATAGTTCTAGTAACACATTTGAGGATAGTTCAAAGTTTCAATTTTCTCAGTATATTTCCAAAGTAGGGTGGCAATCTTATTAACATTAACTTGTTCAGGAAATTTTCTACTGAAAATTATAACACGAATTTTAGCAAGTTTTAGAGTCAGATTCAGGGTTCAAATTTGATTCATTCAGCAGAAGAGTGATTTTGAATAAATTACTTAGTCACTTTAAGGAAAATATTTTCATCTCTCAAGTGGGGAAATGATTTTTTTTATATAGGAATAATGTGAAGATTAAAAGATAAAAATCAGATAAAATGCTCAGCATAATGAAAAGCACTCAAAAGTGAAGCAAGCGATCACTGTTACTGTTGTTATATCAGTAGAAGTAGTGTATTAACAAATTTTCAGTCTGAATTTCACAAATCTTGAATGAGCAGAGAATTAATAAGACAGTGAAACTTCACAATATTTTGACAAACTGACACAAATGCAAAAGGTGTTATGAATCTCAGTGTTTGCCATCATTCTAAAATTACATTAAGGTATAGAAAACCGAGTAAATCCTAAGGTCTGCTAAATGGTATTGCAGTATATTTTGTTGACTCTTAAATGTGTATTCTACTTGTCAACTGGTGACACCCATGTTCTTTGCCATTCAGTTTAAAGAATACCCTGAAAGTATGTGATCTGTTGATTTGATAAGGAAGTGAATATTAAACCAAACTGTCAAGGTTCAGCTGTCAGATTCTTCAATTAAAACGTCTCAGCTCAGCTGTTTCCTGGTGGATCTGGATCAGGTACAGAATTCTCCTATCATGTACTTTTTGCTTCTGTGGTTCCGCCATCATGGTGAAATGCCCTCACACTGATCAGTCTGTCTGAACAGACTGCAATGAAGTGTTCCACAGCTACCTCTTTTGACTCGATTTCTTCTTGGGAGTCCTTGCAGCAAGTGCACTAGCCAAGACGGTAGCCATGAGTCTCATGCGGATATTTTAAATTTAGATTTAAATAAAATGGAAAATTCACTTCCTTTATGATTTTAGCCACATGCTAGCTGCTCAATAGCCACATGTGACTAGGGCTACTACATCATTAGATAATGAAGGCAGAAAACACCTCCTTCATCACACAAATCTGTAGAGAGCAGTGCTGATAAGGACTCAACCTTATTTTCATTTATGCTGTACTAAGTACACAAGATGCTATAGTCATTCAATGAAAACACAGGACCAATTAATGAGGTAAATCCCGAGTTAAATACACAGGCATGTACTATGTATATACTGGATTTTGGAGAATATCAGATAAATTAATGCAAACTATGATGTTCTAACAGTGGAATAAGAAACTTTCCAAAACTGTACTAAAATTTTTAAAGAAATTTCAGAAAAAGGAAGGAAGCAAAGAAGGCAGGAAGGCAGCAAGAAAGAGAAATACCAAAAGAAAGAAATAACTCCAAGGAATTGTAAATTTAAGAAATACAAACAAGCACCATCATTCTTCAAAAGGAAGTATGGGTAACACTGGGCAGAGAGAAGCATAGCAGAATCAATTTGTAATCTCTCAACTCCCCCATGTTGCCAGGTAACATGCCTAAAACCAAGATTTATGCTACTTTCCTCTTTTCTACTTCCCCTTTGACAATCTTTTCTCTCACACTTCACAAAACAATTGTGTACATCTCAGGTCACCAAACTTGACATGGGGAACTTCCTCAAGGAAACACCTACATTTTAAAAGAACAATCTGAAATAGCTGTTATTTACAAGGTTCTTGCAATCAGTACACATAACCATGCTGCAATACAAGTATACTTTAGTTTTTAATAAAAATATTTTAAAATATATAAATTTATGGTTTTTAAAAGAACAATCTGAAATAGCTGTTATTTACAAGGTTCTTGCAATCAGTACACATAACCATGCTGCAATACAAGTATACTTTAGTTTTTAATAAAAATATTTTAAAATATATAAATATTTATGGTTTTGATTAATGATGCCCTAGTATAAGTGACAATAATTCAATTTAGAGAAAAAATGTACACAGACTTTTGATAGCAGTAAATTAAAAAAAATTCCAATTGTGATATTCATTTTTTGGTACTAAAGAATGATACATTTTATACTAGGTATAAAAATACAACAAAAATTTAAAGTTTTTTGGGTAGGACAACATAATATATTAAGGAGGATCTTGCTTTTGTTTCTTTTAAAATTAGATGTAGTATTAAAATTTCACCAAATACATTGAAAAGATCAGAAGAAATGTGTTTTACAATGTTTATAACTACAATGTTATGCAAATTACAATGCTTTTTCAAATATATACAGCTATAAAAAATAGCATTAGAAATGTCAATTTAAAAATGGTTAGGAATATACGGCTTTTGAAAAATTCCTTCAACAAATCATGGAGTGTCTACCATCATTTTTTTTTTTTTTGGTTGGTGTTTTAAAATGCTGTAATAGAATTATATCTTAAGCTATACTGAGCTCTTACTGTGTATGTTCCCTGTATAGATCAATTTATTTAATTTAAATAAAACGCTTTGAAGTTGATAGTATTATCTGCTTCGATATGAATAATTTGAGACACTGGTTTAGTGATTAATTTAGGTTACCTGACTACTAGGAAATGAAGCTGGGATTTAACCCCATCTTGCATGGAGTCCAGAGAGCATAATAAACCCATTGTACAGAGTCACTGACTTCACATGTCCTTTCCACATAAATGTTCAGTTGTTGAAAGTCTATTTTTTCGACCAGGTTAGCAAGTCTGGGAAGAGAAGACCACAGCTTATTTCTCTGTGTGGTCTACAATACCTAGCGTTTGGTCTATAATACCTAGCATTTAGTTTTACACATAAAGCTTATTTATTAAACATGTGATGATTACGCATTTAGAAATTTCAAGAAATTTTCTCCTCCATTTAATTCTCACCAGCTCTCTTAAAGCATCTATGATTTAAGAATACTGGTTCCCTCTATCCCATTTTATGTAAGAAACCTACATTCATTTATTTGACTGCCCCAAATGGAAAGATCTATAAAGTAAAGTTTAATTGTGCTAAATCCAGGTGGTATGAATAATGGTTAATTTTATTTCTTTTTGCAGAAATGAAATGTTTCTTGTTTACATTTTCCAATTTAGGCTTTAGATTTTTTCATACTCAGAGTCTTTTGTATATTTTTTACTCTTATAAAAAGTGAGGAAAACAATACTGTTGTGAAGGTACCATTTAGAAGTCATGAATACATTAAAGGGGAAAGGAAGGGAAACAACAGGTGGGGAAGAGGAGCATCAACACGGCGAGTTTGCAGGACGTGAGGTCAGTCAGGGGTTTAGCTGGGACCCATGGGAGAGCCCATTTTTCCTTACCTGGTATCAGGAAGCCACAGGGCCCAGGAAGCCCTAAGAGCAGGGTACATTCAAATAAGGCAAAAACAAAACATTTTACTAATTAGAGGATGTGAAAGGAATTTCTAGAAATTGTATTTGCTGTGTTTGTACTTCCATTTTCAAGAAAACCCTCGTCATTTCAACAGATGCATTTCTTGAAAAGCTTAACTTTTTACCTGAGCATGGCATTTAATTCCTTGTTTCTATCAGGACAGGTGGAAAAGTAACCACTTGGGGGCTTTCCAATGGTATCTTGGAGGACTAGCATCGAATAACTGTCATTTTTCTTTTGCAGTTAGCTATTTTTTAAAAAGAAGTACAAGTGATTAAATCATACCTTGACATACAAACTTTTTGGAGGGAGTTGTGAGTAACAGTTTGTCCGCCATTTCTCCAGGGCCAGCACAGCGAGCAATCCCTGGCTCCTTGTATTCTGACTTCACCCAGTCGGATAACCACTGCATGTTACAATCACAGTAAAGCGGGTTGGCGCCGATTGCTCTGGAAAAACACCACAAGGGCACACACACACATACACACACAAAAACACACACACACACACACACACGTACAGGAGGGTTGTTATTTCCTCAGAGAACAGAATTCAAAGAGATGCTCAATAGAAAATCCCTACAGGTCTTATGAACAATAAAAACCAAGAATAAAATGGGGGCAGTGAAAATCCCTTTGTGTATGTACAGCTTAGATGTAGTTAGTTGTCACTGATTTTAACACTCACCTGATCTTTGCAATTCTCCTCCTACTTACAGAGAAGGATTATGTTCGGTTTAAGCATACCCTAGGGCAGACTAATATTTTTTGCACATAACAGTTATTTCCTGAGAACACAATTATTGGGCAAGGTTGTGAAGACTCAAATACGAACAAAACATCACTTTTGTTAACTCTAAGGACTTCCTCTTGCTGAAGAAATTAGCATATAGACACACACAAATAATTTGCATGAGAAGTAAGCACTAATGTATATATTTACAAGGTGCCTTGAACAAGCAGACTAACTTTCCGGGGAGCAGGCTGTGGTTAAGAAAGTCTAAGCTTTCTTAGATAATCAGAGTCAAGTATTAAAGGGATAGCTAGAGTTAAGATGAAAAAGTTGAGGTGGAAATTTCAAGTGAATAACTAATAAATACAAAGGCACAGAGGTTAAAAAAATGGCGTGAAATAATAAAGATGCATAAAACTAATTTACTACAGTTGATATGGACCTTTACTAGTCTGTTACCTGACAGGTCTTCATTTCAAAACTTTGGTCCACAATCAATAGTAGTGACAGAAAAGTAATCAAGATAACAGCTAACATTTATTACATAACTTTTATCTGCGAGAGCTAAGCTGTGCCATTTACACGGGTTGTCTCGTTTTGTTTGAAATAGCAATTCCATAAGGCCAATGTTATGAACATTCTATTTTAAGGTTAGACACTGAGTCTAGTTTAATAAATTTGCAAAGCTTGGGCACAAGTAGTAGATGCATAAAGTAGCACTGAAAAACATTAATTTTGATTACTAATCAACATCTGATCAATAATACCTCTAGGTCTGCAATCTAGAAGCATACTATTATGCTTTTTTTAGGTAACCCTGAAAATATACTTAAAAATCATAATAGTGTGCATTTAGCAACTTAGTGCTCAATTTTATCCAAGAATTGAAGTGTAAAAAATGTGCTCACATACATGTGATATTCCAACACTTCTAAATTAAAAATGAGCAAAATGCTGTTTCTGAGCCATTTGATCTCATCTCTACTGTAGACATTTGCTAAGTCTTTACTATGATGGGAGAATAGGGAAAGAGGGAATAAAGCAGTGCCCTTTATGAACTAGGATATAAAAGACAAATGCATAAACAAAATACAAAGTAGAACAGACCACTCAAGAAAGAAGGTTCCAGCTGCACTCTGTTGAGGGAGGGAGGATAGTCATATACAGGGAAGCTCTACTCAGCTCAAGGTGCATTCTTCCTGTGTAGCCTTAATGATCCATGACCCTAAGTCGAACAGACCCTCCTCTTCTTCTTTATAGTGCATGCTCTACCAGACAGTGCAGCAGCACTGCAGCCTGAGCTAAGGGCTTTATTCATTGCCTTTGATATGAAGGACAGCCATGTTGGTTTGATGTTGACTTTGAGTTAGATGCTGGGCCTCAAAGACAAGAAAATGGGGGTCCTGCTTTGGGAATTTAGTAGTCTAGTGAAGGAATATGAACATGAGTCCCTTAACAGTTTGATAAGTGAACGTACAAGAACCTATACTGATAATAGAGCTCCCATAAGGCAGATTCAGTTGTAGTATGACTGACGACTGGATTCCTATTTCACAAGATACTTCCCTTTCTGTTTTCTAAATCTTATCTTATTGGTGCTTGTGTGATTTAGAAGGGAGTGCAAATCTCATGAGGCAACCTCTTCCATGAGAAGTGAGTCCCAAATGACATCGATAGCTAGGCAGAAACAGATAACCACCTAATGCCAAACTCTGTCACTCATGGAGGCTTTGGATCCTAGAGTTGATCTGTAAATTGCCTTCAAGGTTTGCCATGATCTTATTAAGATACTTAGTAATAATGAAATAGTTCAGTTCCCTACAAATGAGCTTTGAGGCCATGATTATCACATATATTTTAATTGAACAGTGGTACAATGGGCTGCTATGAAAGAAAACACAAGCAAGCCAAGTGTGGTGGTTCATACTTGTAAATCCCAGCCTTATGGGAGGTTGTGGCAGGAGGACTGAAATTTGGGGTCCAGCTTCGGCATCTTAGTGATAGCCTATTTTTAAATAAAAACTAACACATAAAAGGGCTGTAGATGTAGCTTAGTGTGTTCAATTCCAAACATAGGATATGAAAAAAGAAAACAGAAACAAAAGCTATTTCCCAGTAAAAGACTACCAAGTTTTGAGCTATGTCAAATTTATTTTTGCATGGATCGTACTCAAAGTAATTTCTGCTAAAGAAATGAATCTCTTCTACGCAAATCATGGTAGGCTTCTTAGTAGAGAGGATATTGGGATGTGATCCAGCAAAGTTGGGTTGGGGCAGATGAAATTAAAGGGGAGTCAATATACAAGAAGCAGAGAACAGCGAAAAAAAGGCTGGTGAGTTCAGGGATCCATGTGTATATAAAGGATATTAGACAAGGAAACAGAGCTCAAGTATTGCACAGTAAAAGCCCAAAGGGTAAATTAAAGTTGCCTTCTAGAAAGCTTTATGTCCAGGTTAAAATCTTTACATTTTTTTAAAAAAGATAAAACCAACCACAGTTTATGATGCTACAGTAAAAGGTGTGATAGAAGACTTTTCCGAATCCCTTTAGTTGGGGGAATCTGACCCTCACATGTCCGTCCGTACTCATGAGCTAGGTACTCACAGGTGTGATAAGGCAGAGAGGTCACTGAAAGCACCTTCTGGTACAACAGAAATGTCATTTCCATGTAAAGAGCTGAAAGAAGAAAACACAAAATTAAATTTCCTGTATTTCAAAGAACTCAGAGGAATTCATTAGATTTTAGTTATTAATAAGTATTTTAAGTCATTGCAGAAAATGGTGTATGCAGTAAATAGCACTGGTACAACTGACTGTATATTTAGAAAAGAAAACAGCTAGTTCCCATGTTCTCACCTCACATCATCTGTCCAAAATAAATTCCAGACTGAGAGTTAAACGTAAAAATAAAACTGACGATTTATCAAAAGAAAATGTACTCCTTCATATAATCCTAGGGTTAGGGTTAGACTTTCAAAAGCTTGATCTAAGACCCAGAAATCATAAAGGAAAAGAGTGGTGAAGTTTTGAAATAAAAATATATTCAGATGGCAGAAATGCCATTCGCAGAACAGAATGGGAGATATTTGCAATGGTATAAATTATAAGGATTAATTTCTCTACAAAAAAGACCTAAAAGATGTGGTTATGCAGTAAGTATGAAGACATCTACGTTAATAATGAGAAGACAGATTACCTAATAGAAAATGGGAAAACAGCCTGCAAGGGCTTTGTTTAGAATAAGAAGCACAAATGCTCAATACAATATACTTAAATGCTCTAGTAATTAGAAATGGAAATCAAAACAAAATTTAAAATCAATTACATGGAGAAAAATAAAAGGACTAATAATATTCAGTGTTTTCAAGAGTATTTTTTTTAAAAATACTATACTACACGTGGATGGTAAAATTTGTAAGTTGGGACAATTTTGTTTGGGAGTTAAGTCCACACTTAATTTTGATATCCTTTCAACACACCAGACCATACCTTCCTTCTCTGTTACTGCAAAACACCAGCATATTTGCACCAAGGTAAATACATAGAATGTCTCCTAGTAAACTGTACAGAATAATGAAAATCTGTAACAAAGCCACATTATGTAACAATGAGGATGATGTCACGGTTCCTCCCACCTATGGGATATTGGTACCTGTTAAATAGTTGTGTTATATTTCTTTATGGCAGAATGGAAATATTCTAAAGCAGATGTTAAAAATAAAAACAGCTAATAGCAGAATAAGAAAAGCTCTTCCTTATGAACTTTAAATGTTTTGTAGCTGTGTGAATGTTTCTGGCATAAAAATAAATCCATATAAAAACAGAGAAGCAAATCAAATTATTTTAATTTTAGTAACAGAATGTGGAAGTGAGACCGATCATTATTTAATGTAGAGCATTTTAAACAGTAAACATGTATTAAATACTGTGATTTCTAAAGAAATTGCTTTGCTGTATTTAAAAATAAATTATAGCTGTATAAAACATGTTTTAAGGTAACATAATATCTAATAAATGACTATAGTAGCAAACCAATATTACAAAAGGGAAAATTAAGTTGTATCCTACAAAGCTGCTGAACAATGATATGGTAAGATATAATTTCCTATTTCCAAATTTATGTGAATCCTAATGCACATCATTGAAAATAGCCAAAAATCAGAAAAGTAGTGAAATGATTAGAAAGATGACCAATACTCTGATCCCTGAGAACAGAGGTAATTTTTCAGTGTGGAATGCTTACAGTAATCGAAGAGATTTCAATCCATCGAAGGTTCGAGGCGGAATACATCTCAGACGGTTGTAACTAAGAATTCTGAAAAGCATATATGATTATTTTACTCAGTAATCCAATATTGTCTTAATGTCATTTTAAAAATAAAGAAGTTAAGAAATAGGTGATCTGAGCATCTTCTAAATTGAGCATATTTACATAATGTACCTTAGATTCACCTTGGTTTTGTCTCCCTAATACAACAAATTTATTTCCTAAAAGAACTTAAGAATATTTCCCAACCTCTGCCCCAACCATTACCTTCCTAATGTGCCATTCCCCCAAAGACCATCTCATGGATCTCCCCTAATCCTTTAAGATCTCCCAACCCCAACACAAAAATAAATTACTGTTACTTTTATAGAACCCAGCACTCTCTTTGTGTAATGAGACTGTCTGTTTCTCCCAATGGAATTTCCACTCCCGAAGGGCAGAGACTTTTCTTCACCAGAAACAGAGTGTGTATACTGAGTGTGTTTCTGCCACCTGGACTGCTGTGTAACTAGGGCCTCTTTCACACTTACAAGGTGAGAAGCTGAGTCATGTTGCTGAAGCTCTGATTGGAGAGGGTGCTTATTCTGTTGTTACTTAAATCTCTAAAAAAAGAAGAAGAAAGACACGGTGTGTACTGCTAACCAAAATAAAAATACTAATGATACTTAGACAAGGCTCATTTTGTTCATAGTTATAGAAGTATTGCTAGAGTTCAGCTATCAACTGAAAAAAACCAAAACTCTGCAGAGTAGATTGCAATGCTCTTCATACTTCTTCATCCTATGGCCCACTGAAATCTGGAGTGACCTGATGTCTTGTCAATGAAATGTGGCACAGTGGGTATTCTCATTCCAGAGTGGAAGCTTCATATGGTAATGTGCGAAAGTGTGCAAAGCTTCCTTCATATGGAAAGTTTCACTGTATCCCTCTGTCCTTCCACCCACAAGATTTGAGCTGTTCCACAGACAGCTTTCTTGGAGGAGACCCATAATAAGTACATTGTCCGGATGAGAAAGAAACCTTTGTTCTTGAAAATCCCATCAGATCCTCAGACTTTATTCTGGATGATACCTATGTTCACTAATACACGTACTCAAATTGAGAAATGAAGGTACCCTTGATTTACATACGCTTCATGTTATCATTAAAATATCGGTATTTCTGCCCTCAATAATTGTTTACTTGATAACAATTAAGAGACGCCAAATATTTATCAATGCAATAGTATCTGTAAGTACTATGTCACAATTTAAATTCTCTGAACTTGCTGTTACTCTCATCATATAGATGCATCTATATTCTCTCACTCACACACATATATTCACTAATGTATTTCTTCACTATTTTTATGAAGCGAAATCCAAAACACGAATAAATGGAGGATCAGAAAAGATTAAAGATATTTGTTATGGGCTAAAATATCAAAATATTGGGAAAGTGGACAGAGAATTGTGATAATTGTAGGAAACTTACAGGAATTTTATAATCCATTTTTTAACTGCTCAAATACTGTATCTAAATTAAAAAATAAATATATCTATTTTAGCAGAAGACATTTGTATAAATCACTGGTAAAACCAATTATGGGTACACAGATCTCATTTCTTGTTTCTAACTGGTTTGAAATAATCAATGCTGTTCCAGAAAGACTCAAACTTGTTAAAGAGAACTTCTTAAAATCAGAGCAAGTTAATAGACTAACAGAAAAAATGTATATAAAATCAGCTGTTGCCATCAAGTAAGTAACTAGAGGCAGAAGAAGGCATGTTAAGAGATCTCTTTTATTAATTGAACCCTTTGTCATTTATCTAGTTCAATCTTCCTACAGCCTGGTTGCTCATGTTGGTAACTTAGGGAAGGTTTACACTGGGACAGTGTAAACAGATAATATTTTCTGCTCTTCTAGATTTTAGAACTAACCACTTAGGAATAAACCTTCTTATTCTAAGAACACAATGAATCTGCCTCCAAAACTAGCTATATTTACTGTGAAATGAAATAGATAAACTAAGGATACAGTATTTTTTATTAACATCTACTAAATGTTTGCTGATTTTTATATATTCCACAATTTCATCAATTACCAAGCCTGTTCTTGGTTTAATGTGACATTATATGTAACAAGATTAAAACCATCATAAAATATCATTCACATCACTAGACTGAAGTGTTTGCACATTTAAATACCTTCTTGTATTTATAACTTGCAGATGGACAGAGACTGCTTACATTAAAGATAAAAGACATTGTTTTAAGAGGACATCAAACTAAACTTTAAAAATTAAGTATTTTGAAATTTCTATCTCACTGTCAGGATCTGTTTAGTTTATTTAAATATACTATAAATGTATATGGATTTTTTTGAAATAAATTTTAATGCTTGTAACTATAAATTACTTTAATGCTTTACACTAGAAACAATATACAAAGCAATAGTTTTAGTGATGTTCTGCGGTAAACCATCATTTGCATAAAATCAAGAATAGATTGTTTTCTATCTTTCCTTAGGTTAACATAAAGGAGTTTATTTTCTTAGTAGATGTATCCAGGTTTACAGTTTCCATAATTTTTGACTAGGTAGATTTCTCTTATTGGTCTTTTGCTGAATAAAAGGGGATCTTCCCTTGGACATTCATTCCACTGCCTGACTGATGTTCAATGAAGATGTGGGTAGTGATCCAGAGCCACAGTGATCAAGAAGAGAAGCATCTCCCTGGAAATGATTTATGTCATTTGAAAGGCTTGCTAAATCTTCTGCCCCTTGCATCCCATTTTTATGAAACAGAATAAATTAAAGGTAGAAAAATGTATTACTCACATAAGTGTTAAATGCTTGTAATTAGATAGTTCTTTGGGAACCAGCATAAACTGGTTTCCATCCAAATACCTAAAAATAAAGAAATAATATTATGTTTCTATGAAGAATACAGAATTCTATATAAATGAACAATATTTCACTTTTACTGAAATAAGAAACCATTTAGCATTTTTTTTCTTTAAAATAGCATCCTCCAAGCCAGAATCCTTATGTAAGAGAAGTGATGAGAAAGAAGTACAGAGGTCCAAACCAATAGAACTGTTTGTGGATCGTTACGCTAAATCATAAAATACAGGACAGACTGATGGGTCCAGTTTCTTGTGGTTTATCTAATATAGCAAGGCAATATCCAGACATTCGTATGAGCTATCTTTTAATTAGCTTCCAGTTTACTTGTGTTTATGTGGAATAATACATGAAATTTACCAATTAGTAATGACATCTGGTTCTTGTAGTCAAGAAATTCTTCATTGCCTGAATATGTGCCAATTCACTTAGTAAATAACAAAAGGTATTTTAGCAAGATATTTTGGAATGTACACATAATTAGAAGTAAAAGTACTCTAAAATGTTTTATCACCCCGTATCATCTCGGTTCTAACAATTTTAAGAGGTTTCATGGAATATCATGACACTTATCAACTTTGCAAATGTAGCACGCATTTTATATATATATATATAAAATCTTCTGACTACTTTAAAAGGTATATCTATCTATATCTATATCTGTATCTATAGATATCTGTATCTATAGATACAGATATAGATACAGATAGATATAGATAGATAGATAGATAGATAGATAGATAGATAGATAGATAGCTTTTTAGCTACCTGGCAATATCACAGAAAGAAAAGGAAATTTCATCTCCTCTTAAGGCTTTCCCAGAATACAGGTTGCAAAGGGCACGAGTGTCTACTGGTAACGTGGGTCACTATAAATGTGTCTGCAAACAACCCAGGCACCTCAGAAGTGTGGCTTCTCCTAGCTCTGTGTAATGGTGTATCATGAAGTTGTGCGTTGGAACTGATATTTTTGTTGGCTATAGAAGAGGTAGTAAGTCTAAGCTAACAGTCCATCTTTAATGTTTCAGAATGAATCCAGATATATACAAGGAAAGGCCCACATCTTCAAAATATGGAATCAACTGTGGGACTGAGACTTGGGATATAATACAACTCTTGATACCATCTCAAAATTTCTGACTTCATCTTTTGACTCCTTTTCTTCCGGAGTTTCCTTTTTCTTTCTTCTAGCTAAAATTTCCATTACACCACTAGAGGGAAGCACCATCCCACGTTTGCCAGCCCTCTTGTTTTATTTCAGAAAACGTTACAGCAGGACAAAAAGATTCAAAAAAGTGCACTATGAATATTTATATCTAAAACAATCCAAAGGGAAAGTTCTGTGGAACTGATTAAAATTAATGGACACCATTTACCCAGACTTGTCCACTGATACGTGTTTTGCCGATTTTTGTTTGTTTGTTTGTTGTTGTTGTTCCAGGGATCGAACTCGGGTCCTTGCCCTTGTGAGGCAAGCACCGGAACCACTGAGCTAAATCCCTGGTTCCCTGTTGCTGTATTCTTGCACATATGCCGAATATAATGCACATATGCTACCGGTGACAAGAATTGTGCTGACTTCAGAATGTTCTAAGAAGTAGCTTTGTGGGAGGCTCCACTTGAATTCCAAAAGAAGTGTTAAAACTCTTCTAATCTCTGTAACAGTCTTTCTTCAGAAGAAAAGAAAACTGTTCAATAATTGCAGTAAAATAGCTGAAGGTTCATCTGACAGAAGAAACATAGATGGCCCACACACAGTGACTCCAGGAGTTTCTTCAATGGAGTTTAATACTGAAATTAAAGAACTTTAATATGATTCGGTGAGGCATGCACAACAGGAGCAAGACGCAGGCCAGTTAAAGTAGTAGACAGAGGTACTGGACATTTACAATCACCTGGATTTTACGCTCCTCATTGGCCATTCCTAAAATTCTAACTCTGAATACAGCATACGTAGCAATCTGGGCCTCTAGCAGTGTGAGTGAAGAGGCCACCTGATCTCCTCAAATAAAAACTTACTAAAATAAATATTCTGTGTTTAATCACACAGACACAAAGCAGTGCTTACAGTTAATGAAACACTGAGATTGGTAGTGAGAGAAACTGAACACTCAAATCTAAAAAGGTTGCTCCGGGCACACGCGCTGGGATTATGCCCTCTTCCTTTAAGTGTTTACTCAGAGGCAAAGTAGGTGCTGTGCACTCCTTGTGATTGGAAAAATAAATTCTTTGAAAACTGAAGTACTAACTTCTTCATCAGAAGTTGCACACTACCTAAATTTTGTCAGAGCTGCTCATTTGGAATATTTGCCTACCTCTGAATGAATTACAAGTACACATCTGCATGAACGGTATGTAGACTTAAGTCATTATGGATCCACAGCTCCACATAAAGAAAAACAAAAAGTAAACAAGAACAAAAGGACACAATTGGATGCTTAGGAAGCATCTGCACATCAAATTTCAGTATATAGATCAAGGAATGAGATGAGAGAGGAACGCATGCATCACTACTCTAACAGTTTATTCTCTGATGAATTCACTCCACACTTTACCATGACTGCAGCCAGGGAGTGTGGGCTGAGGGTCTGAAGTCTAAAGGACTAGGCGGGAATGCGCACACTGACCATGCAATTTGTATTTAAATATAAGACAAATGATGTCAGAGATAATTGGCCTCCTACCTTCTAGGATCTAAAGGACTGTGATTCAAGGTAAAAGCAAATCAAAACAAAACAGTATCTTTTTTCAGGAGAAAAGGTAGTGCCACTTTCTTCACGTACCATTTATCCTGAGTGACAAGATATTTTCCCAGGGTTCATAAAGATAAAGAAGAATTAACCATATGATATGCCCCAGACACTCTTAATAAATTAACTATAAAGAATTTTCCAAAGTGAATTCACTGGAACATTAATCTTGTAAAATGGTCACAAAAATTGGGGAATGTGGCAAGTAGGTGTGGGAGCTATTGAACATTTTACTATCTTCACTTCCAGTTTCATGGGGAATGCAGTGTCATGAAAACACTAGGAATTCCTACCTTGAAAAGAGAAAAACACCTAACCTGTAATTTCCAAAGGTCTCCGAACTGGCTTTTAAAATTACTGGTTTATGGTTTTATGCAATAATTACTAAGTGCTCCGAGAATGTAATTTATGAACAGGATTCTAAATAGTTTCATTTGACCTCTATTCCCTATGATATGTAAAGCAATAATTGTCGCGGAAAGGGAAAGATAAGCTGTACTTACAGCTCGGTGACATCTCTTGGAATACCCTTGGGCAAGATCTTCAAGCCTTTGTTGCTACATCGGACTACTGTGTCTAAGCAAGTACACTCCATAGGACACCGAGAGAGTGGAGAGCAACTATTGTCATCGTTTCCTAAATTGTCAGATGAAATACACAAAATCTCAGATTTGTGTTTTTTTTGGGTGGGGAATAAAAAGCTTTTATGTCATTAAATAAACACAATTACCAGGAGATATATGATGATCACTTATGCATAAAGTAATAAATATATACATTGACACCACTGACACCATAATAGCACTATTTTCAACATGCCTAGGGCAGAATTTTGGAAAAGATCAACCATTTGTCTTACCAATATAACTATATTATTTGGTCAGTTATAATTTTCAGTTATTACGCATAAATGCCAACTAAATTATGACAAGTTATAAGGAGACAGACACGAAGATACATAAAGGAACAGATTAATTTAAAATGTTAAGTGAACACACACACACACACACACACACACACACACATACACAAAGAAAAAAAAATAGGGCCAGGGATTTAGCTCAGCAGTTCAGTGGCCTGCCTTGCAAGCGCAAGGTCCCGAGTTCAATCCCCGGTACCCCCGCAAAAAAGAAAATGTTAAGTGAAAATTACACGAATCTCTCATTTTAAAATACAGAGCTCACATCAGCTCTCTGTTCACTGGCAATAATTACAGAACCTGCTCAATCTACCTACTTTGCAGGGCTACTGTGAGAATCAAATGCAATAGTAGAGTAAGAGAACATAAAAATATTACTTCTTTCAGATTTAATAGACCTACTACTTTATAAATCAATTGTCTTTTTCATTTAAAAAGAGATGCTGAGGATAAGAAAGATAATAAAGAAATGTTAAGCTGAAGCTGTATGAATAGTATCCACCACAAAGTGGAAACTAGAAAATCTTGTAAAATACTGAAAAACACAAATCAAGTAGATTGGAAATGTACAAGGGGAGGCTGCAAAAACAGGTGCCCTGTTACTAAAACAAAGCAATCAACAAAGCAAAGCAAAAGTCACACAGCCATTGATGACGTGCTGAACTGAGCTATGACCTGCTACATGCTCGTACAGAGAAGCATCAGAACTGCCAAGCGAACGACCGATGGAGAAAGACGAAAAGGCGGGGAGAGCTTTTCTTACCGTCGTCACAAGTGAAGTCCTGAATGGCCACATCCTGGATAGGGATTTCTTTGAGGAAGTATGGTTTCTGGCATCGAGGATTTCCTGTTACGATTCTTTTCTTCCTGAGCCACTCTCCCAACCATGCCAGGTAGCAGTTACAGTTAAAAGGATTGGCTAAGAGGTTTCTAAGCACACAGGCAAACAATGAACTGTTTAACTTGAGGTTTCATTTTCTCCCCTGCTACCATTTTTCCACACTACATCTGCTGGAATAATTCACGTTTAATCTTATTCCCATCCTCCCATTCATACTCAGTCACATAAAACGTACGCTATGCATGTTTTTGCTAAACTATTTATGTCTGTAAATTAATAGAAACAATACTTTCACATCAGATAATTCTTCAAATATTTTCATGCAAAAAAATAAAGTGAAGGCAACAATTTAGAGTTTATGCTGTGGACCATGATAGGTATCTCATTTAGAAATAATTTAAACTTGTCAGAAATCTGACTTACTGTCAAACTTCTCTATGCCGATAATGCAGTAATTTAATATAACGATGAAGGCTGATTACCTTATATTATTGAGTTTAACCTGACAACAGCTATTTCATTAATTTGTCATCTCAAGATTCCCATCTCGTATTTGCTCCAGAGAATAGGTTTCCTTCTAAACTGACAACTGAGTTGATTAAATGCCAGTTATAAAAATGAATTTACTTCTAGAAATCTCAATACTTTTGGCATCTCACCACTTCAGCACAAACCTATTGACAATCCCATTATTTATAAACATGCCACCTTTAATATGCACAAATTAGTCACTCTATGTAAAATGTCACATTTTATGTGGAAAAAGGATTAAGTGCTTTCCTGATGGATGGATGCTTCCTTCAAATTATTTCTTCCGTGGCTTGAGCTATGCTAAGCATGCTTTTATTGTTTCTGTCTTTATTCCCCTCATGTTGGATTAGTCTGGTATATTTGAATGCCACCTGGCCAAGAAATCATCAGTCATAACATTCATAATTCCAAGCACTGCTTTTCAGATATCGGCATACAAAAGGCCTTAGCAATGTGTGTTTTTTCTGAGTTCCATCTTTAGACCAACAAATATTCTTTATTTTTAAGCAGTCTACATAAAACATTCTCTTTGATAGGCACAACCTATTTCTTCAATATTTTCCTAATTGCAGCAAATGCCTCTTGAGAGCACCTTTTATTGTTGGCCTGGTAATCATCTTAATGTATCTCTTGTCATTGTGACTGATACTTTTGAGCATAGTTTTGAACAGTTACACTATCATTTGTTTTTATGATAATACACTGAAATACTTCAGTGTGAGAACACTGGAAAAAATATAGCATTTCATTTATTTTCAGCACTTTGGAATTATAATAAATAGTCACAAAATTAAGAAATTAAGTCACATCATTGACTTAAATCAATCATTACCATAAAAAAGAATTTACTGAAAAAATAGTACTATTTCATTAAAAATTTAATGTAAGATCGTAGGTAATATTTTAAAATAAAATAAAATAAAATAAATATGAATAAATGTATCATTTAAAAAATACCTGAATTCTCAATCACATTTTTATGAAATATCTAATGATGTATTAAAATACTATTGGTAAAAATAAGAACTATAATGTATTGGCTCAGATTCGGAAAGACTGTTTTTTCATACTTACAGAGTAGATAAAGAATGGAGAGTATCAAAGGCACCTGGTGCAATCGTAGTGATCTGATTATCATATAAAGAAAGCAAACGCACAGAACTGAGTCCTATGAAACTGTCGTTCCCTACACAGCTGATTCGATTACTTCTCAACATCCTGGAGAAGAAAAAGAAGACATTGTTATGGAAGTGAGGCATCAGGCAATCAATGTTGTCTATTTGGAAGTGAAAATAATCCTTTTGGAGTATGGTGGCTCTCATTCCTGTTTCTGAATGTTCTCTTGCCATTAGAAATTGCTATGTACTGAGAACATCTAAAGAGAATGAAATGCTCAGAGTCATCAGCGATTAAACTCAGTTGCAGAAGGTACTGGTGAGCCTGCGTGGATTTCTGGTCCTATGATGAGGGGAGAATGTTTTCATTCTGGTGCTATAATTGTGTTTGCATGGTTGCATAATGTCCTGATTCACCTACAGTGCTCTGAGTTCTTGCAGCCCTGTGATATGTGTTTTCAGGGTAGTATGACATTTGAGGTTGAACAGAAACGAGAGAGAGAATAATCCATAGCTGCTGCAGAGGTGGAGCTGAGGGCATCCAAGGGACTCAGGGACTCAGAGACCGGCAGCAGCAAACAGGACTCTGGGGAGTACCCTTAAAGCTTGAACAAATCATTGTATATATGAAAATTTATTGTTTTTAAGTTTAGAACCCATAAAAGAGGCACAATTTATAGATTCCAATTGTATACGTGAAGTTTAAATAGGTTTACTTTGAGGAAACTTTTTAAATATATTGCTACTAATTGGATGAATACTCTTTTAATCATTAGTAAGAACTGGCTCAGTACACAATGTTAATTGAGTGGTTTATATGTGAGGCTTCAAAAAGCAACAAAAACACCTCTAGACTCCCACATAAAATGTAGAGTTCCCTTAAACCTTATTCATAAATCTAGAAAAGTTAATGCATTAATTTTTATAAACAAGAAGTAATGACCTAGAAGTCTCCAGAATATAAGCTAGTATAAGAGAAACAGGCAAAAGTAAATGAGCAAAGGGTTGCTTTTAAATTCTAGATCATCCTGTATAAGCAAGATATATAAACTTTTGTATTCTGCTCAAAGGTAAGAAAAGAGGATCACGACTTCCCCAGCAAGGCGTCATTTTGTGTTAAGAAACAATTGCAACAGTATTGTTATCAGCACTTTCCTTTACATAAATAATAGATAGCCCTTGGTCCTAATCTTGTTAGGGTCATGGAGCCCTGGAAGAAGTTGTAGAACTTCATTCTGTTGATGGAAAAATCCATAGGCATACATATGCATTGTGTTTTGTCTGCAATGTCTGGGGATTCTAAGACTGGCTGAAATGTACATAGACTACACAGTAGCCTCTATTCCTAAAGGTTTAGGAAGTCTGGGGAAATCAGGACTTTCTGTCAAAATCTTTAAAGCTGAGAGCTGAAAGACATCATGGGAAAGAAGAGATAGCTCTAGAAAAACTTTCTTTAGCACTTGGAGTACCCCAAGTTTGGCTCTAGCTCGCTCTATTTTTTTGGTAGTGCCAAAGCTGGATTAAGGAGAGAGCCAAGTGTAGATGTTCCAGGCATGAAAACATAAACAGCACAAAAACATCAACAGAAATAAAATGAAAGGAGAAAGCTGAATTTTGACAAGTCCTTTCAGGGCAAGTTCTGTGAACGTAACTAATCAGAAGAAATATTTTGGCAATTGCTTTAGGATGTGTTGTGCACTGCATTTTCCTTCTCCCAAATGCATACCTTAAAGCTTTTACTCCCTACTATGGCTGTCTTTGGAGAGAGGACCTTAGGAAAGCAATTAATGTTAACTGAGATCAAGAGAATGGGGCCCATTCTGACAATGCCACCGACCTCACACTGGAGAGCTCACGTGCGTTCTCGTTATTTCTACGTGAGCACACGGACCACGAGTCATGTGAGGACACAGGAGTAAGATGGCCTCTACAGACTGAGAATATGGCTTCGCCACAAGCTCACCCATGGGCAACTTGATCTTGAACTCCCAGCCTCCAGAAGAATGAGGAATGAATTGGTGTGGTTAAGCCATCCAGCCTGCGGGTCTGATCATAGCAACTGGAGTAGACTGTTAGAGATGCATTATAGCCTAGTCCCTCTTGCTCCCCAGGATTGCTCCACCAGGGAAAAAGTTTCAGTAATAACATAGTCAACTGCTGTGGAACAAAGGTGGCTTCTGCCTTTTGGGTTTGTGTTTCGCTGAGTTAACAGGGACAGTGGAGGGGAAGATTAAACACAGCCACCTATGGTCTACCTTCTGTGCCCACCTCCTTGCCCAAGTATTTCTAACAATAAAAGAATGGAAAAAGCATTTGCATACTGCTTTAGAGGGGCTACCAGCCCATAGAGGGATCTGCAGGTCACAGGCTAGTTCTGCTGGGGGGTTAGGATTTAGGCCAAAGATGACCAACCTATGGCAAGTGTGCTATAGCGGGCTGTTTACATCACTAAGAGCTCTAAAGTGTTCACCATCACACAGGTCTAAGCTAAACCTGAGAAGCTCAGGGAGCAGACCGCTGGTCTTACACACTTCAGTCTTTTTATTGGGTTCAAACTTGTGAAGTTACTGACACATCTCATTTCCAGGGGCAATGCTGTTCTCGCCGGTCCTCCTATAAAACAGGCGATGGACCTCCTGATGCCAAGCCTATCAGCTACCTGGTTGTATACAGCTCTCTGGGTCTAGGGAAGAGAGTGCCCTGCAGTCAACAAGAGCTGCTTCTTGCTTACATATACTTTTCTCACGTTCTTCAAAGACCAAAGAGTTTGGCTTGTCTCTCTTCCCATGTTTAGGATACTGCTTTGTCAGAGACATTTATGTAATATAATGACATGGAAAATGTATACACACTGTGGAGAATCCAAGTAATCCAAAACTGTTGTGCTTACTGTTCATTTCAGTCCCCATCCTCCCTGGCCAGTAGCCTTTGGAAAACACGATCAACCTCTCTACCCTGAACAAATAGGCTTCTCCAAAGCAGGGAGTAAAAATGGACCACTAGCAACTCATCGCTGCTTTTCAGGAAGATCTTGTGGATAGAGACAGACAAATGCAGTCTCGGGATAAGATGTAGAGATGCTATGCTTCAAGGGTTAGTCTTGATTTTGAAAATGTGAGTCCTTAGACCAGAAGTGAGTAGAAAGCAAAAGTTATTGAAGAAAAGAGAAGAGAATGATCATGTGAGGCAGAACAGGGAAGCCAGGTCAGTATAAATGGGGCAGCCTTTCTGTTGGAGAAAGACTAATCAGGAAGGGCTCTCCTGGCAACTAAGAGAGAATAGGAGTATGGGCAAAGGGGTCTTTGCCTTCCCAAAATGCATAGGAACACATGTGCGTGTGTGTATGTGTGCGAGTGTGTGTGTATCTAAGAGAGCGCAGGGAAGGAGAGGAAAAGAGACAAAGACGGAAAGAGAAGGGATGGAGTGGGCAGAGTACGAGGGTCACACTCTCCCAGGGTTATAAGGAACAATGCCTTCCATTGTACCGGTAGAATTCTAATGCCCATCAGAATACTCACAGAGTTTTGAGGGTTTCCAATCCCTTGAACATCTTATGCCGAACGTTTTCCAAACGGTTACTGGTGAGAAGTATTTCATTCACTCCAGATGCTCCCTCAAATGCTCCCTCCTCAATATCTGTAATCTTATTGTTGCTAAAATTGCTAAATAAAAATAGTTGAAATAAAGATTATAAATAAAAGTCCTCTCTCTAAAAGAGGCCACCACTAAAGCAACAGCCTTGATCATTTTCTTCTACTGAGCAATGTCTTCGACAATCTCCCAGTACATTGCTGTGCAGCACAGCAGGAGCTGTGAAGAGACACCCCTTTCCTGTGAAACTAAAGAGATAGTAAAACAAGGGGGATCTCTGCGGCAGGAAACATCAGTCTGATTCTTGCCAAGATGATCTGCAAGGGTTCCCAGGGACATAACATACTTGAGACCACAGAAAGTGTGGTGTAAAATTTTGTGCTCTGTAATATTTTATAAGAAAAATTTCAAAGAAATATCCCCAGTTAAAACCGGTGAATTAACTAATGACCAAAAGACATAACTGAATAGAGAGAATAGGCTCAAATGTGTTAGTGTTTAGATAGCATCAGAGATGTGTTCAAATATAGATTTATTCCCAGAGTAATACTGTGTTGAGATGAGCACTTTAACTCTCAGTATTTTATACAAAATCAAACAGTACAATGCTTGCCCAAAGGGCAGGAATGTCCAGTATAGGCTCTTTCTGTTTCCTTTTCACAATTCATTCCAGGACCACAAGTACGCTGTAAATAAGATAAATTTCACATATCTTTTATGCCTCTCAAAGCACTGTTTCAAGTGGTTGTTCAATAAATATTTGCTGCATTACAGGTCATTTTAAAGCTAAAAAGAAAGTATATTTAGTAACCAGTGAAAAGGGAAGGCGATCAGGAAATCAGAAAACACTTTGGGGGAACATCTGATAGAGATGGAGGTACACAGGCAGACACGGTCCGTTCTGCGGTCTGGGCGATCATGGGTCAGTTTTGTGTGGACACGAGGATGTCTTGGGAGAAAGCTTCTCTCCTCCAACACTCCCTCCTGGTGGAGGGGCCTCCTCGTCCTGACATGCTTGGCCTCTCGTCTCCCCTTCACTCCTCCTCGGGAGTGTAGAATACTAAGTGTGTTCGAACTGCTGAGCTTAAGAACTTATTCTAAAATATGAGTTGTGGACCTGCATTAACTCAGAAGAGCTATCGGGCCAGTTTACCAGTCATTAATTCTGACTATCTTCTAATGAAAGTTTAATGAAGCAAAAAGTCAAACAGTCAACATGAATGTGCTGAAGCAGAAATAACAGCATGGTTTGGGGAATAGTAAAGGAAGTTGCGAAATACTGCTGAACCCATTTTAATGTGCTTGGATTGCTGGGTTCCTGCTGTGGTCACATCAGAGACCAGCTGTCTGCATTTGAGTAAGACGCTAAGGCTTTGGCTGGCACTTTCTGAACACATGGAAACGTTTCTTTCAGAGATTATGCTATATTCATATCATGGGTAGTTATGGAATGGACTTTTCCCTGGACTTTTAAAAAATATTTTCTAATTTCCAAAAGAAAATTAGATAAAACTTTAAAAGGATGGGGACAAACACAACAAAACAGTAGAGACATTTAAAAGATCACTCACAAATGGCTTACATCTTACGTAATTGAGGAAGTTTCTTAAAGATTCCTGTGGCTTCCAACACTGTAAATTCATTATTATTGAGACGCCTAGGGAGAAAAGAAGGAACAGGAAGCTTTATTACCAAGAGTTACAAAGGGATTACATTGTATTTGCCACACAGACTTGTAATATTATTATTATTATTATTATTACTATTTTTTTTTTTTTTGGTACTGGGGATTGAACTCCAGTCCTTGCGCTTGCAAGGCAGGCCACTGAACCACTGAGCTAAATCCCCGGCTGTAATATTATTTAATGATAACTAAAATTTTTCTGCATTTTCCTCAATTTTTATTATCAAATAAAACATATCAATAAGCAAAAACAGCTCATATGTAGTAATCTCTAGAACAAAGTTTCTCAAACTTTTTCTCATCCAAGAATTTTTTTTTTTTTGGGTACTAGGGATTGAACTCAGGACCTCATGCTTGCCAGGCAGGCTCTGTACCACTGAGCTACATCCTTAGCCCCACGAAATATTTTTAGACATTTTTCCCAAATTATTAGCTTAATAATGTTTTTATTTGCAGCTTTATTAAATAATATATAAATCTCCTACTATAAAGTTCACCCTTTTGCAGTGTACAATTTAGAGGATTTTAGAATATTCGTTCATTTGTGGAACGAGCTCTGCTGGCTAATTTCGGAATGTTTTCATCACCCTCAAAAAGAAACTTCGTAGTTGTCACCAGTTACCTCCCTGGACACTCTGGCTGCTCACCTGCACTTTGTCCCTCCAACATTCTCATTGTTTTCCTACCCTGGTAACTTCACAGGCGTGCAATCATGTAAAATGTGGTTTTGTGCTTCTGCCTTTTCTCACTGTGGACGATGTTTGTAATGTTTGTTAATTCCGCAGAATATATCAGAACTCTACTATTTTTATGAATGAGTACTTGTATGGAAACCCCACATTTATTTAGCCTTTTATCAGTCCTTGGATATTTGTGTCCCACATTTTAACTATTACAAAAAATTCTGCTATGGACATTGATAGATAGGTTTTTCTCTGGATACATCTTTTCAGTGCTTCTAAATGCGTACTTATAAGAGAATTGGTGGATTATATGGGAAATCTATGTCTAAGTCTTGGAAGGATAGACAAATTGTATCCCAAAAAGGCCACAGCATTTTACATTCACCTTATCAATGTATGAGTATCCCAATTTCTCCCATTTACTATTGATCCTTTTATTTTAAAGGTATTTCATTATGTTTGTCTTGGTATCTCATTGTATTTTAATTTGCTTTTTTCTAATGACTGTGTAAAAAAATTTTCATGTGTTTAGTAACCATCTGTCTATCTTCTGTGAAGAGCTGTGTATAACATACAAATAATTTGACTTCAAATAGGTAATTTATTTTTAAATTGTAAGAGTTTCTCACACATTTTGGATATAAATCTCTAATCAGATGCATAATTTATAAATAGTTTCTTCCAGTATCGATTTTATATTCATAATGAGCAAAATATTAATTTTTAAAAGATATTAAACATTTTACTGAAATCTACATTAGACATTAGTTTCAAATGTAATTTTTGATTGCCAAATAAGTATATTTGAGGCATTATCACACTGAGAGATATCACTTATTCTTTGTAATATTGTTGGAAATAAATATAAACCCCCACATTATTGTTAAAAAAGAGTTTGGGTCTTCTGTTGTGTGATCTCCAGGTGTTTCTAAGAGTCCTGCAGTTATTAAATAGCTTTATGTACAAACAGGTATAAAGCTATAACCACAAAGGAGTTAGTTTTTATCTACTCTGTGAAAGGCAGAACTTTATTTTTAATTAATCAACTTCCTTAAAAATCATTAAGTAGGAGACGTGTATAGGCACAGTGGGGGGTTAAGCCATAACACACATTCCTTAGCATCAAGGGGCTATAATCTAGTTGAAGACAGGAGGATTATACACACAGAGACAGACAAGCAACTTTGCAAAGCAGAAAGTGACAATTACCAGGTGGTGCAAACCATACGATGTACAGAACATGAGATTTCACTAGACTTTCCTTGAATTTTTAGAATACTAACACATAAACCGTGCCTTCATAAATAAAGTCAAGAAAGGCAAACCGTGTATATGCACAGAATCTACAAAGAGCCCGCAATGTCTTGCATTCACACATGCTAGGTCCTATGTTAGACTCATCAGTCTAAATCGTCATACTCTACCTTTGGCTTTCCCTGTTATGCTATCCATTGTTGAGGAAAAAAAAAATCTACCCTTAGCCTTTGTATACCTGATAATCACTGAATTTTTCTATCTGTGAGTCAAGGAAGGAATAAAAAAAGATAAAAAAAGACTTCATGACTAAATTTATAATTAACTGGGATTCAAAATAGTGAGTCACAAGCTACTTTATTTGGTTGTTCTAAGTAAGGATTAAATACTTTAAAATCTATTAAGTGCTTAGAAGTGGATTTTGGGAAAAAACACAAAAATTTGAATCAAATCATCACTATTATTATTAGCATTCTTAAGTGTCAAGTGAATTCTGAGAGTTAAATTAATTTTAATTACATCTTCACCTAGAAAAATGAGCTAAGATATCCTCTAACACAGTCTTATACAAAGAAGCAGTATATAAATGCAATGTGCATTAGTTAGAATTAATATGATTATTGAGAATAGCAATGGCAAGACAAAATTTTCTATGCTTTGATTCTTTCACTCAAGCCTTCCCCGTAAGAACTTTGAGGCAGGATGAACTTACAGCTCTGCAGTGTACTGGGGAATATGATCAGGGATTTTGTTGAGTTTTTGATTGGAGCAGTCTACTGTGGTCCCTTCACAGCGGCACTTTTCAGGGCAAGCCAAATCGGCGAAGCAGTCTCCACTTAATTTTGATCGATAATCTTCTGTACCTATTGAGAATTCAAGCCAAAGAAAAAGGTACTGAGTCTAAAGACTAGAATGTTCACTAATTCGTCGGAAGGAAAAGGTAGGATAACTATAGATTATGCAGCAGGGAGACAACTTAGGGAATTTTTGTCAATGGATGTCAAGAGAGGGTTAAAAGAAAGGCTTGGAATTTTCTGGAAAAAAGAGTGACCAGATTCACACAACAGGAAAACATTAATAAAATTGAGCTTTTCACAGCTGTACTTTCTGCTGATCCAGTTCTGAGCCATTCTAGCCTATTTCAGAGCTAATCACACAATGGCTATTAATTCTTAAAAAGTTTATTTTTTTTTCTGGGTCAAGAATTGAAAATGTATCCATAATCAACATATTCCTGATATCATTGTAAATTAGGGCTTTCAAGGCAAATAGATATACTCAGGTTTTAAATTTTTCTGTGGACTTTTGTTATTCTCTCCCTCTCACATAATCTCCAGAAATGCCTAAAAAGCCCTCTTTTTTTTTTTCTCATTTTGATTTTATAAAAAGAAACAAGTTATTCCTGACTTGAGCCTCAGCAGCTTGTCATGCTGTAGAAAGCTGCGTGACGTTCCATGGTGCTTGACGGAACCATGTTTTACTCATACCTCGCAACCACATGGTTAGATCAAGCACAACAGAAAATCTCGCTACATTATCACTACACCAACCACTAGGCCAAAGGGAAGACCAAGAGGAAAGATGAAGGGAAGTGGGAGAAAAACTACAGACGTTCCGGGAATGTAACACTGTGTACATGACATGCACTCTTCCGCAGAATGTCTAGGACCATAGTAAGTGTATTACTACCGAAGGTTTCCTGGAAACACAAAAAGGGGTCTCTACTGAAAGGTGCTCCCACCATTCCTCAGAACCGCAGAATGGAGACCACAGCTTTCGGGAAGGACATCCGGGAAGAAGTTGAAGGTGAGCTACGAGGACGACAGAGAAGCTCAAAAGATCTGTGATTTCTTCTTGAAAAATAGGTACAAAAGATCAAGACTAGAAGAAGGTACATCGGGATCGAAAAGGGACGACGTTATGTTTCAGATCAGACACTTTTACTTACAGCCCAAGTGGTGAGTTCCTGCAAAATTAAAGATTACCAAGAAGGAAAGAAAGAAAGAGTAATCCCAATTAAGGTTAGCAGACACATACACATGTATCAAACTAAGCTCCCTTTCTCATTTCTTTATCATGGCAATCATAGGGGAACAGCATGGCATGAAGGGATTTGTCATGCTTTGTGAAATTCACAATAATTTTTTGAAGCATGATAGCTTTAAAGGAAAAGTAATGGCATAAAATATGCATAGTACAAATTAAGTTATTGTCGATTTCTTTAAAAAATGAACTCTCTGCAAGGCAGATTTTCCTTTGAGTTATGACTGTAATATTTAGAATGCCATGTAGAATGGTAGTAGGCAAGTACACATATAAAAGTGAATGAAAAATCAATCGTGCAGAACCTCAAGGACTATCATTGGAACACTTGATTAATCCTTAGGTTGTAGCTTACAATGCTTTTTAACGACCCTTCCAATTTACAAATAATGTCACTTAGTGAGAACGGGATCAGACTCTCATTAGTTGCAATGCCAAATATAACCACTAGATTATATTTGGCAATTAATGCCATAGTAATTATTGAGGCTCTGTTTTATTGTGCCTTCAGCTTTAGTCCAAAGTGAAATAAGGGTGCAGTGATAAGTCTCAGTGACAGGTTCACTGAATATATTCAAATAATCTGCAGCCATTCCTATGAAAACAATGATGATTTATGATAGTTCATTAGCTAGATCTAAATTTTCATTAAGATTTTCGAAAAATTAGGGTAAAGGAGGCCTAAAGTATCTTGCTGTGTCCTGCCTACTATTAGTAATTTAAGTAATGGAATTGAAAGTTAATAATTTGTATCAGATAAAAAATATATTTGTCAATATCTATTTCGGCTCCTATCTGCCAGTAAGAGGGGAAAGGTGTATTAGAATAATTTTAAAAAGCCTCAGTTTGGCTCTATTCTTGGTGAATTAGAAATACTGGTTTCTAAATTTTTGGTAAAATCTATTTAAATATAATAGTTTGAACAATTTTGTAACTAGTATATTAATTGTTACAATTTTAGGATTTAAATTATATTGATGATTAGTCTATGGGTGGTCTGGCATTTATAATATAGCTTTTTCTCAGTGAAGTAACAGCTGTCAGCTGACTTTCCACTTAATAATTAGTTAAGAACCATACATTTTAAATGTCAATGAAGGCAAATCAACTGTTCTTTTTAACATGTTGCTTATTTTACTGGCAAATAAAATATATATAATATTTAATCATTCACACTCCTCAGAATGAGTAATGTGACTAAATTTGTTAAATGGATAAAAGCATTTAGGTTATAACTCAATACTGGGAAGCAACAATTATCTCCTCAACAGAGAGACCAGACTCAAATTTCTTTGTAAGAAAACAAGTATACCTTTATACACTGAACACTGTAGAAATATCTTATTTGTAATTTGTAAAATATAATATACCCAGGAAATGGTGAATGCAGCCAATCGATATTTAACACTTTTTTTTAATATAATGGCTTACAATAGTCAAAAGCATCTTACACAATTGGCAGGCAAGGAAAAAAAGTAAGTGAAGGAACATATTTTAAAGAGCTAGCTCTAGAATCATCAGTCACGAGAATGTTAAGATTGAAGTAATAAAATACTGCAATCATTATTCTTAGAAACATTTTACCCGTCTGCCCATCTGCCTAAATTATTCAAGGCGTTTAGGGCTTATGAACTTTATAATGTTTTCATCCTGGACATCAATAATTTTTTTTTGTGGAGTTATACTCCAAGTCTGGTATGCAAGATTGTAAAGTTACAAACCAATAAGGTACAAATGCACACAAACTAGCATGAAGCTGTTTTTCTATAAAACTAAGCAAAAGAAAAACATGAACTTTTAAATATAAAAAGCTTCGCAAGTCTACTACTGAAAATGCAACTTTGTGTGCTAACACTGATTTCATGTAGAATTAGCTCTTTGACAATAGAAGGGCCTCTGTCTTTAAAACTAGCTCAGTAAGCTAAATTTTAAAAACAGGCTGAACTATCAGATATACAATGGAAGAAGGAAAAAAATGATTTCAGTAGAAAGCCATAGGTTCAAAGATTTTAGCTATTGTGAGAAATTGTAGATAATGTGCCAAAGTGAAAGAGAAAAGAAGGTGGGAGTTTAATAATAAATATGTTCAACATCAGAAGCTGCATGCAAAGGTCGGGTTTTCAGGAAACAGTTACAGTGATCTATGCATAAGTCAGTCTATTTACAAAGTACCCACTGTACTTTCAAAAGCATGCATATCAGTTTTAGGATCTACTTCAGAAGGTGAGGAAAGGGTGTTTGCGGTTAGTCCTACTACCGAGCAAAACCTACCTGGAATGAAATACTGTTCTTTAGCTAAATAAAAAAAGAGAAAAAATAGAAGATGCACCTGAATGTCAGCAAGCAGAGGTATGAGCTATATTAGATTAAGAATGGACCCAAGTTACTACAGGTAACTACTTGAAAAATGTATATTCAGAGCAGTAGCTGAAGTATAATAATGTTCAATGAGTAATAAATGCATCTATAATTGTGGATAATAACCACCCGGGTTTGGATATTAGCTTTTTAGTATGAATTAACTTCCAAATGTGAAATAGGCCTGGAATACTTAGGTAGAATATTACCAGAAATACAAAGAACACAGCCTATCGTCAGAACATAGAAAATTTATGGCAAAGCAAGAAGTATATTTCAACAAAGTAAGCTTTTTTCATAAAAACACAGTGAATTTGTATGTAGCTGTTTTAAACAAATGTAATATTATCAGAATGTGAAAAGACAGCCTTTTGCAAAAAAAAAAAAAGATGAATCCTCAATTCAAAATAAGAGAATGCAATGACAACCAAGACCTGTCAGGTAGAGGTACAAGATCCCAACAATGAATGTAACTGTACTGTATCCCTAAAATGTACCAATAAATTCAATTAAAGCTGGAAAAAAAAAGAGAATGCAAAATAACAAAGTGCATTCAGTGAGAAGGTAACAGACAGGGGAGGACTTTTTTCCCCCTCTCACATCAGAGCCTGAACAAATCATGTAACCAAATTTTCACTCACTTTCTGAATAAATGAAAACATGGTTGATTTTTTAATTATTTGAAGTTGGATAATAGAGAATAATATAACAAACGTGGGTCTTTACATATTTTAAAAGCATTTAGAGTTAGTTACAGGGCTCTCATTTTTTTGAAACCTATCAAAAAGTATAAAGTATCCAGGCATCTTTTTCACTTAGCCAATATCCTATTTCTTCTGCGGAATATAGTGTTAAAAATGTTACCCACAGAAGTGCTATATGAGTTGTGTCTAAGAGTCTCATTTTTATTTTATTTTTTTCCTGTTTAGGCAGAAGAGAAAGAAATACGATTCTACAATGTTTGGGAGTCAGCCACAGGCTTTGGGAAGGTCTCCCATAACCACTATTTTCTGTCACAAAGGAAATGTCTCAGGAAAGAAGAAATTACCTGAACAGCGGAACTTCTTGCTTTTGATCTGTCCAATTCGTTTATTTGCCAGGCGACGGGGGCTGGTACAGCGGGCACCACTGGTCTCGATTGGGTTGGTATGGAGATAATCTGCCAGCCACTTGAGGTGACAGTCACAGATAAAGGGGTTCTGGGCCAGATGCCTTTCAGAAACAGAACAGTTTTATACATGACTTGCATTGGGCTCAACTCTCACATGCAGGAAAAGCACTGCTAATTGAGTTTGATCCAAATCTTATCTACGTACATAGTTTGAATGGCACGGAGAGGTGAGAAGGTCCCCTTGGCAATGGTCTGAAGCTTGTTGTCATATAAGGAGAGAAGGTTCAAGTTGTGGAGATCCTGAAAAGCATCTACCCGAAGGCAGTTTATCTTGTTGGCATTCAATAATCTGTTTGATCAAATAGTTGCAAAATTAAAGTGTAGCATCTCATTAACTCACCTGCAAGATTTTGTCCTTCTTGAGAAAAGCCAATAAAAAAATGCGTTTTTTAAAAAATCTCAACACTAGCATTTTTTTAGTAATAGTTTAGGATTTACAGGTTGTAGATTTGCAGCTTATAGGAGAAAGCAAAAGATCACATAGTCAAGTGAAACTAAACTAAATCCAGTGGTACTTAGACACGAATTGAACAAAATATTAAACATACACTCAGAATGGCGTGGACAGAGAACAGCAGACTGAGGTAGCTGAGACTCAGCTTCTATTGTCAAAGACACCATGAAAGTCTCTGTAGTTACTCATGTTGCTCTTTGACAAAGTTCAGTCTATTTTTAACATCGAACGATCCATCCTACATCAAATAACGTCACTCCTCTCTTAGCCACATATAAAGCTCCCCATTGGCTGGGTGCAGAAGCCTAGGCTCCACAACATCCAATAGGAATCTGCAGCCCACTCTTGGGAGTGCTGCAGCATCCCATTCTCTCCTCCTGGTGCTCTGGCCCAGCTGCACTGATCTACTTTCTGACTTTGCAACACACTAGACTCTTTCATCCTCTACCGGGCACGATCAGGTCAGCCCCAGTTCTGGCTGGTGAGACCACTGATTCCTGCCATGCTGACTAAATTGTCCTTCTTCCCAGCCTAACCTGAGCGCTCTCTGTCATCTCTGTAGTCTGTCTTTCCCCCCTTTCAACCTCTAGAATTATGGATTCCCTTAATTTGATCCACTGTTTAAAAATGCATATTTCTTTTGGTTATTTATATATTTTACTGATTTGTTATGTCATCACTGTCACTTATATATCCCCTCCTCCTGTGATGTTATTATGGACCTTTGTCTACTTAGTTTCCTGATATTTCCCAGATATGGTAATACATGACACATATTAGGCACTCAATAAATATTCGCCATTGCATGAACAATTTATGAATCCTCAGCATAGTGACATAAATTATTGCATTAAAAGTTCTAGTCCTGCATTATAAATTCACATGTAAAGCAGTACACTACATACTACTTTTTGCCAATACATCAACATTCTGTGGAACTGTGACCTTTTGTAGGGATGGAATACCATAAAGGTGGCATTATAAGTAAGGCCAATCTACATACAGACTTTCATGTTCCATTACCGTGTTTGTTACATTAACCACAGTTAAGTGTGTGTGGAGAAAAAGAAGGTGGTCTTTTAAGTGATAAATAGGTAAAGAGGGCAGTGATGATCAGAGCACTGGGGACAACTGGCAAGGAGCATGCTAGGTAACCATGGAAGAACAGCAGAAGGGCTCCTGGTAGGCATACGTGGTTAGAGAATCACGCCACATCAACTATGTATAAAGAAATCTTTCATGTGATCAGAATCTATCAAATCAGAAGCAATGTTTGATAACTTCATTGCAAAAGCTAAAAAAAAAAAAAATTAAAACCCAGACAGGTTATTAGTTCACAAAATCAGTACTTGTCATCACTCACTGATCTATTATAAAATATATTTAATGGATGATGTAGTATTAAGAGTAGAAGATGAGGAAGGTGAACAGAATAAAGAATATTACATTCAGTAAAATTCAGTACTGTTTTGTTAACATTTGGCTTCATTGTATATGCATGTATATGTGTAAACTGAGCTATAACATATAATTCTGCCAAAAATAGCTTAAGACATGAATAATAGGACATAATTATGCACATACATTTATCAAGTAAAAAATAAGATCTACATTTACAAATACTGGGAATTGAGAGTAAATGTTTATCAAATAAATGCCAACAAGTAGATACTCTCCCCTCAAAAAAACAACATTCTAAAATTAAGAAATTTAAGGGAGACTGACTGTGAGTTAGGTGAGAGAAGAAATCACATCATATTAGATGTGTGTTCAAAGCATCCAGTAACTACCCCAGGTAGTTACTCTGCACATAAAGTTTCAAACAGAATTTGCTGACCCTAGAATTTGATGTCTTAAATTTTGTTTTCCAAATTTAATTTTTATATGGTCAGACATTGAAACACATGGGGTCAAACCTAGCTTCTATAAATAGGATGTACAGTGAATTCCTTCAAGACCAATGAGTAATAACTACTGTCTAAGCAGAGTGGTCTTTGAGGATAGGACACAACCAAAGAATTTATTGATAATTTGAAGACTCTGGTATAAATGACCTATTGCACACCACAAGTCTGTTTAGAGATGTCAGTCCAACACGTCTGCATCTGTAAATTGTTTGGACAAAGTTTGCCACGTATATCAGTTAATGTATATCTCTCTTCTCCAACACTGGTTACACCGAAACTGACAGATTTTCCAAGCAAGATTATGTAAGCTGTATGCAAGTACTTATGACACTACAGAGAGAAGGCTTTGGGAAAATTCCAAAGAGTTGTGACTTCAACAAATATCCATCATCGTTAGCACCACTAGACTAATCTTTTCCATTTCATTAAGCTATATCATTCTGGGTCCATTTCTTCTGGTGCCTCCATGGGAACAGGAGATGGTAAACTAACAAAATATAAGATGAAATCCAACAGATCCAAACATTCAAATACTTACAGTAGCTGTAAGGAAAATAGTCCTTCAAATAAACTTTTTGGTAGTTCTGTGATTTTATTTCCATAGAGGACACTGAAAAAAAGTTTTAAATGAAAAAACATCAGACATAAAACATGCATAAAAAACTCACATAATACATGTATTCAAGCATATGGGGGGGTAGTAGCCATTTAACCCATCATAAAAGTTAGAGCTGAATAAAAGCTTCATTTGAAGTTGTTTTTACTTGATTGCATATTGTTATGTATGTTTATAAAATTTGGAAAACAGAAAAATGTAGAAAGATTAACAAAATCTAATTCATGGTCTAATTACCCTTTCATATAAATATTTATCATTAGATTGTTTTTTTGTGAACATGCACACATAAATGTACACACAATCCATATTCAGTGAGGTCACAGGATATATAAAAAAACAATAGAGTAGAATTTTGCTCGGTAAAGGGGTAATATTTGAGCTCCTAATATTGGTAAACAGTGGAAGATATTCATTGTAAGGGTAAGGCTTTGCTTTGTAAACATACAATGTATACACTTTCATAGTGGAAGATTGGTGAAGATGGTAACCAGGAATATGAATTTAGGGAATCTTTAAAATACACAGTCCAAGGAAATATGAACCAGAATGAACTGTCATGATACCCACCTCTGATCAGACACTAAGAGCTACCACTAAGTAAAAAGATCACTACTGAATCACCTAATTACACCTCGTGCCTACCACAGGTCCTACCGTATATTGAGGTTTTAACATTGAATTGGCACGTGAAATAAATAAATTAGCAGAGAAATAAACTAGCACAAAACATGAAAAAATGAATGGGGTTTAAATTGGTGACACACGAGGGGAGCTGTTAATAATAATTCCATAATAATGGCTATTTAATCCCTCCCCTTAGGGAAACAGCTATAGAAAAAGATATCAATTATAAGTGGATAGAATGCTTTAGCAACATACACAAAAGTCATACAATATATTTACATACATTTTAACTTAGTAGTCATACACTTAGTAGATCAATTGAAGAAAATAATCAGAGGGGAAAAAACCAGTATTTTATGTACATAATGTTAAACATGGTGTAATTTTGTTTGTTTGTTTGTTTTGGTATCAGGGATCAAACTTAGGACCTTGCACTTGCAAGACAGGCATGGTGGCTCTGAGCTAAATCCCTGGCCTAACATGGTGTAATTTTTAACAGTGAAAAATTAACACATAAAATAATACCAAACTCTAAAATAGGGATTTGTTACATCCAGATTTTACCTTGACAAAAAGTAAAGTGTGAAGAATATTTCACAAGAGGAAAGTGCATATGATATAATGGTAGGTAAAATATTTTTTAAAATGTACTGTACATTATTGCATTTATTTTTGTTTGGAAAATGTATACACATACAGAGAAAAAATTGGAAAATGCTTTGTCACGTGCTTTGAACTTTCATCTACATATTTTTCTGTGTTTTTACAACCATCTACAATAAATACTTCACTTCCAAGGATCAGAACAATATTTTTTGGAAAAGAAAGAGGTGGATGCCCTTATATATAAAAGAAAAAGCTGAAATAAAAACCTAAATAATTAATACATTCAGCAGCAGTAGATGAATTCTGTTTGAAAAGGAAGAAAATCACAGGACAAGAGACGGAGTGAGGGAAATGCTGTTCCCCTTTTAAGACGTCAGAGAGAGGGAGGACAGATTATGAAATATGAAGAAAACGGTCTGGGAAATAAATAAAGCTGGGCACTACACAGTGGAAAGAGGCAGTCCATCTGTTCAGAGCCAATGTCACAACTACGTAGTACAACATAAAATTTTATTTGTACAGAATATAGATTTTTTTTTAAGAAGGGTAAATTCATTAGAGAAGAAACAATTTGAATGCATTAAAGAACAAAAGGGAGAATTCTATACTGTCAGGGACTAGGTGAAAGGTGGATTAGGAAAGGGTGAAGCATGAGAATATGTATGCTTTCCGGTTAAGCATAAATAAGAGAGTAGAGGGCAGTAGGAGACACAGACAAACAGATTTAATATGGCATGGGTTGGGACATTCAATTCAATGTTATTGAAGTAATCCCTTTAACAGTAGGTGTTTATACTTGGATGTGCCAGCAACTTGGCTAGGTTTTAATCGTGATGCCCAAGTGAGTCGAATCCAAATACTGTTTTTGAATGTGCATCTCTTGCTCATGTGTCACCATTAACATGAACTATTTACATAAGGTGTGGGTGGCTTCAAAGACAGTTTAACAGAGTAACTGGACACTGGAGACGTTTCACCTGGGAGCCTGTTGAGATTTAAAAACAAAAACAGAAGGATATAAATGTGGGAAACTCAAAGAAATCAAAGGGTGAATACTTCAGTATGTTTATTCAGTTGAGACTTTTGCCTCACAGGTTGGCTGAAATAGCACGAAAAGAGGATTGGTTAGGAAGGGTGTCATATGTCTATTCTAATATGACTTTTTATTCAAAAACAAATCATCTGTTTCTTAAGATTATGTTAAGAATAATAAATATTTATTTTTAATGAGGCAAAGTGTATAAATGGTGAAAAACTGAGGAATTTACCCAGGGAGGCAGAAAATGTATCTGTTTATCTGGCATAGGGATTATCAACCATAGAATATTATAATAAAGAATTACTAAATGTGATAGGATTGAGATTTTCTTACAAAAAAAGATAGCAGCACTAGGTCAGGGTATTTTTTAAAACATCAGTGACATCAAAATGGTAGCAAGAAAAATGAGTCAAAAATACCAAAAATCTAAAGATCAGGACAGAGAAGTGGATGACAGTCAAAGAAATGGAGCCAAAATATATAAAAATGAGGTAAAGATATATCATCACATAATGACACAACATACATGACAGCCAATGAGATTTTTGTGCTACAATTTTAAGGAAATGAAATTTTAAAAGAAATTGTAAAATATGAGTTTGTTCAGCTGAAATGGAAATGGTCCAGCAAGGACTTCGATATATTATCCAAATACCAAGAATGATACAGTACGTTGGGTAGCTTTTCTAGTTTTCATATATGTGGCTTATATTCAGAATACTACACATAAACTACAGTTAATGTTATAGAGAATTTTTGGCAGTCTTTTTGGAAAAATGGGAAATCTCAAGGCTGCTGTAGTATCTGCTACGAGAAGGAAGGATAAAACTGCTAATGCCAATTTAAACTCTGTGAGTGTCAACATTAGGACAGAAGGAGGCAGCAACTTCAGGAGGTCAGCTGGCATTCTCCTGCTTTGGGGGAAAGCTGGCAGATGACAGCTCCTAAAGAAGAGAAAAACTGTTCAACACAGAATGCTGTAAGGTGGCTATCATGAAAAGGTACTATGGACTGACTCCCTTACTGAAATAAATAGGCTATTGGTATGAATTTAAAATAATCTTAAGCATATTTGAGAATTGTTAACCAAGCACAGTAAAGGGGGAGCAGACAACAAAATGACAACACTAATTTCCTTTTTTTTTGTACCAGGGATCGAACTTGGGTCCTTGTGCTTGCGAGGCAGGTGGTAGAACCACTGAGCTAAATCCCTGGTCCAACACAAATTTCATTTTAATGGAGATTCCAGGAATAAAATGCAAGATCCCGTGCACAACAGTAACCTAGTAAAGGAAAAGAATGTAGGAGATGTAAATATAGCCATCTAATCCCACACTACTGCTGACCTCTGTGGAGGCAGCTAGTCTACTAAAAGAGGAAATCAGAATAAATGAGTTGTGCTAGCTTCCAACAGGTTAAAAAGAAAAATGTGAACAGAGAAAAAATATGCTGAGGATATTGGGCATAAAAATACTCTAGGATAATTGTATGTACGAGGAGAACTTTCCATGGCTATTCCTATCACCTTTTGGTATTCACTTAGTACTTCAGCAAGGCCAGAGAAGGAGCAATCTCATCACCATTTTACAGATGGGAAAACAGAGGCTCAGTGCAATTCATACTGAGTTTAACTGTGTTACCCAGGCAAAGGGGAAGCCAGGACACAAGTCTCCTAGAGTCTGAAGCTTATCAGATCAGCACTGTCCTATACTGCTACATTACTTTTTATATTGTTAATATAAAGGGAAATTTCCAACTTATAAAATAATAAAAGCTGTTTATAGACAAGGCTTAAGCATGCTGAATTTTTCAACAATAAATATTACAAAAACTTTGTTATTGCCACCACAACAGAAACAAAAACTCCTGAGGATAAAATGGTTCAACAGATTCACACATGCTGAAAGATACTTTGCTATTGTTTTAACATATTATACTATTAACATGTTTATACACTATAAAACAGTACAATGTAGTAAATGTTAATTTTAATAGCAACAAATAAATGTTAATGCTTTTATTTAATGGGAGAGCCTTTAAACAGTATTTGACAATAAAATCCAGTTTTCTCTAAGAGATACTATTTTTGTAATTAAATAATAATTTAAAATTTGTGAGGGCAAATGCCGAAAAGTATTTGACCTCATACCATTTTAAATATTTTCCCTTCCCAGCAAATGTCTGACTGTATATGGTTCCAGGAAGGCATAATACTAAAATATGAGGTGTAGGAGAAACTTATAAAAGCAGAATCTTGCTTTTTTTATAAAACAAGAATGTTGCCTACTTGCATGACTCTTGTAGTAATCTCTATTCTCCAAGTCACTCTGCTCTGTTCTAGGAAATTCAAACTCCTGGATCGCTGTCACCACGTCCGACACAATTCATCTCAGCAGACTTAGCTTGCGATAAACTTCGTCCAATCCCCTCCAGGTTGCATCTTATCAATAACTGCAATTTGTCACTCTTTCAGTTTCAAACACTTCCTCCTCTCTGGTCACACTGTACTTTTCTTGCTCAGTTTTGAGTGCACTCCTGCCTCAGAGTCTTAGTGTTTAGCAGATCTTCTGCCTTGTATGTTTTTCCCACAGATATCTGCACTTTTTCATACATTTCTACAAGTTGCTCCTGCAGTTTGAATCTTCAAATCTTTGTCCAAATCACCTTCTTGGAAAGTTGGGCACCTCTTTCAAAATGTCAGCTTCTCCTTTTGCTTAGCATTCCTTGTCTCTCTACCATTACCTTTTTAATTCATGACACTTTTCATCATCAGACACAGTACACATTTTGTCAATGTATTAGCCTTTTATTGGTCTCTTTGCTTAGGGAAGGGTTTTTCCACAGATACTTTTAGCTTCTCCGCTTTCCAGGGCCTAGAATGGAGTCTGTCATAAAATCAGGGCCCAACACATTTCTGTTGTACCTATAACTGCAGGTTTTTTTTTTTGGTACCGGGGATTGAACTCCTGTCCTTGAGCTTGCAAGGCAGGCCACCGAACCGCTGAGCTAAATCCCCAGCCCTAATTGCAGTTTAAAGAAAAAATAATTATTGTAAACATGTAAAGTTATATATTTTATGCAGAGAGTTCAATAAATTAATCTTTGGAAGGCTAACTCAAACTGTAAATACAATAAAAGTGATATAAATTAGAATGCGTGTACTTTTTTGAAGATAGCATAATTTCTTGATTTTCTTCAAGTCTATTTGTTTTACAACCTCACAGAATATTATATATAAGTATGGTATTACACGTCAGAAAAATGCTTCTTATTCTTCTATATATGCTGCTATGATTTGAACTGGAAACACCACAGTGACCTAGCTTGACTAAAATTCAGTTCCACAAGTAAAGAGATTCCTGTCCACAGCTTTCCTGCAGGTTTCCAAAGAACTGTGTGTCTGTGGTTCTCTCCTCACAGAGAAACAGACTCTCAAAGCAAGCACATTCTTTACCGGAGCTGTCATTACTCTTGCTGTTTCCTATAACACTATTGTATTTATGTTTATTATTGCATAATAATTTATAACATAATAATTTAAAATAATATTTATTAACATAATTTATTATGGTAAATGATACATTATTACTGGTTGTTCTGTTTATTACTTACTTTACTTTATTATTTCTTTTAATTCTCAAAACCCCCCAAATGTCAATAATAATATTAAGACAATAAACATTAATGATAAACTCATCAAAGAAACAGATTTTTTTGGGTACTGAACTTGGGACCTTGTGCTTGTGAGGCAGGCAGTGGCACCACTGAGCTAAACCCCAGGCCCCTAAGGAAACAGATTTAAATAAGAATTCTTATTGATTTTTCTCCTTCCTGACATTGCAAAGGTTGTCTCTGAGCACAAACACTTTAAAGGAACTGTTGTAATGATTTGACTTTGTTCTGTTCTTCTGCAAGTGTGGAAAGTCATCCATGCCTCCTTGTACAGTACTACTGTAAGCACAGTACTCTTGTCAATTTGAGTGACTGAACTTAGTTATATCTCTGTTATTTAGCACCTAGTCCTCCTAGAAAGTAATACATAACTACACACAGCCAACAATTGTTTCTTTGCTTGTGCATTTACTTTAGTTAAAGCCCAGAAAAACAAACATGAATCCAAACTTTTACTAAAGGTCAAATAATAGTCTTTCATTTTCTTATAATTTGTAATTCTTGTAAATTCTTTTATAAGCAGACCAACATAGCAACCCACTGCTGTCTGGTTCTTCCATTGGTCAAAGAGGCGGGAAAGTGTCTTAATAACTATAAGTTTTCACTGGGGTGTGTAGGTGGGTGCCCTGCTGTTCTCCCCGCACACCCACCTACTGAAATCCAAGAGATCAACTGCAGTTTACATCACTTTTCTCTAAGCAGGAACTTGTAACCAAAAAAGCATTCCACCTTCACTTTCAACTTGGAAATAAAGGTTATTTTACGATGGAATTTGAAAAGTTTTTACAAGTTTGAAGGAATGGCAACCTTTTACAAATCCTTTTAGATTGTCTTTAATTTGCATAGCTATCTCCCTCAAAAAGTCCTCTTGACAGGAACAAGCTTTCTTCCTTTGTTATCTTTGTTCTTACAGAGATCAGAGCTGGTTATTTCAGGGAAATCTTAAGGTAATGAAGCAAGGGGTAGATGGCAGCTCTCAAAGGTGATCCTCACCCATTCTCAGCAAGGCTTTGCCACATCATCCTCAAAGACATTGACACTGACCTGGAAACTCAAGCTATGGATTACAGGCCAAAGCTCCAAGTTCCCAGAGTCCTCCAGAATAACAAACACCAGAAAAAAATATCAGTAAAGTTATTGAACCATAAAGTATCTACATGTAAGACTTGGCAAATGTTAGCAGCTGGAAAGTAGTTCAACATAAAAATGATGAAACTAGTGAGTGATTAATTACAGTTGGTATTAATATTGTGTGACTGAT
>NW_022900947.1:14203728-14212545 GCF_012274545.1 Fukomys damarensis | reverse complement strand
GGGGGGGGGTTGTTTTGAGACAGGGTCTCACTGTGTAGTTGAGACTGACCTGGAATTCACTATGTAGCCCAGGCTGGTCTTGAACTCACAGCAATCTCGCTGCCTCAGCCTACTGAATGCTGGGATTACAGGCGTGCGCCCCCACTCCAGGCTCTTAAACCTACATTTTATAGATACAGTCCCTCTTTGCTACAGCTTCTGTTTCCCTCAGTGAAACCGTGAGTACTTACAGAGAGTTCAGAGAGCGGAGACCTTGGAAAGCATCAGGTGCCAGCTCAGAGATCTGATTGTTGCTCAGGTCACTAAGGTAAAATTAAATAGGTCAGTGAAATTTACTGGAGGAGAGGGTTACTTAGGGCTTCTATAAGTTGGCTTTGTGCCTCTCAGGGCCTGTGTACTCTTTGCAACAGAAAACATCTACAGAATTCTAAATCGAAGTCACAATTTTTAAATCAACCACTGGCTCTTCGCTTCTTATTAGCGGTGCTAGTAATAGGACTATTTTGACAATAGAATGTCTTAAGAATTTGCATAATATGACAATGACACACATTTGCACTTATGTGAACTGGCACATCAAATCAGAGAACTTTAAAAGTTACATGGGTTAGCTACAAGATTAAAATATTATTGTAGAACTAGCACTCACAGAGTCACATCACTTAACATTGAAGCCGTCAAACTCAAGTACTCACTTAGTCTTCCTTGCACGGTCATGACCTGCATAGTTTTAAAAATTATGCATATTCTAGAATATTGTGCACTCACATTCTTCTAAGCTTTTTGTAAGGTGAGAAAGCTCCAGGAGGAATGACCTTGATTGAGTTCTGTTCCAAACGTCTGCAATGAAAACAATTCAATTTTTAAACAGAAACACAAGCTCTTGGATATGTTTGACTCAACTTCAGAATTCATGACCATAAGAAAACTTAGCGCTCTTCACGAGGGATATCTTCTTTTTTCCTTAAGAGTAACTACTAAAAATTAATTACACCTTCCCCTAAATGTGGGGCAGAACTGGAATTAAATACAAGGCTATTTTAAAAATGATAAAAAATGTTCAGATGTTTTAGCGTCATGGGTCCATCAATATGTGGAACTGTACTTTATATTAAAGACAAAATGTTTCTTGAAATCATATTGGGAGTAAAGTTTAATAACCTAAATGTAAATAAGAGAATGATACAGTGACATTAAATTTAGTTGTATAATGTTTCAGATAAAACCTTGACTCTCTCAAAGGAAATTATTGTTGAATTTATAAAACCTTTTTTCCTCTACAGAAAGTACATTAAAGGCTGAAAAATTATCACACTCACAGAAGTCACTTCAAATTCTGTGCGACAAAATATTCAATACTAAATCTGTAAACTCAAGTATTTCCAGTAAGATAGTCCAGGCTCTGTTAAACAACTATGTAAACATTTCACTTAAAAATCATGGCTGCAAAGTGCATTCAAATATAACCAAAGTATTTCAATGACATACTAAAGTCATAGAGTTGAAGATAGCTTTCTGACAAGAGTTATGAAAGACATGAAGTAGATTTCCTTGTTACCTGGTAAATATTTTTGTTCATCACAAAACATTTTCTCTCAAACTCAATTATCTCTATATATGCAGTGTCTTCCATTCTCCCCACCCTTTCTTTTTTTTTTAATCTGTATTAAGTTTATTGGTACCTTTTAGGTATACAATACAGTTACACTCATCATTGGGATCTTGTACCTTTACATGACTTACCTTGGTTCTTATTTTTCCCCATTCCCCAGCCCTCCCTTCACTCCTTCCATCCTTCCCTGTTTACAAAGACTTTGTTTCCATGTTTTTCCTTTTCGTATATTTTTTCTTTTCCCTTTCACCTTTCCCCTACCCCTCCCACTTTCTCTACTCTATTACATAATATCAATTATACATTTTAATTCCTATTTACACTTTCAGTTTTTCACACCAGAGATACGATTCAGTATTTACACACGTGACTTATTAATATCACTTAAGAGTACGGCCTTAATGTGCATCCACTTAGCAACAAATATCTCTAGTTGGTTATTCTTTATGGCTGAGTAGTACTCCACTTTGTAGAAAAAGCACATCTTCTTCATCCAGTCTTCTGTTCTCTGTAGTCCAGAGAGCCGACTCCAGTGAACCGCCCAGCCCAGCTCACTTGCCAACTGGCATTTGTGAATCTGGGCAATGAGGGTCACTGGGGAAAGACTGAGGGGTGGGAGTGAGAGAGGAGCCAGGGTCATTTCACTGTGCCCCCCCTCCCCACCCCTGCCTCATCCTCTTCATCTTCATCTTAATCTCAGCTCCACCTCTAGCTTGTGTAACATCACCTTCTGCTGTGGTTTCTGTAACACTCGAGGCGTCAGGAAATGTTTTCTGTGCGTCATTCCTACAACTGTTTAACCCATTCTCTATGTTAAATTATTTTATTGAATTACTAGGCATAAGCTACATTTGCCTGCTTAAATTAAAATCTGTATAATTATATATACATAAACATACATGCGTACATATGCACAAATACATGTATGTAAGCATGCTTATGTGTGTATGCATTCATATGGGCTATAAATAAACATGTATATGAGTGGCACACATAAATGTATTTTGTATTCACGTGTGTATATTTTCTACTAAAACACTGTTGGCTCCTAAGTGGCAGATTCAACTCAGAAGAGAGGAAACAAATCAAGAAAAAGATATCGATGTGGCATTTGCATTACTTATCAAGGTCTTAAAACAGAGGACTTTTTAAAGGACCTCTAAATATAGCCAAGAGTGTTTAAATCATTTCACTACTGTGTTATTGATTAGTATGTTTTGAATTGATAGGTTAGAGAAAGCTTATTTTGCTTCTATCCATCCTTATATTGAAAAGTTAAGATGTTTAAAATATAATCATTGAAAATAGAAACAAGATAAACTATAGATGTAATACTGTAGACTGAGACTTTCTTTGGATTTAGACCAATAGAATCTCTATTCATGTGTTAATGATTTGCTCACTCTAATGTAGAACTCCAATAAGGAAAAATTAACCATTCTTGGTAAATTATAGATTTCTTCTAACAGCAATGCAAACTTTCTTCATAGAACTGTTTTCATAAATATCGTTTTGAGTACTTGAAAATAATATAAAAAAGCCAATAATCATCACTCATTCATTCATTAACAGTAAAATACTTAATTTCTACTCTCTGAAAATTGCATTATATGATTAGAATTTTTTGGTGATGAAAAGCAGACATATTCATACCCTTATGTAGGTTTTATTTATAGTCTAATTTTTCAGTTAGTAACCAAAACTAATTTCTTCAATTAAAGTTCTTATAAAATGCTATATTCATCATTGTGATTTCTGGAATGTCAATATCCTGAGCTCATAAATGTAGGCAATAACTGAAGATCTTCCCTGAAAATTTTAAAGTTCATTCATTATTTTAAAATCTTGAAGCCTACAATAGTTACAGTGATCATTAAGAACTCTAGTGGCACTTAAAATACATGTTATTATGATAATTTATGCTTAATTTAGAATTTATTTCATTGATAAATATCCTTACCAATGCAAGCAAAACACAAAGATAAAAAAGGCCATAATGTTTAGAAAATGGATACTCATAGTTATAAAACAGAAATTCCTGATAGAATTGTATTAGATTTTATACAATATAGTACAATGATGCTGCATCTATTGTTCATTACTGTGATGTACCTGACTTAATATTCACATTGTAAACAGTCTCACTTACAATGCATAAGACAGAAAGCTTTTTTGTTTTTGTTTTTGTTTTTTGTTTTTTGTTTTCGGTACTGGGGATTGAACTTGGGTTCTTGGGCTTGCAAGGCAGGCCACCAAACCACTGAGCTAAATCCCCGACCCCGATAAAACAGAAAGCTAAATGACAACATGTACCATGAATCTGCTTGTTTTTCTACATTTATCTATATATTTTCAACCCTGTTCAAAAGCATTTAAGAGAGAGCTTATATTGTTATTTACAGTGACTCAGCAGCTAATTGTTTTTTTATTACACTGTCTCAGCAGTGCATTAAGGCAACACATAATTGCATTCTTCTTTCAAAGAGCCGAATTTTCAAGCAGGAAAATATACTACTACTGACAGTCGTCTGAAAATATCTCAAAATTTCTGTTGTCTCTCTCTCTCTCTCTCTTTGGTGAATAATTAATGTGCATTTTCTGCAATCTTTAGAAATGTAGGATGAAGTGTTTTTCTTTTCTTTCTTTTTAAAAATTTTTTGGTACCAGGGATTGAACTCAGGACCTTGCACTTGCAAGGCAGGCATGGTGCTGCTAAGTTAAATCCCCGGCCCGAAGTGCTTTTCTTTTTCACTACAAAATCTTTAGAATACACTGAGTAAATTACGAAAAACATTTATTGAAAATTATGTCTTTCCACTAAAACAAGGGGGAAAGTAAGCCAACGCACAAAATTGAAAGAGTTTTTAGGTAATATTAGAGTTTTCAGACCATGGCAAAAAAATAAAATTTGCATTTTCTAGTTCTGTTATCTTCTAATCTGTTTTAATACCATAGAATCTGCTGAATTTTATAGAGCACAATTTTGAAACCATTATTCCATGAAGAATCTAATTAAAAACATTCCAGAGTTACTAAAAGAGAGAGTGCAATGGTTAAGATATATTTCCATGGTGGGGATAAAATCCACCATAATTAAGAGACTTCCAAAAGTCAATCCTTTGAAAAAAATGTAATATTTTGATTTTGAAAGAAAAAATTATTTTGAAAATTGAATAGTGGAGGAAATCATATACACTGAATACTCTAATGAAGATTTTTTTCCATGTAAATGTGACCAAAGCCTTTGTCTTCTCAGGATTCATTTGGTCAAACCCAGAATATGCTATCATCGTGAGTATATATGTGTGTATACAAATACTTACATAAATCCACACACACACACACACACACACATACATACATACATATGACTGCTACCTCTTCTTCGCCATTAGAAGAAAATTTTAGTTACATGCCAGTAAGATCACAAAATGAGTTTTTCTAACTACTATAATAAAATATAATCAGCACATTTAGCGTGCAAGAACTTTCTTTCCTCCCTTCTCCTAGCCCTACAATTTTTTTGTCTTGCTGTCTGTTGTTGTTTCTAAAAAATAACAGCAAACTCTATATATATATATATATATATATATCACTTAATGGCTGTACTTCAAAGAATAGAAAAAAGGAAAATCATGAGATTTCCCTTTATTGTACATTTGGGACTCTTAGAAGGTAGCAATTATGCATAATTTTAACTTTTCGCCCAACAAATTTCAACTGTCACTTGTGGACTGATGGGCACAGGGACATATAAAATACTCTGCAATGGTTAGCAGTGAGGTCTTAGATTAGGAACGTACATGGCACACAGCATGGATGGGCAACTGAAAAATATTTTACTTGTTCTGAAAACATTTATAAGATATTAAACAATACTAGTTCATTATAAAGTATACTTATAGCTCACTGACATTCAATTTCTACCCATTATTAACATTTCTCAAATCAAGTTATTTTGGGAAACAACACAAAATATTTACAAACTAAATCTTGAATAAAAGTTCTTAAGACATGTTTATATGCTTTCTACATATGTATATGTAATTTTTTTAAAAAAAGTGTGATTTGGTATTTGAAAGTGTGAGCTTTAAGATTTAGGCTAACTTGGATTAAATTTTGGCTCTGCCTCTGATTAGCTCTATGGACCTTAGAAAAGCGATTTTTCTTTTTTGTGTCGTAGATTACCACTTCTGTAAAATAGAGAAAACAGAACATAATGTTTTGATGAAAACTATATGATATAGAGTATGTTTTTATATACAAAAAATTAAAAGAATAACAGGAGCATAAATGTGTACATATATGTATTCATATAACATGTACCATTAAATTATAAAATTGGACAATATATATTATCTATATATACACATTATACAAGAGTCATCCTGCTACATGATCTGATCTTGGGTATGAAATAAATATATATCATTTCAAATAATATTTTAAAACTAACAGTACAGTTTTGCACATAATTAACTGTATATTAAACTAATACATTATTAACATAGAGGATGAAAACATATATTAGGTTGAACTTTCTGTGATCAACATGATTAAAAATAGCACTTTCTCTAATTTGGAGACTGACTTAGAAATTCAAAAAAGTTTTTATAATACCCAGTTAAGTACGAATTTGGATTGATTGTCTTTGTAATGTACAGCCCAGATGCTGATTATCCATGGCAATAAAACTGACATTTCTTTGCATTTTCTCCATCTGCTTTTAACATAAATGGCAAAAACAGCTGTCAGAGAATAGAACATGGATTTAATGGGTTGAGGGGAGGGGAGGCAAAGTGACTCTGGCTTCTGAATGTTAAATGGCTCAGGATAGCAAATATATTCTAATCATAGGTAACATCAGCCCAGCATTTGAAAAGGAGGAAACAGTCATATTCCTCTGACATTACAGATTCTCTTGGCTATTCATAATGATGCCAAAATAAGTACTGTACATTTCTGGAAAGTCACTTCCATCTTTAGCACAAAATGAAATCCTTCATCTATCTCTATTTAAAATGACCCAGCATATTTTAGACTACAACATTATTTCTATGTTGTAACAAGAGTCCCCAGGCCTCTCTAGGTTTAATAAATATCTTCAACATCTGAGTGAATATTAGCCTCTGGAGGGAAACTTTGCATGTAGCTAGCGTTTCTTGCTTTAGGACTGTGTCCACATGGATTATCAGCCATTCCTGTCCTAGGATAATTTGTTTCTGAAAATTATCCATTTCCTTAATCTCATTTTATTTCTTCTGATGTCATTCTAGGATACATTCCCCTGAGAGCAAATTCAATTGATGTTTTCATAGGGAAAAAAATGACTTTTCTTCCATTTGTCCTTATAACCAAACATTCACAGCAAGAAAAAAACCTATGTACACATAGAGGGGGTAGGGTATGTGTGACTTCTGAGTGTTAGTGCTCTCGAGCATTTGCTTACAGAGATACATACTGAAATGCTAGGATACACACAGTATACACAATCAAGTGGTTTAGGCTTAAAGCAAGAAAGAATAAACTTAGGCACGTGACTATGTTTTCATATATGACTCCTCTTTATCATTCCAAGAAAGAAAAAGAGAAGTTCTGTTCTTTTGCTTTTCATTAATAACTAAAGCCTTTTGGGCACAGTTGCAAATGATTATAGTTTTAGAAGTATCTGTAAATTGCTTTTATATTTTACTTTTTTAGCTATATTAATCCATGAGTATATCTCAGTTTTCATTCTCCTCCACCCTTGCATTGAATTATTCTTTAAATTATCCATTATCTTTTTTTGTCCTGTAATTTACATAATATTGTGATCATTAACAGTTTAGGAACTTTCAATTCTGAATTTCTGGCTGATTAGCCACAAATCTATAACATAATTGCTAAAATGCAAATGAGAAATTAATTCATTCTAAAATTGAGAATATACTGACTCTACCCCAGATGTCTTCAGTTTTATGCTAGAGTCATCACAGGTCTTATTTTACATTTGAGAAATCATCCATTTATTTCCTGTAGAAGTTTAAGTGGGGCAACTGCATTATTCCTAGAGTTACCTCTTCAATTAGCAATAATCGCGCCTCGGATAAACCTCATTGGCTACGATACTGCCACTGCGCAAAGCTTAGAGTTACCTCTTCAAATAGCTTCCTATACCCATGTGCAAGCCGGGCATGGTGGCGCATGACTGTAATCCCAGCACTCAGGAGGCCGAGGCAGGAGGATTACTGTGAGTTTGAGACCAGCCTGGGCTACATAGTGAGACCCTGCCTCAAAAAAACAAAACACCAAAAAAAACAAAACACCAAAAAAACCAAACTATACCCATGTGCTACTGACCCTGTCTTCTTCATTGCTTATAGAGATGGACGCTATGCCCACATGGACGGGTTCCTTTCCTCCAAAACACCCTCTCCTCCATGTTACAGTGATTTTTTTCAAACAAGCAAATCTAGTCAAGCTACAACTGTGTTAAAAACATTTCTTTGCATTGTATGCTCATCAGACAGGCTATTTTTAAGATTCGGCTTCTACTTTATGTGTGAGCAACTGCAAACATTTATGTTATCCCAAAACACAAAACTCACCCCTTTTGGACTCTGCACATTCATTTTCCTCAGAATACAAAAGTCCCCAATTCATCTAACTGCAAAGCACATACCTGAAAATTACTCAGTTCTCCTAAGGAAGACCAAGGTATGACTTTCTCTGTGTCCCATGCATATGTGTATTTTGTACTTATCCTAAGCTTGAAAAGTTTTGTTTGCAAGAAGCTTCAGTTCTCTGCATGGCAAATATTTTGAATGCTGGTACTGTGTCCTTTTTCTCACTATGCCTGATGCAGAGTAGGTACTCAAAGTATTCATTAAGTGTATAGAATATTTTTTAAAATGCTACTTTTGTGCCATTCTTTTCCTACAATTTTACTCATCAAACTCTGGACCTTTTAGAGGAAATCAGGTGTGGTTTCTGTCTATTTTTACCACTATAATCTCTGTGTTTGTCATTTTAATGTTTGTTTTCCCCCAATATATTTCTAAATTCATTATACTATTACACTAATTTTCACATCTTAAGCAATAAGAAGCTGTATCTAGTCTTCTACATTTTTCTCTGAAGAAAGCCATTATAGATTTCTGCTTAAGTAATCACATAACTCGACTATAACACCTGTGTGTGTGTGTGTGTGTGTGTGTGTCTTTATG
>NW_022900947.1:14146338-14203454 GCF_012274545.1 Fukomys damarensis | reverse complement strand
GGGAGGAGGGGGAGGGGAGAGGGGGGAGAGGGAAACAGACAGAGGACTCACCTTTGGAAATCAGCTATAAATAACTAGGCTGGAAGAAACAAGTATGAACTAATTTCTTATCATAAATACAAAGTCTTAATAAAAATGTCTTCATGCAATAGATATATGCAGTTTTTAAAGGCAATTATTTTACTTTCTTTAAGTGGCAAATAAGATGGCTCAAAATATGCATATCAAGTTGGGAAATGTATTGAAAGAAAGATGAAAATACTCTAATGATAATCAGTGAAGTCCATAATTGCTGATGGAACTGCAAAGTATAGTTTAATCTACAAATATATTTTACATTTTATCTGATGCACTTTTGGTGTGGAACTTCCAAAGTTGTAGGGAATAGTCTAAATATAGCTACTGTTAACCAAGAATCAACATGGGAGGAAGTGTGCCCTTTGGGGACATGTGAAAGAATTCCTTTTTATAGGTTAAATAAGGAATTGGTGATCTGCAACCTGTATAACAATAAATTATCACATCTTTTTCTGGATCCTTACTATGATATATTGCAATAAATATTACACAAAAGATAGGCCAAAACATAAAAAATAAAAATAATTTTGGATACTATTTATAATTTAAAGACTTTAAATTCTTTTATATAATTATGACTATTCATCATATAAAAGATATTCCCACAGAAATCATGCTGTTTGGTTTTCTAATTATGTATATGTTGGAATATAAAAAGAGCTGAAAAAGGTTGACTTAACGTACGTACTTTAATGATGACATTATTTTACTTTCCTATCTGGTGACATTTTAATGAGAAATATTATTTAATAAAAGAAAAACTAGTCCTTTTATGGTACTTGATAAATACATACCTACTTTCTGCTATGTGAGTATCTCAGAAAAAAATTTGAAAATATAATTTTAATCAAATATTAGAATGGTAGTTCTTTACTTTATACTAGATTTGCATAAAAATTAATGAAACTATTTTTTATATTAAAAAGTTTTCTAACATGCCTGTAAAATTTATATAGTTTCCTATAGGTTGCTTCAGTAAGAATGAAGTGAGGAAAAATGTGAAAGATTTTTGCAAATATTTTTATCATATGTTATTACACATAAGTTTTTGAAAAGTGTTCTCATATATTTATAATAGGTATAAATAATGAAAGTATTTTTACATCAGCTATTCTAGGGAAACAGTTGAAGCTTTTCCCAGTGAAAATGATCACACTTGGGAATTACAAATCTAACAAGGCAAACACAGAATATAGCTCAGTGATGGCGAATCTTTTAGAAAGGAGTGTCCAAACTGCAACCCAAAACTTACTTATTGATCAAAAAGTGCCAACACTACAATTAAAGCTGAATACTGAGGTTTTAGCTTAGAAAAAAAATTCATACATTAACCTCTTTAAAACAAAAACAAATAACATGTATGCCACAAGTTTGCCACCCCTTTATAGCCTACTTATTTCTTTCCAATCAAGTTACACAAGAAATTGTATAATTTGCCTTTCTTCTATATTACATCATCATTGTCTAGTAGTTATCAGTAATTATTCTACAAGAGCTATGAAGAAATAGTCAAACTGTATATCACGTTTACTTTTACAGTTTACTGAAAACTTTTAGTACAATCAAAATGAAGTGAACCACCCAATATGATAGCTGTGATTTTTTGAGATATTAAGCACATGCCAACAATTAAAAGCTCATGTTTGATTTCCTGTGCTTTTGCAATTCATTTAAATCAGCAAATACAGAATAGACTAACAGTCTGATCAAATGTAAGTTTCATTCTCCTATACACAGGCAATTCAAAGACTTTAAAATATATGGACACAATTGCGTGTTATTTGATATATTTAAAGATTTAAAATTTGGTAACTTGCAATGGCAGATATAGCATGGATGAAGTGTTAAAACATATGAGCAGAAAAATTTGTGTAAATAAAAATGGACAAATAAGAAATTTTAATGCTGCATTCAGTATCTACAACACAAGTTGTAATAGAAAATATAGTTTAAGAATAATTTTTTCTTTCATTTCTTTAAATTATGCATTCAATCGATCTAGAGAAAGGAAAGGTAAAAGTATCTGTAAATCTTATATTTAATTTCCATCATTATAGGTCTCTTTGAAAGAGACTTCTTTATAACTGGACTAGAAAAAGTAATTCAGTAAATAGATTTCCATTTTATTTTAGCCCTTTTGACTAGAACCTCTAATAAAAGAAAGTATTATAGCTTCTCAGATCTGCAACAGATCTCTGAAAACACTGAAGCCACACTCAGAAGACCTAGGCCAGAGAACTTCACTGCCTTCCTTTGCCTTCCCATAATTTGAAGATTTCCTTGATCTTCTTTGAGATAAATGTAAAGAAAGAACTATGAACTCCCAATTTCTGAGTCAGAAAGAAGTCAACCTAGAGTAGCAGCAATAGGATCGAAGAGTAACAAGACTAAATTGCTGCAACCTATGTCCTCACCTAACTCGCTGAATGTTTTCCATGATTCATGGAATTTCTGTACAGTGGCGATATATATGTCAGAGAAAATCTATAACCGGATTGAGGAGAACTAAATGTCTTCTTTAAGGTAATACATCACATTGCATTCAAATTTTAACTCCTCAAAATGTTATCTAAGAAATTTATTCTGAAGTTTGGATGTACAGAGAATCAATTTGCTATTAGTGGTTTTATCACCATGGACTGGATCCTATATAGACTGGCCTGAGGCAATGCACCTCTGAGAACAAGCTTTTGGACCAGTGGAATCCAAAGTAGCAAAGAGCTGAAATGTTACCAGAGGAGAAACAACTTCATTTTTTTCCATTCAATTTTGTCTTGAATTATGCATTGACTTCTTCCCCATTATATTCTCTTCATGAATCATTTGTTTCTTTTCTTAAAATATGGAAAATGGAGTGTGGAAGCTGTGCACATCATGTGCCTGAGCTTCCTCTTCATGGTGTTGGTAAAATTTTGCTCAGTATTAGGGCAGAAACAGGGGGGAAACAGACATATTTCTATTCTGGTAAAGATTTCAGTGTGGCAGGACAGTCGGACATTAATCCAAGTGTCAGATTAAACTGAGATATACCCCATGCAGATAAAATTCAGGGGAATATGACAACATTTAATAGAGAATAGAGAAGATGGCACAATCATAACTTTTGGATACAAAGTGGTATGAAACAGCTCTAAGTTTCACAGACATTCCTACAACTTCATGCCCCGTCTTTCTCTCTGCTTCTATGTTCTCTTCTTAGGGGACTTTCCTAAGGACTTTCATCTTGTTTGTCTGATTATTAGTAATCTCTCCTTTACTTTCAGAGTTTTCTCATCTACCATATTGCAACAAGACCAAGCTATATCTACTTCTCTTTAAAAGCTGGATCAAGGATGGCAGCTGAGTTTTGCAGGCACATAAATATAAAGTGGAGGCGGCCAGTGCAGCCATTCCAGAAATTAAAAATTTTGGTAAGATTGGTTAAATTTTAATCTTTTTCTCTTTTTAACGTCTAGGGATAGCCTTTGAGAATCCTGAGTTAAAAGTGAGGTTTCATTAGAGAGGAGATTTGAACGTTAGAGAATGCTGCCCAAGACTCATCTAGGATGATGGAATTAACTCATATATCTTAGGAAGAAGGGACTCTTTTAAATGCTAGCTTTCTCAGCTAAGAAGGGGAAAACACCTTAGCATGTAGAGAGTCAAAACAATACAGGGAATAGAGAAATTCAATGGATTTTCAGTATTTAAGGCCAATTTTAACCTGCACCATTAAACATAATTTTCACTGAATATTTCTCTCACTGATTTTATGCTGGTAAAGTGACATGAAGAAAATGGGCTGTTCCTTATAGGTTTATTTATTAATCGTGGTTAATACAGCTTGATGTTTTCAAGATCAATCTGCTCTAAATGTTTCATTATTTCTTAAATTGTCCATTCATTAAATATATATTAAATATTTAACAAGTACCAACTATGGGCCAAGGTACTGAATTTATTGCTGGATTTTTATTTTTTTTTGGTACCAGGTACTGAACTTGGGTCCTTGCGCTTGCAAGGCAGGCCACCGAACCGCTAAGCTAAATTCGGCCCTGTTGCTGGATATTCAGTGGTGATTGCAACAAAGTTGGTTCTGCCTTCATAGATCTTATACTTGGAAAGACAGATGTTATGAAATAAACACAAATACATACATGACTTTAAATACAATAATTAGGTAAAGTCACAACTGCATTCCTAACCTATAAATGGGAAGGCAAATCTTGGACCATGTTAAAATCATCAGTTAATGATGACTGATAAAGAAAGGATAGGTATTGCTTTTCCTATTTAATTTCATAGAACCCTCATCTCAAGACAAGGAGATCAAATTATAGGATGGGTATATATATTCCAGTTTGGCCAAAGTTCGCCTCTTCCTATTCTTCTCTTTCTTATCAAGATTTTAATATAAGACTTCCTTTCCATAACTTAATGAATAAATGCTTTAGAAACTAAAAATGTGTGGTAGTTGCTAGAACAAAGCAAGAAAAACATGTAATTTTTTTCCTACCTAAAGTCATATATACTTGATAGCACCTATATTATACATGTATATTTGTTAGAATTATATTAGCAGGCATTTGAAGGAATAAAGATATACCACACAGCAGGAAACAGATTCAACAATACTGAAACATTTGATAACTTGAAAAGGAAAACACTCATCTTTTATGGCAAAATCCAGATTTAAAATACTTGAGTAATGTGGGAGGAGTTTATAGTTTTCAGTTCATCATATATTAAACACCTAAAATCTTGAAAAACTAAAAAGTTCTGTATAGCTTTATGCCTCATCATATTTATTCTTTGTTGTATTAATCTTTATTTATTCTTATAAAAATAGAGAAATAAAAGCAAGGAGTCACTAAACTAGAGAATTACGCCACAACAAATGATAACCAAGGTATTTTGTTGGCACAGAAAATCAATAGCATCAGATACTCTACTGATAATATAATAATCAGAGAAGTTAAATTCACCTAGAACTTCATATATGCTTTCATCTCTCCTTATAAATTTCATATATTGTAGCTTTACTTGATATACCACCTCCTTTATACAGGCAAACCCAGTGGAACTATTATTTAGTATAACTTTTATGATACTAAATTCCACCATTATGCAAAATCTATACAGAATGCAATGTAGAAGAAAAGGTATGTGATAAAATAGACTACACAAGATAAAGCATTTTAAATGTTTCACTTTGCTTTAAATATATTATGCTTGCAACTTGCTTTTCTTTTGTCACCATAGCTTTCTGATAATCTGATCACTTCTGTTCAAAATGATCTTGATCCCTTATCTCCCTAACTCTCACTCTCCTTTCTCCATTTTCTTTCTCACTTTCCCATGATTGCAGGTTTCTGCAACTTAGAATCTATTCATTCTTAAGATTTATTTGCAACAACTGCCTTTTTAAAAAAACAAGTCTCAGTCAAACTCAAACACTTTCAATTGCCCCAAATCTGTTCCAGTGCCTGTAATGCTCCCTTTGTTAACACGTTCAGAAGTGCCTCATTTACCTATTGCTCTATCAAAATTGAATCCTCTAAGAACAACACACTGGTCAAATTCCGGGAAAGGCTACAGTCAGAGCACAGCATGGTTCCTTAGCAGTAATATCTGCTTTTGCAGCTCATTTCTCCTGGATGCTCTTTTCTACTTTCTATTTTCTTGCCCACTGTTGTTTCTTTTTGGATTTGGGGGCTTCTATTTTTTATCTCTTTTCCATTGGCCATTTAATGATCAACTTTACTTGCCCTTATGCTAATTATTCCAAAATCCTTGACTCCTGCCCTGTCTTACTCCAGAATTGATACAGTGTCATATTTGAGCACCTCAAAGGGTGTCACTGGTATTTCAGTATCGCACTGATGACCTCCCCTCTTTTGTCCTGCTCCTCAGTCCCTATATGCAATGATAGAACCATCCCCTTGGCACCACTCATGACTGAAAATCTGGAATCCTCTGTGGTTCATGTTCTCCATTACTTGCTCGTTTTTCCAACTCCCATGAATTCTGCTTCTGTACTAGCTACTGCACCTGTTTCCACTTTGCCATCCTCTGTTACCCACTAGCTCCAGCTCTTTGGCTATCTCCCAGGAATCAACGGAAGAGCCTCCGAGGAGGCCTCCTGTCCTGCATTGTCTCCTTTTGCCAAATCTCTGGCACGCAACTATTGAATAAATTCTTCTGGAACGTCTACTTCAAAGTTCCGGGTTCAAGAATATTCCAGATAAAGTCTAACATTTGCTACTATCAAATCCCTCGGTGAATTGGCTCCATCCCATTTTCAACATTATTTCCCTGTACACACTCAAAAATCAGAGTAGTCAAAATGAGTTCCTTTTTAATGATGTCTTTTACTGTCATCTGTTTTGCTGATGCTCCTAATCTCCTATTAGTTCTGAAAGCCCTTGTCTCACCTCTGCATTTCCACTCACTACCTTCAAGGCGAGCTCTGATATAATTTCCCCATGACGTTTTCCCGGTTAAGGTATCATTTGGGGAACAACAAGTATATTCTAGGGCCCTAGAGCTTTGCATGTGTTAAATATCTCATTTCAAGTAAACAGTAATCCTTAGTTTCAGATAAAAAGACAAAATCAGAGGATAAGTAATTTCTACAAACTTCAGTCACCATATTAGTAAGTAAACCTGAGATTCCAGCTAATGTGTTTTGCCTGTTTAACCACTGCATTTCTCCCCTACATTATGACCTCTGCATTATCTTCAAATGTATGTGTTCCTTTCTTCTAACATTGTGTAACTTGAATCTTATTTCCTAGTTATCAGATTGTATATTGTTTGTTCATAATATAGAATTCATGGCACTTTATTTACGTAAGTGATTGTGCCTGAATAGTTGATGAATATACTATACTCCTTTAAAACTCGACTATTTCATCACTTCTAGTACCTCCCAGCTGGCTTAAGGGCCTTCAGGAATCCTTGGCTTTAAAATTTGACAGAAATGCCTTTCTTAGAAGATTATTTTCTCTGATGTCTCAACATGAAACTGTTACACTAATAAGGTTCAACTATAAAGCTCTCATATATAATGCAACTTCTGTATTTGTTTCTCTTCCATGGAATTTCTCTTCCATGGAATGTCACCTGCCTCTTCCAAAACCATACTACATTCTTCTTTTAAGGTTCAGCAACAAAAATATTTAAAATGGCTCTGATAAACAAAGTGGTATTCCGTCAAATAAAATTTTGATTAGAATAATATTATCATGTAAATACATTATTGGGTGTTTTTGTCAAGCCTGCACAGGCTCTGGAGTCTACAGAGGAATATATGTCACACTCCAAAGCTCCAAGAACACTCCTAAGCACATGTTAGATACTTTAACGTAATGGTAGTAGGTCTTCTGGACTAAGCTTCTTCCCATATAAAGTAAATTAAGCAGTTAAATTTTAATGTAAAGTAAATGAAAGAAGTTAAACAAATTGATAACAATTTTTGAAAATGACCTTTGACAAAGTCAAAAACATATTTTATTATTTCAACCCAAAATATCCAAAGAACTACATATTGAATTTCAATTTAGATTTGGCCTAAAAAACAATAATAAGATAGGCTGGGTGGTTCAAGGTGTTTCCTTAATTAATTAATATTGAGGTAAAGATTTTCTCTAGTTCTTCCTCCAGGATGGTAAAAGCATTCCATCTTACCTCTTCTGTGACCTGTTTTTTATCCATATGACCTACATTTGGCAAGGACATAGAAGTGCATTTTGCAGTTGCATAGAAAGTATGTGTGTGAAACTTTGTCATGAGAATTTAGCTGTTGATGGAGGAAAGCATTGACTTGAAGCTAAATGCTCACTAAATAAAAATAAAAAACCTTGCATCTGACATTTTAATGTTATACTTTTTATACTTGGCATTGGACTTATCCATTCCAGCAAAGGAGTGAAACTGCACTTTAAAACAAGCTCTTGGAAAAGCTTGGTTATCTTGGTTCTCTGGCTCACTCACTCCCAGCAGCCTTCCTCTTTGTGCTCCCAGTGCGTTAAACTGGCAAAGGACAATAACAAATGTAGATATGAAAGTATGGACTAGGTACAAATACTCACTGTTTTCCTAAATAGTCTAAAAACACCTTCTCAAGAGAAGAAAACATATTATGTTTTTCTTTTAATGTATTCCTTTTAATTCTAACTTCATTAAATAAATAAGCGAAAAAGAAGAAAGAAAATCCTAGCTAACTTAAATAAGGCACACTTAATTATAAAGGAGTAAAGGTCAGTACACTTTTGAAAAGAACATTTGTCTAAGGTAATAGGTCACAAATGCCATTGATAAACCCAGAGTGTCTTAGAGAAAATCACATTTTCGTTCATCAAGAAAGCGGAGCGATGGAAAGGAATTTCAGGGCACATACATTTCTGTGATGGTCTCTGGCAGGTTTGTGGGGATCTCAGTGAGACCTTTCCCACGACAGTCTACAATATTGTTGCTACAGGTACAAGCGGCGGGACAATGCAAAACGCTGCAAGAAGGAGCCATAAAGGACTGGTGACCTAAAAGAGAGACAAACAGCAGTCAGATTTGTCCTCCTAAATTTTATAATAGTGAAGCTTGCAGACTTAGCTCGATTAACAAATCACATGACAGAAATGCATTTCTCTAAATGCCCCCTCATAAATCTTCCTATATTTCTAAAATTTGTTTTAGGAAGCATGCATTTATATTTTAGGCCAATATTCAATATTGAGATGAAGCAAATACAATTTTAAAAAGCTCTCACAGAACTGATAATTTAAGTTGAAAACACTGTGAGAGGCTAAATTCCGATTCAAGACCCAGTTTTCTATTCAAAACTATTCTGAGTTCCCCCCCAAAAAGCAGCAATTTCAAGGTAATCTATGTTCATGTCTAATAAGCTGAAATAGTGCGTGGCCTTTATCAAATTTCTGTGGCTTAATTTATTTTCTCTCAAGAAAAAGAAGGAAGCATGGGAAGACTTCCATCTTGGTAGATATAAATGTTGCTCAGATTAACTTATTCTGTGACAATAAATGTGGGTGCAAATTGGATAATGCGAAGTTTGATGTCTCGATACTTTCAAAATTACTACCTTCTTTGAAGTCATTGTAATAATTTGTATGGTGTCATCCTGTAATTGTTACTTTATATGATTCTTTTGGGGGCTTTACATGATACAGAACTTTACCATAAGTAGTTAAACTGCAGGCAGGTGTTTTCTATAATCCATTATTTGGAACCAAGACCACTTTGAAAGTAGATTGTTGGTTGGAATTCTAACAACAGAAAGCCAGTGGGCTACCCCAAATGGGCAGCTGCAGAGACATGGCCTCTCTTGGAGAACAGAGCTGGCTGGGAAGGGTCCTGGGGGTGGAGGTGTACCAGGAGGAGCTTCTGAGCTGGGAGCTACCCCCATTCCTTTAGAAAAGCTCTCAAAGTACAACAGTATTATTATTATTATTATTATTATTATTATTATTATTATTATTAATTTTTTTGTACCGGGAATAGAACTAGGGACCATGCGCTTGAGAGGCAGGCAGAGGCACCACTGAACTAAATTCCGAGCCCTACAACAGTATTCTTAGGCTAAAGAGGAAATGTGAACTTGCCTTCTTCCTCATCTAGAAATCAGGAAGGAAAAAGCGAAGAGAAAAAAGTGGTTAGTAGCGAATTGTTAGTCATTTCATTGTTTAACTTTTAAAAAGCAATCAGACCATGACATTGCAAGAGAATGTTTCTTAGCTTTTATAAAGTACAGAAAAATCCATTTAAAAGTCTAAAAGACATCAATTAAACAGAATCAAGTACTAGCAATAGCTCTCTGTTCCTTTAAAAGACCTCTTGTGATGTGTTAAGAGTCCCTTTGTACATCCTCGGGGGGACTGGTTCTGGGACACCCAAGGATACTCAAACCTGAGGATTCTCAAATCCCCTTCTATAAGATGACATCCTTCCTCTGAACATCTCTAGAATACTTATAACACCTAGTACAGTGTAAGTACTATGCAAATAGTTTGCACTCTATCGCTTAGGGAATGAGAAAAAAAACTGTACATGTTCAGTACAATGCATCTTATTTCAAATATTTTAAATCTGTTCATTGAATCTATGATTATAGAACTTGTGGCTATAGACAGCTAACTACATTATATACATATTAATGCATGAATATTATATACTTTGTTTTATTACATTTTGAACAGATATTTCCTAGCAGAATTAGCCCTATAGGTATAAAATATGTATCAATAGAGATTTTCATACATAAATACATGTATATATAAACATAATGCTCACACTGCTTGTGAATACATTGTAATTACTGGATTCAATCACATAAACTTGGAAAAGCTTACAATTTTTCATTGTATTTTAATCTCCAGTACAGAGATAAGATCATATTGCTCACACAGTTGTTTTGAAGGAATTGGAATGAGGTAAGTGTATGTGAAATATTAAGATTGGTGCATAAGTGTACATAAATAACTAATGTTAAGTACTGGTATCTTTTGTAATGCATGTCATATTTTTCCTACATTTTTGCTGTTTAAGCCAATCACTTATTTGTTTTAGGCTGATTTGAGCCATCATATTTGTATATATGAAAAATACTCCGTCACTTGGCAATTATGGTAAAATTATTTAATTTTTAAGCAGGGACCTTCCAGGATTAGTTGGTCATTTTTCAGCTGTCAATATAAATGTAGATATAAATCGTTGTACTGAGGAAAAAAATGAGTAGATATCAGGATTGAAATCTAGGAATTTTCTGTGTTTCCCACAGAGCGAAAATTGAAAAATTTTAGTTACAAGCCAGTAGTAACTTCTAATTATATACAAAAGTTTTAGAATGCATTATTGTCACTGTATAAAAAGATCTGCACAGCATGGTAGCGCACAGTTGCATGGTAGTGAGCAACGCTGAATCTGATGTATTTGTCTCTCACATTCTGCTAAACAACAGCATACAACAGTGACATGACTCTTCTCTCTGCCTTACCACTGCAAACAAACTCTCGTTTTTGAACCTCTGCTACGTTGTGGCCTCTCAGGTGGGAGGGCCCCATGCACTGCGTGTACAGGCCCACCCTGGGTCTTTGTCGCAGCCAGTCCGAGAGCCAGGCCAGGTGGCAGTCACAGTACAGGTTGTTCGAATGTAGTCGGCTGAACCGGAGGAGAGACATTTAAAACAAGAAAACAGAAAGTAATGACTTCAACATTTGAAAAATTCATTAAGAGTAACATATCTTCATTTTTTTGCAGGGGGTACCGGGGATCAAATTTGGGATCTGGCGCTTGTGAGGCAGGCAGAGGAACCACTGAGCTAAATCCCTGGCACTTGATTTTTTTTTTTTTAATATAGGAGATTAATCTTATCAAGTTCCAATCTAATTATTATTTTTAAATTAAACTGGTTCACAACCACAGAATCGAGTCTCTATTTTAGCAAATACTCAGAAGCTGAAAGAGGACCACAGAAGTATTTTGCCTGTATACATCTGGGCAGGTAAAGAGAAAATCATTAGTTCAGGGTAAATTGCTCTGCAGTCCCAACACACAGAGCCAGGGGAAATGGGGTGGAGGAAGTGGGAGGTAGGGAGAAGGGCAGGTTAATAAAAGTTGTGACTCAGTATGAAATATCAGGAAGTCCTGCCATTATCAGTCTGTGTAGAAACTGCTTGCAGCATCTTTTAAGCAGGTCACATTTTGCTGACCAAGGAGGGACAATAATTCAAAATAAAATGCTGTTCTCTCACCCCTATTCTGATTTTCTTCTTCTTTTTGTTTAATCAAAGAAAAGGGGATTAGCTGCTTTGGGCTCTTGAGAACCTATCCCCAAAGAGCAGAGCCTGAAATTAAATGGCATGAGTGGCTGGGAGTGAAGGAATTAAGTGAGTCCCCTCTATGTTGGCAGGATCCATACAAGATCCTGGATTGCTTCCAAGTGGCAAATGGCACTCCTCCATTAATAAAATATCAGACAAATGTATGCACTAAATTAGGTAAATGACTTCAAACTGGCTTTTATGTTTCACAAACTGAAGAAAGGCTCATCCAAAGCTATAAATCAAAGCATCATTCCCAGAATCATCTATGACACCGTAATACCATTTTAGTCCTTTTTGGCTGATGTGTTCAATTCTAACCCAATAACAGTAATGGACAGTAAAACATGGAACTTAGTCCAGAAAGATACTTGCACTATAAAAATGTAATTTTTAAGTAGCTATGACACTATAGAGCAATGAACTGACCAAAGCAAGGGGATTTAAAGACGACTGTTTTACATTCTCCTTGAGCCTGTGGATAAAGAATAGATTGCCTTGCTTTAAAACCAGAAGGCATACAAAAGGAAAGGTAGGTGACCTTAGGCTCAATCTGCTTAAAAGTGAAAGTGCCACCCTTGGGAAGAGGCGTGGTACATTCCACATCATTTTTTCCAAAATTAGCACAAAACAATGTTTCTAATGAAGTTGCTGGAATTTGAAATAAAGAAAAAAATACAAATTTTAAAAGTTGATTATTAAGACACACTGGTACATTTATTTCTACAAGAAAATGTAAGTCACTGATGATCTGCTTGTATAAGTTTCATTTTTTTTTTTTTTTTGGTATTGGGGATCAAACTCAGGATCTTGGGCTGGCGAGGCACCACTGGGCTAAATCCCCGGCCATCACTGGTTTTATTTTTGCAAGGATTGGAGGCATGATAGACTTCTTTAAGAAAAAGAATTAAGAGATGTTCCATGCATGTACCAACTCCCCACAATGAATGTAATCGTGTACTGCAAATGTACTAGTAAAAATAGCTAAAATTAATAGGAAAATAATTTTGTAAAGTATTAACTGAACTAGATGATTAACTAAATCAGGTTAGTCTCAATCTGATAGTTCCTGCAAAACAAAACTTAATTATGCCTTTATATTTTTAAGAAATTCTTTACTTTGCTAAATCATATTCCACAGAGACTCTAATGACGGGTTACAGATTTTGATTTTATTGAGGAGAAAATGATTTCAAGATTGGTACTGTAAAATTCACGAAAAAGCTAGCAATCTAATTGATTTTTATTGCAGAGAGGAATCAAATGTAATATTTTTCAAGTTACAAGCTGTTATCAAATGAGAATTAATTTTGGAAATTCAAGCAAAATACGTTTGTCCTACTTAAAAACACTGCCCCTCCAGAATTTAGCACTACAGTTTTGCTTCCAATCATTCCTCACATGCTCTAGGTAACACTCTATTTTCTGATGAAGGTGATTTCAAAACCCAGTTCAAATAAGATTTACCTCTGAAAACACTCTAAGTACTTTTTCTTCATGAAAAAACAGATAGCTGCAGCAAACAGGTTATTAGAAAATCATGTTTTTCTCCAGAAATCTTAACATTCATCCATAACCCCTGAAAACAATTCCTAAACATAAATGCTGACACAACCTTAATTATAGAAGCACTAGAGGGTGATCCTGTGATTTTTACATTACAAAGAATGTTAGAGAACACGTTTAGCTTTATTAGGTCTGCTTAGAGTACAGTAATAAAATCATAAAGATTTCTCATTTATCATTTCTGACAGCCGATCAAGGAGTCTTCTATTTCTTAATGAAATGTGACCTCTACAATAGCTCAAAGTAAATGTTCTATTTTTTACTGCAAACTTACTTTAATGCATACCATTGAAGTTTTCAGAATTATAGTTCATTTACTAAAATATCATTTTTTGAATTATTTTTCTAAGTTGGGATTTCTATCTTTACCCAAATACTCATAGTTGTGCTCCTTTTTTTGCTTGTTTTAACTAGAAATGGTACTTAGAAGACATCCTTAGTAAATTAAATTTATCTTCATGTTATCTTTTAACTACTTACAAAGTCCTAAGTTTAGGCATATGGTTGAAACTTGCAACAGAAAGTCTTGTAATGTTGTTATTGTTGAGAGTGCTGTAGGAAAAAAAATGAGAAATATTAGATATGTACAAGCATAGAACATTGGTATTTATATATAGAAGACTTCTTGTGACTATTATGCAGACAGAACTGAATACTTAGTAGAGATGGCATAAAGAAAGCACGTTGTATAGAGCAAGTTACAATTTTTATTTGTGAATATATTTTGATTCATTTAATTTTATTCAACATTTACGACAAATGTATGATTTTGGTGAGAGCATCACTGGTAACTTACATGTAACTTTCCATGCTGTGTAAAGGTTTCTCTACTTACAACGTTGGTTAAGAATGAACATGGGACAGTCACTCAGGAAAAAAGGTACAATTCCTTATAGAGGCATTGTGCATAATTAGTATTCACGAGTTAATGAACACACATAAAGACTTTGTCATATTTGGTGTATTGGGCCATACTTTAGAAATTGATGTATTTTAACTGTTTGGCTGCATTGGGGAGAGTGTCCTTTTTTAGTGCTACATGGCATCAATCATGATTTCCAGAGGGCAGGGAGGTGGGTGGTCGGGGAGTCACCATGAGAATAGGTACACTGTTTGCTTGCTTCTCCTCGGTTTTATTTTCCTCAACAAAAGCAATTGTTAGTTCTATTATTAGTAATTATTATTTGTTGGAGGAGAGATCAGATGAAAGGAAATCTTCTTGAGAAGTGATATCTTTTAGTTTAAAGAGCAGGATACATTTTAATTATGTTTGAAAAATAGATCCCATTCTGGTAAGCACCGGAAAATGCTTATATAACACGTACCAAATGACCGCAAGCTTTGCAGGTCCTCCATCGTGGAGTTAATTTTCCTGTGTAATTTAATTCAAATCCCTAGGTTAGTTCTTATGCCATTCATATACTGCAAAACTGGATAGTGAAGAGGGGCAGTTCTAGCTGTAAATCTGTAGCTGATGTCTCCCAACTTTAGTAAGAACCTTGGAACATTTCCTGTGGCACAACTGGCAGCCATAACGGGCAGCTTGCCCTAAAGGGGCCTCACGAATGTATTTTGCTTAGACTTTCTTCGCAGATGGAAATATCTGACCTAGCTGCTCGTATTTAAAAACCAGGAGGTTGACTTCTACTTTCTCTTGGAAAGTCAGGTTGGGATTCTTCTCATAGCAACAGGAAAACAGTCCATTGGAGCTGAGTATTAGCTGTGCCAACAGAGAAGATCACTGTTTAACGAGTCTCACCATCCCCAAATACCTGTTCTCCATCTCTTTCACCCACTGCATTCTTTTGCAGTTAGACCACTTCCTTAACTTGTGTTCCTGGCCTGGCCTGGCCTCCACAGACAAGTGAATCTGCAACTCTCTGCAGTATCGAACTTTACCTAGACCACTGATCCTGTCTTCCTTGCTTCCTTTAGGAATGTGCTCTCTCTGATCATCACCCCAATAAACTGTTCATCTCTCTCCCTCATAAAATCACTTTCAGATGGTATTTCAGATTTTCTTCATACATTCCTAACTGTTCCATTGTTTTATCACAACCCAACTTCTCCAAAGGAAAAACAAATTCTTTCTTACTTTTATTAATTCTAAATTTTTGCAGAATGCTTAATTGACCCCCTCATTGTTCCAATTTTCATATGGATTTGCTCTCAAATGACCTCTTTTCTCACCTTCAGAATTTATGCTGACAATACGGTCAAGCTCTTGAAAGTATACAGCATTCTAAAATGTAACCTTGCGGGCACATTTTTTAAAAGTAGTTCATATACTAAAACCATGCATCAATTTTGAAACTGTAATTTATTATATTTCCATGCAAAGGAGTTTCCATTGAATGCTAAAGAGGCTTCTATCTATTTTAAATCTTTTCTAAAAGTATTAGTTCATACAATGCAACAGAATAAATGATCTTAACAGCATTTTATTGAGTATTGATGCTGGCCTATCATTATATTGATACTGACAGTGACTGAAAGATACGTGAAAACCACATTATTTAAAAAATTCATAATGATTAAAGTTGTGTTAGTCAGATATGATGGCATGTGTGTGTTGTGGTTGTGGCCAATTCTTATTTTAAAACACTGGAAACTGCTGTACTTATTTATCTGTAAAAATTTCTTCCATGTACAAATTTATTTATACAGTCAATTTCTAGGGTTTTCTTTGTAATGAGAATATATTCTAGTTCAAAAGATATCCTGGTGTGTAAGTATAAGATGCAACCTTTAGAATCATGGAACACTTTTCACACAAAGTTCTGATTTAGCTGTTCATATTCCCTTAGTGTCAAGAAAGTGAGCAAGCAAGCAGAGGGTGTGCTATTTACTGGTTATGAAATCAGTATATTTCGAAGTAGTTAAATTATGCCCATGTTGTGGAAAAAGAAAAAAACATGCAAAACCAGCAACGAGATGGACAAATTTCATTTCAGTCTGGTATCAAAAATTAAAATATCAATATAGAATAAGATTACTGACATTTAGAAATGGGAAGAAAGGAGCTAAAGGTGTAGGGAAGGTGGGAGGGGTAGGGGAAGAGTAAAAAGGGAAAAGAAAAAAATGTGAGAGAATGAAAAGATGAAAATAAAGTGTTTGTAGATGGGGAGGGGAGGAGGGGGTGAAGGGAGGGCAGAGGTAAGGGGAAAAAATGAGAATCAAGACCTGTCATGTAGAGGTACAAGATCCGAACAATGAATGTAACTGTACTGTATCCCTAAAACGTACCAATAAACTCAATTAAAGCTGAAAAAAATATCAATATAGATTTAGTTTCCATTGTTGTTTTGGAAATAATCTTCATATTAAAAAAAAAAGATTCTACATCCCACCAACCAGAATTTCATTGGAAGTCAGTTCACCATGAACACTTATGTGATGAGCTGCTGTCTCCTTGCCTTCATCTACCTTGACTTCTCACTGGGTTCTTTGGACTGTAACTGCTCTCTCTACCCCAGCATGAATACTAAACTACCAGGTGCTCAACAGAGACTCAGAATGATCACCTCATCTTCTCCTGTTTTGTCTCAGGAGAGTCACAGTTCACAAATTAGTCATAGAATTAAAAGAAAAACCTAAATCACTGGTAATCTGACATTTTAAATGATGTGCAAATTACTGTCCCTTCTTATTTTCACATAATAAAAAGACACATCTTAAAGAGTCATACCGCTAATAGTAAGCAAATAACTTTTGTCCTGGAACCATTCTGAGTATAAATATGTAATAGGCAAACTTCTTATGTGCTTTATGAAAGATTTTAGTGTAATCTCAGTCTTTCTGAGTGTTATCCAATCCTTTATTTTTTCATCAATTTTTAAAGATTGTTTAAAGTGTGAAAATCTAAAAAGTATCATATAGGAAATTGATATCGTCATGATTTCATAAAAGGTTAATATAAAATATGTAAATCTTTATAAAAACATTCACACTTGCTTCTAACCAGTGAAAATTTAAATTATTTGCTTCAGCAAACAGGTTCTCGTTATGGTATATATCTCTATGTGGTATATATACTGAAGTCCTCAAACAAGTTCTCACCATTTTAGGTTTCTATGTTAATGCTTTGAAATATCATTCTTTGTTTATCAGCCTTTGGTATGTTTCCTGACAATGGTTCTTGCTAAAATTATCTTTTAGCTATTTTAGGAAGATGACAAAAATGTACAGTTGGTGGTATTTTCATACATTTATTGCTTCCGAAAATAATGATTTTGGTTTATAGGAAATGTGTAAATATAAAGTTATTCTATTTTTGGTTAAATATTTTAGTTCCTAGCACAGTTCTTGGTTCTCTCTCTAATGTCTCTCTATCCATCCATCCATCCATTTTTAAAAATACATAGTATATACTCAATTATATATAAATATATGAATAAACTGACAGATTCCATATCTAGTAAGAATTTAAACTTTTAAGAAGGATAATAAAGTACTTTATTGAATTTGATTTTGCCAGAATATACAGCACATTTTTCATAAAATTATTTTCATATTTCTAGCGAAGAAAACTGTCTTAATAACAGATTTTTTTGGTTTGATTGGCTCTGTTGAATGAAGTAACCTGTCAAAATCTTTTCACACATAAAGTTTAGTGACCTTGACTACTGACCACTACCATGAAATCATATTGCATCATAATTACTTTGATTCTGAAGTAGAATTAATGAGTTTTGTACATTATAAGTGGATGCAGTACACAATGTAAAAATGATCTTATAAATAAAATGTATGAAGGGTACTCTGAATGTTTTTCTTAAAGAAGTTATACTATTATCAACAAAAATAAAGGCACTCTTGCTGTACTTAGAGACCAGAATATATTTTTATATTTACAATTTATATCAATAACGGTACACGATTTCAAAAAATTGTTAATAACAGTACACTGCACAGCTAGAAATTTTATTCACTTACTTGCAAGCAATTTAAATTCACATAGAAAATGCTACTAAAACAAGAAGTTCAAGGAAAGGATTTCTTCTTTTCAGAATTTTAGTCTATTCCTGAAACTTAATGTAAAAAGCAGTGAATTTATTTACTTTCAGGAGAATTTGATGATTATAGATGACTTCCAACAAATGAGCTAAATATCAAAAAAGCCCTTTACATTTAGCTCAGTTTTAGGTTTTTGATCAAATTGTGTCAAGCATAAAATAAAACAGATGAAAATATGTTATTCAGAGAATATATTTTTAAGTATATTTTAAAATCTAGAAATGTAAATCATTGACAGAAAAAAAAATCCAAGAATGTAGAGGTGTGAAAAAATGCTTCACTAAGTTTAGTTTGATTAAATTGTATTTTATTATAATTAATTATTTCAGAAAAGTTATTTTACTAAGGCAAATGTCAATAGGTAAAAATGATACTGTATCAACTGTTGTTATTCTCTTAAGATTTTTCCATAAAATAAAGAAAAAATAAAACAAAACCCACCCAAAAAAACTCTATAGAGATTACTTAGTTTCCTCTAATCAATTTTTTTAAAGCTATGTCTACCCAGTAAGTAAGAGGGTGCCAATTGTAATTCAAGTCTGTGTTTTATTTATAAGTCAGTAGTGATGACTTAAAAATGGATCTAATGAGCAGCTTGTTAGAGTGGAAAGATTTTAAAATAACCCTATGAAGGTTTTATGTATTTAGTCAGGCAAAAAATTACATTTTTAAATGAGAAAATATCTTTTCATTGCACAGTAAGTATAGAATATATCAACACATCAGTTACTAAGAGGCATATATTTTACCTGACTATTTAGCCATTAGGGGAATTCTCATAAATCCTATGTCTCCTAGGAGAGTATTTTATTATAAGGAGACTATTTGAGCTTTCGTGTTTAAATACGCAACTTTGCCTAAACATAAAGACAGGAAACACAGGATTTTACACACATGTATTTGGACTCCATACTCTTATTTAAGATATCGCTTTAGGGGACCATTTTGACACACGTCTTTAGCTAACAGATAAACCTCCATAGTACTATTCTCCAGACACAAAGCTCCTGTTAAATGAGTAAGAGAAACAAGCAGTACTCACAGCACTTCCAGGTCCCGGAGAGCCCTAAACGCCCCATCTTCAATACAGCTGATCTGGTTATAATCCAGTTGCCTGTTAAACAGATAGCAAGAATATATGTAAAGGGAATGAACAGTAGCAAGGGTAGGTGACAGGAAGACTCCTGAAGGGTCTGCGAAGTCCCAGACACACTAACTGAAATGCTTTTGCAGGCATGCTCATCTGCTTAAGAATTTCAAAAACCATTCCGGCCTCTCTCTATGCCGCTACTGAAATCTTTTTGTTCTGAACTGTCTGTGCAAATAGAAGCCCTGGGAAGGCTCCAGTAAATAATAACTGCACCTTATATTAAATGCCATAGGAATGCAATTTCATTACATCAAGAAAAGCTATCCATTAAGAGCTTTCAGCATCATCTTGCTGAAACAATTTCATTAAGGTAAAGGACTGTAAATCACTTAATGTCACATGTACCCCTTGGTGACCTAACAGAATCCATTTATCAGACAAGCCCAGCTGCATGTTAATTTCACTATCCCTGGCGAGAAAGAGCACGGCCACTTTTAAGTTTCTTTCTTTTAAAAGCAGTTTTGCTTCCAGAACTCCAGATCAAGAAAGAGAAATGGTATGCCATGTATCTCCCTGCTAGTCCCAACCAGGAGTACACTTTTGAAAGTTAGACGTTATGTTGTATTAAAGTCATTATTCTCATAATACAAGTTATCATTACTTTCAAACTCTCCACAATGTATATGTACCATTTTTTCAGTTAAAATTTCAAAATTATATTACTCTCCAAAAATTTCTAAGTATTAAGAAATTAATAAAACTGCTATTTTTCTCATAGGTGCTAATTTCAGCCCCAAACTCTAAGAAACATACACTACAAGTTCATTGTTAAAATACTACATGTATCTATGGTAAAAAATAAAACTTATATCGTTCTTTCTAAATAATGCATAGTTCACACACGAGTCTTCTCCAGTAGATTAAGTAGTCTGTGTTAACAATTCAAAGGTGGAGGGGAAAAAAATAGGATGTTCCAAACTTTGTGAATTTTGCCTTTTCCTGCTGTTTATTTTGGAATTAAAACTTCCATATTCATACTAAAGTATTGCTTGATTGAAATGAACAGCTAAGTATCCAAGATTTATCTGTACTATCCTCTATTTTCCAAATAGTTGTTTAAACCTAGCAGCTTGATGCTTAGAGATATTATTATTCAAATACAGAAAAAGTATCTTAATGCTCCACTTGAGATAGAAATGTTTCCCCTAACACTGAGTTGTCAACTCTATGTGCATTGCTGAGGGAAGGCAGATATACAGGTGTAAGGCTGTGATCATAATATGAACAAATCTTGTCTTTATGTCAAGTTCAGAATTCACCAAAGGGGCTGATTCACATTTGAATCTGTTCTTAAAAAACTGTTTAAACATTCCTGTAAAATAGCTGCTTCTCTTACAAGACAACTGGATGAAAGTGCTATGATTTAATCTGGTGGCTTTCAGAGGGGACCCTTCCTCAGCTTCCCTACGTTAGAAATTGTGTGCACAGGAAATTGTCTCATGAAATATACATCTCATTTTTAAGAAGGTCTCCTGGGGACACAATGATACACAAGACTACCTTGATGTCATGCAAATGGTATTCTAGGACATGCAATAGAAAACCAGGTACACCCCAGAGAAGATATAATTTTATTACTTTTATAAACTCAGGCTTTCTCCAAATAATAACTACCACTGATGCTATCATAAGAGCCTAAAGCATTCCTATGTATTAGAAAGTAATGCAAAAGTATACTTTTTTTTCAAGAAAACTTAATGCCTCATGATGTAATGAAGTTGCTGTGGTTCCAAGAAAACACATATATTCTTGAGCACTTCTGATTTTTACAGATTAGATTCACTTACCAATTAAGTTAATAGCCTTTTTATTTTAAAGGGCTAAATATATATCTACACTACTATTCTCTAACCTCTTCAACAATTTATCAAAGCCATTTAAATTAGTAAGATGGCATAGAGTGTTACCCTTGACACACTACAAAAGAGAAATTGTTTTCAGAGAAATTGGCAAAATCTTTTAATGCTATCACATTTGCCTAATGCAGTCTTCAGGTTAATCTGTAAAAGGGTGAGCTGTATGTTTGCCCATATCTTATTATCCTTAGCTGTCAATGTATAAATCAGTGTTGACACAGCTTCTTCTAAATCATGCATACAATACACAAAGGGTCCACTCTAGAGCAGTGGAGCAAATCTTGTCCTGTAGGACCTCGAGGCATATTATCTTCCTTATACAAGAAGGCAAAATGTTGCAGAAACTTTTGATCATTTCACCTCTCTTTAACATCCTGCACAGCTACATGCTTCTTACCAGAAATCTAAGCTTTAGGGTTCTAAAGCATTCAGGACACTCGGCTTGCATGGGAATAAAGTTGCCCTTAAAAGTTTTCTGAATTCTATTAGATCTCCGTTCAGTGAAATCTCCAAAGAACAAAGATATTTCATGAAAGTTACTTATAAGAACAACCAAAATCAAGCAAGTGAATAATTTTTTTCACCAGTTTGTGTATTTTGGGATATTTGAAGGTATGTTTTATGGAACCGTTGTGCCCACATGACTGCAGTTGAGAAAGTCTTTCCCCACAGCCGTCCATTTGTCTGCATATGGCTCACAATAACAGTGTCAGAGCTGTGCAAACATGTAATTTATTTCAGGGTTTCTGGATTCCTTTTCTGCACCTTGTTTCTCTCACTCTGCTCATGTCCTTCTCCACTACCTTTCATGCCCTGGGTGCTTGCACTTTCTGTAAACAGGAAAGGATCTGTTCTCAGCCATGCATTTAGCGACAGGCTGATATTTTTTCAGATGTGATTTCCATTTGGTCCATGAAATTATTCTGAATTAAGGACAAAACAAGAGCAGGTTTCTTTCTTTCTTTTTTTTCAGTTCTCAATAAAATGCTTTAACTATTTAGTCAAGCACAGGGTAAAGTTTTTCATTATCCAAATGATAAGGGCATAATAGGCAAAACTTTAGGATGTTTTTCTGTTTTAGGGTAAGGATGGTAGGGCTTTTCTTATTTTCTGTGAGGAAACAAACATCTAGTATCCTAAGCGGTTTCTTTTAGACCTAAAGCCAATCTATTCTAGCACAGACTTCTGTGTCTTCTCTTTTATTTGCTGCTTCTCTTTTATCCCTTTTACCTCTGTTCAAATGCCCAGTCTCCTCTATATTGGATCCTTCACCCTCTTAATGTAAAAACTTGTTTTGAAGTACTGCATTAGTGTTCTGAAAATGATAAGGTTAAAAATAAAATATTTTCTCTATACATTAATGTTCTATGATTCTCTTTTCAGGGATGGAAGGAAGATCTTTGGATACCCTGGAATAATCTCAGGTGCCGATTTTGTTTTTAATGATTTTGTTTTTTCCTAGGACTGGTAAACTTAGTCTTAGACAACGCAGTTTGCCAACGGAACCCACACATTAAGCAGTTTCTCTGTCTGCCTCACACACACAGAATTTCTAAAGCTGATGTGATTTTCTTAAGTACTGAAACAATTTAACCTAGTTTTAGAGTTTGATTTATTCTTGCTATAGGAGACAATTTATAATGTTTCTAAATCTTAAAAATAGGAACATTAAGTGACAAAAAGGTTAAATCTTTGCTTAATTGGAACCTAAACAGAACAGCTGAAGATACCACATTCTGTTCTGTTAAAGTTTTAAGAGATTTCCTGTGTTCATACTTTAAAATTTTAATATCATACTATGCCTGAATTATATGTATAAAACTTACTTGAAATGTATTCATTTCATTTGTCTGTTTTTCTACCCACAGAAAGTTCATATTTCACTGCAATGTCCAAGTAAAAGATCATATTATTATTTTATTTTTTTAGGAGTTAGAATACATAACATATACTGAACTGTGAAACAATACAGAACAAAAACATCCTTAATAATATCTAAACAGGCAGAATCTGTCAATGTCCTAACTAAATTATTATGGCTATTCTCTAGTTTTGTTATATTTTGGTTTGTTTTAGGTTCATGAAATAGTTTGGTTCATGTTCCTATTACTACTTTAAGATGAAAAACTACCCCAATTCAGTTGATTAAAAACACATCAAAGTGGTTAGAGTCAATACCAGGGAATAATAACATTTCACTACTGAGTCATAGGGGAGAAAAGGAAAACAAAAAGCCATTAAGGACAGTGAAGTGCTTTTATCTCTCCTTTGTGTGTATAAAATTCAATTTAATATAAATGCCCAATGTACAAATATTATGCCAATAGTTTCTTTTATTCTCTTTTGTTTGGGTGTGCATGGGGAAGGGGGACACTGGGGATTTTACTCAGGGTTTCTTTGCCACTGTGCTATATCACTTGCCATATATAGAGACAAGAGTCTCAAAAGGTACCCAGGCTGGCTTGGAACTTGCCATCCTCTTGTGTCAACTTTCAGAGTAGCTGATTACAGTCCTATTCACGACACCCCACTACCAACAGATATTTTTATTATTATTGTTATTTTTTTTTTGTACTGGGGATTGAACTCGGGTCCTTGTTCTTGCAAAGCAGGCACTGAAACCACTGAGCTAAATCCCTGGCCCCATAACAAATATTTTTAAAGAGAAGCCCTAATTTATTTACAATAGTTATATTGATAGATAAAGTCTATATAAATTATATGAGTATATATGAATATTCACAATATTGAAATTATAACACATGAGAGCACAAAAAAACACCACTCAGAAACTGACCCTTATAGTGAATAGTTTCATATAATTTCAGCAAAAATATAATTTATCTCAGCACAGAAGCATACCAGTACTAACCTGGGCACTGGTGAAGAAAACAAGCAGCATAAAGACTATTCTGAGGGATAGTCTAAAATAATTTACATTTTGGGGGAATCTAATCCCTTTACAGTCTTTCATGCAACATCCGATTTCCCTTACAAATAAGTGATATCAATTTTTATTGTAACGATCTAAAGTTGTATATTTGGGAAAGAGCAAAAGATAGTTTTAATAGCTATTACCAGACATACCTTTTAAAAGAAAATGGAAGAAAAATTAGGTTGGCAGTCAAGTTCTCCTAATTCTAAGCAAAGTCATCACAATGGCTAGAAGCTAAGTGACCACAATAACAGCTAACATTTATTGAACAGAAAGCACATAGCGGGATCCAAATTCTCACCATCTCATTATTCTTCACAGGAAGTGGATAGGAAAATGTCAGCTTCCTTCTTGTTTTGAAGGTGAGAAAATTAGGTCCACAAAAGGTCAATAACTTATGCATGATAGGCAGCAAGAATTTTAATAATAATTTGTTTGCGGGCAGGGGATTTAGCTTAGCAGTTTGGTGGCCTGCCTTGCAAGCGCAAGGACCCGAGTGCAATCCCTGGTACCCCCCCAAAAAAATTGTTTGGAATTTAGGTGGATGTACTTCCAAATCCTTATTCAAAAGCCAAGTGGTTGGAAAAACAGATTCAGGAGTTTTGTTTTGTTTTTGTTTTTGTTTTAATTCTTCAAATGGAGATTTTTAGCTAAATTGATGACCATGGTTCAAGAAGAGGACAGTAGATGAAAAGTACTACAGAGTCTCAAAGAAAGAGAATTTACTCTAGGCTAAAGTAGTAAAAAATGAGGGATGAAAAAAATCAATCTTTAAACATAGGTAGAATCCGGTTACACAGAAAACAATGGGTATTCCTTACATCAGGGAGCAATTCAAGGAGCGGCTGTGAGCAGAAGCCCTAACAGGTTCCCAGTGCACATTTCCAAGAGAGAGGCCCTTCTGACCTGAGGGAAGCATGTGGGTCAGGATTCTGTGGAAGCACAAGCTGGTAGGTAAGAGTTGGACCAGTCAGCATATCTACAGTGGCTGGAGGTTGTAGTACTCACTAAAAGTTACTCGCCTCTTACGGAAGAGTTTATCCTATATACCCTGCAGAAATAGCACAACATATCCCCAGGGTTTCTCATGGTACAGGTAGTAAGGGCTCTAAATACTCTGAGTAAGCTGAATTATTTTGAACCATGTAGTGATGCGATAAAAATGATGCTTTATGGAAATAAATTCGGCATCTTTGTTAAAATTAATGAGAATATAAACTGAAGGCCAAATTCAATTAGCAGGCTATTGCTGCAGCCCCAAGGTATATTCAGTGATGGAGAAGCAAGTAATTTCCATGTGTGTTGTGGCCCTCAAGACAGCATGGCAGCCCCAGAAAGATCTTGACAGTTCCTGCTTTATAAATACATTCACTGAATTTCCAGTCACTACATCAGTTTTTCCCATGTTTTATTTTATCTGGATTTGAAAGTATTCATGAGGATATGTTGCATCAGTTACATTTATTAAGAGGCAATGCATTATTGAAGAAAAACTGCTTAAAGTCATTTTAAAAATTAAAGGTTTAAGAGGTTTTTTGGTAGCAGATTTCATCATGGTTGTTGGGGATTGCCATATCTGAGAGAGTAATCTTGCAGATTTGTTTTATTCTAATGTGATACAATTAAATAGTAATAGAGAACATATGAAAAGGAGTCTTCTACTTCTATTAAAAAATAAAATAAAATTTCATAATAAAGTATTTAAAAAACAACAATAGTTAGTACAGTGTACCATAATCTAATCTAAGTGAAATAAAACAGACACACACACTTAAATATCAAATGATTTCTCTTATATGATAAACTAATATATAGATATAGATGACAAAGATATAGATATAAATACCAATATGTAGTGAGAATATGAGCAGAAAATAGGAAATAGAGACATAGGAAGTAGAGACAAAATTTTTAAAATTCTCCAAATTATCTATTCAAATGTGTCAAAAATATTTCAGTATACTCGCTAATTTGTTCCATTAATCTACTAATTTCTCTTAGGTCAGAGGGTGTTTTTAAAAAGAGTGCAAAGCAGGCAGATTACAGAACCATGGACAGTTCCCACTGTAATCAAGAGCTGCATCTGTGGAGTTGATTTTCCCTCTATATTTAGGTACTAAAGACAACTCCTGGTTTTCATCAAAATCCATAGAAACCTGTCTTGGGCATTGAAAGGATGGGGTGGCTCTTAAGAAATGACATGTGTCTACATTTTCTATCTGTGTGAATGAAGAGCCCCCTCAGCATCTTTGCTCAGAGGATACTATGCCCTATTGAAGACGTACAGATTTTAATCTAAGGCTAAGGACAGTAGGCCCCACAAAGGAGGGAAGCAAACTACATGTCAGGATCTTTTTAGCCTCAGGCTTACTGAAAACAGTCCACGAAGAAGCTGGGTCAAAAACAGTTGCAATTTCCATGTGAAATCAATGGATTTTATATTTATGAAAAAAAAGTACTAAGCATGAAAACTAATTGAATAAAGTAGACATTTTGTAATTATGATTTCACTTATATGTCCAAGGTAAATGAAGTCTTACATTTGTGTGGCATATTTTATATACATTCTAATCACTACATAGTGAGCCTCTGTTATACAAGCAAACCCTGCTCCTTTATCATAAATTATGTAAATAATGAAGAGAAATAAGAAAGGTATTTAGAACAAAGAAAATAAACTAAAAATACTTATATAGCCTTTTATATACTGTACTGTTATGACAGTGTTGTGTACTCATCTGTAAAGAAATAGATTAATAAAAGAGAAGGAAAAGAAGAAGACATAGATTCAGCAGAATCTGAAATGTCTAAGTAGTTTATAAAGTTGTATAACAACATGTAAACTAACTCTGTCCTGTTTGTACAATCTTCCAAATCTTCTAAATGCTAATAAAATATGTATCATAAATTGAAGAAAATTTATTCCTAAAACATTATGGCCATACATCTTTGTTTTTCAAATGATATCATGACTTACACAGAGAGAATCATTATGAATTATTTTGTGATTTAAACCTTTGTCTATACTCTACCTGCATGTGGAAAATGAACAAGTTTAAACATTTTCCTCAAACTATTATTTACCAAGTATTATTCTCTCTGGGAAAGGAGGGTAAGACTTCTAACAGATATAGGGCTGAGGGAAATGGAATAAGATAAGTAAGTGGGGTATATTTATTAAGGAGCACAAAATAATGTAGTTTTCTTGGACTGTAGTATATGCTTACATCTAGGACAAAATGAAACAAAGAAAAGTGCAGGCTTTGCATAATACATAAAGGAATTCTTGTTGAGATTTGATCATTTTAAGTATTAATGTGAACTCACTGAAGAAACTAAAAGTAGAGTTTTGATGTCAATACAATTAGTAATCTATTTAAGTTTAAATTATGCACATTTGTATTGCTATTGTTTTTGCTTAAATCATGGGTTAAGTATAGCTGGAAATGTTTTCTTACATATGAGATTTCTGAAATATTTTAGTGTTCATAAAGTATGTATTTGAAGCTTAACCTCGCAAGTATCAGCTCTAAAGCAAGGTTTAATATGAATATTTTCCAAAAAAATTAAATTAAATGTAAATAGCTAATAAATACTGAAAACAAAATAACATACAGTATATTATGTCTCCTTTCAAGATTTCGTCAGAAGCAAAGGCTTTACTGCATCACAGCCACATCTTTTAAATATATATACAAAGTTTCTAAAGGGAAGTTCTACAAACATCGGCTATCATTTTGGTGAGGCATCAGTAAGTAATGATATGGTGTCAATACTTTAGTTCATATTTCCTTTATGACTAAAAACACAGATATCAATTCAATGCAGAGGCATTGCCAATGACTATCATAAAACTATCATTTAGTGATATGTGAATGATCTTGTTAACGTCACATTTCATTCTGTAAAATGTTAAGAAAAAATGAAAGGGTTTTCATTGTGGGTGGAGAAAATAAAGTAACAAAATAAAATTTCAAAGGTGTTAATATAGTTAAGAAATTAATAGAGATAAGCAAAATAGTTGTATGAAATCCACCCTGGAGATGCTTAAGGACAAGATAAATGCTCATCTGTCTACAACAGTTTCAGTGTGGTTTGCCTGAAGGAAAGGGAATAAAATCTGCTAATTTGCAACATTTCCACAGCATCAATTTCATATTGTCAGAATGCTGCCTTGAGCACATTTAGCCAATCTACAAGACTAAAGCAAGTGCTTCCAATGGAAATCTTGCAGTAACCAGAATTTGCTCTGAACAAGGACCGATGGTGGAAATCCAGTGGACCTGTTAGAATGCCTCAGCCTGGGCTTCTGGACAGTGCTCCACCAAATGTGGTCCCTGCAGCCAAAGCACATATTTCTTCCATCCAGTCTTGCCACAGCAAAAGCATGTATTCCTTTATTTTTGTTTTGTTAGTGCATGTTTGCAGTGTATAACGATTGCATTCCCCATGGGAACTTGATGCATGTGTATAACATGTCTTAATCTTATATTTCATCCCCTTCTCCCCTCCTCCCTCCACCTCTTCGTCCCTTTCCCTTTTGAGAAAGGTCTATCTCCCTATTTCTTCTTAATATCTTGTGTCTTTGTCCAATCCCAGTGCAGAGACAGCCCAAACTACAATGCATATACGGGCACAATAATTAGGACAAAACCCTGCTCTTTCTTCTCACCATGAAAATAAATAACAGTAACATTAATGGCATTCTGTTGCATCACTAATTGGTAATTTATGGTCACCAGTTTATTTAATAACAATGTAAATTAGACTTTAACTCAAAGTCTCAATATATTTTATCAGATAGCTTCAAGTTTGAATAAATCTAAACTTCATAACATGCTCCATATAATGTGAACTTTTTAAAAACAAAGTATTTTGAACTAATTTCTAAATTGTAAAGCTATATAGCTCTGACCCTACTAATTAGCTATATCTATTAATACATTTTGATATTTCAATGTTGTTATCAGTGTCTTTTATAATGGAAAATAATTAGAAAAGGGGAAAATTCCTTTTTTCACTTTCATAGCTCAGCATCCACACAAGCCCTTAAGCTTCTTTTACTTCCGTGGTAACATAAAGCTCCAAAGTTGAAATTATGTGGATTCCATTGCACTCAGCTTTCTCATATTTAAATCCCTCTGCTTCTCACCCCTATTGTTATTTTGGATTTATACTGCTGTGCTTTTTAAAGAATGGCCCCACACACACACTCCCACACACACACTCCGCTGCACTTTGTTTTCAATATTCAAGTCAATCAATACTCTGAAATCAGGCCTGGGCCAATCTCCTTTAAAAATTCTAACTTTCTCAACTCACCATTAACTATACCTACACACCAATATGCAATAAAATCCAATCTCCTTAGATTTCTTTGCATTTTCTTTTATGAATCTTTCCCTGAGCATTTTCTGATAACTTCAAACAGTATGTTTATCTTTTTCTTTCTTCAACGTCTATAGTATTTAAAGTCTTTTTTTATAAATCTAGGTCTTGTGTATGTTCATACTTAATAGTAGCTTTTCCTTTTTCTATTTTGCAGCTCAGTTCTAACTGATTTATAACAGAACAATCATATCAATTCCTTATGTTACTATTTATTTTATGCTGTACACTCCTGTCTCCTTACTACACATTTTTTAGAGGTAACATGTAGTGTTTGACTGTGAATATTCACAGGATGCAATGCTACAGTATAGTTTCATATCCGTTTACTGTTTTATTTTTACATCTTATTTCCTAAATAACAACAACCCAAATATATATTCATTTTATAAAATCAAGAATATGGCTAAGTGAGTTCACTGATTTATTCATGTCCACAAATCCAAAAACAGCACAACTCTCTAAACTTTAATCTTAAACTTATCACACACATCACAACAGCTTTTAAATTTAGGGAAAGCTAAGACATGCAAGGATAAAATGGTTTAAAATGTTCATTCCTCATAGCAAATGGCTAACATTTCTTTTTTGCTTTAATCTCTAAACTTATTTTGAAGGTTAATACAGAAACATATGGAAGAAATTCACCATAAATGGTCCTACTCCCAAATGCATTCTTAAATATGGGAGATGTTTCTCTTGTTGGCTTGGATTCTTCAAATATCTCAATTAAGAAGATTATAAGCCACCTGTTTTAAGAATTTAGAGGTAAGCTGCATGCAGTGGCCCATATCATTAATCCTAGCCACTGGGGATGTTGAGGCAGGAGGATTACAAGTCTGAGGTAAGCTTGGGCAACTTAGTGAGCAACTGTCTCAAAATAAAAAAATAAAAAGGATTAAAGATATAGCTGAGTGGCTTGATCCCCAGGAACTCCCAGAAAGACACAAACACACACAAAGAGAATAGAGAGTGTATATGATTATAAGATTGCAGATAACATCCCCAAAGTGTGGTCAGCTACAGTTACTACTATACATTTACAGTGACATAAAGGCAAGGGAGTAGCACCTCACACAGGGACCCCTCTGCTATCTGAAGTAGGCATAATACAGAGACAACTTTGGTCACCTTACATCACTGCCTCAACTGAGTTATCCAAGCCTAGCTAGCAAAGATAAAAAGCAAATGAAATCCTCTTAACTTGAGTGTCCATAGAAACAGTCACGATTTTGATGGTTCTATACATTTATACCAACAAATTTGTACTTTTATGTCTTTTCCTGTGTATTTAGATAGTTCAATGTAATAAAAAATCCATTTATATTTAGAAGAAGATGCAGAGGCCAGATTGCTGTCTTCTTTGACAAGGGAAAATGCCTGTCTCACTTATGCTGCTGGAAAAGGAGCACTGGATCCCACCACAGACAATTCTGAATGTCAGATAATTCTTGAAAAAGTGCTTGCTGTGTTTACTACTAGATAAGAGATACTGGATTGCTGATAGTTAATCTTAACTCACTGAGGCAGTCTTTGCTCCCTACATTCTAAAACCCATCATTTTTCAAGGCTAATACAGTGTTTTAAAATCTATAAAAGACACTCTGACAAAAATAAGATAGTCATTGAGATCTTAAATCTGAAATTTACCTTAAGAACTTTAGAAACATTTCTCAAGGACAACCCAGATTAAAGATTCAGCAAGGAAAAATATAGAAATATATTTTCTTTTTTAATTTTAAAGGATTATATATGTATAATATATCATGAAAATATGAAGAAAACACGTTTGAGAAAATATTCACACAAAGGCATAATTTTCTCATTCTCACAATTATGGCATTTAATGAAAATGGTGATTTAAAACCTCAAAAAACTTTATGTCTGGGATACAAATACCTCCAATAAGGAAATATTATCTACTCTTCTAAGAGAAAAATAGTTCATATACTGCACTTCAAGTAAACACTGATAGAGACTTAAGAAGGAGTGAATGAAATAGGCCAACAGAAAAAAGAAAAAAAAAACAAAAACGAGATTGTAAATTCCTCCATCAAAATCATTTCAGTAGATTTCAAAAGATTAGTAACAAAGTCTGAAGAATGAATTTGATGATGACTTATTTCTAGATCTCTTCTAAATGAGAATCCCTTCAAATAACAATTTAAAATGTACTATTACAAGGTCTCATAACAAGGATAAAGATTAGCAAGTTCCATCACTTTTTGATGACAATTTCTTCAATACAAAAATAACACAGAAAACTTAGTAATATGTACATATATGCATATACTTACAAATTTTTAATGTCAACTGCCCCACGGAAAGCCTTCCTTGGAATAGCCTGAATTTGATTTTCACTGAGATCACTAAAAACAGTCAAAAAGAAAAAAGATAAAGTTATAAAATATTATTTTAGATTTTAACTACAATGTTTGAGAAGTGTAAGAAACCAGAAAAAGAAAAGAAACCTGAAAAGATCATCATTCAATGTATAACACTGGATGCCATTTCCCACGCAGATACATTATATCGCTAATACAAAGACTGAACACAATCATTACTTGAAGTATGTTTCTAGATATTTAATGTTTGAAGAACTTATGAAATATGATTCTTCAGAGGTACCCCAATCCTGTGAAGTAAAATATGATTATTGTTTATTTCAAACAAATAGTAAATTTTTCGTAAGTCACTTTCAGGAGGTTTGGAAGGTTTAGTACTTGAGATTTCTCTAACACCACTGACATAACTTCTGAAGTATATAAGAACACAGCTTAATTCAGCTTCTTGGAGAAGGGTGGGTACAAACTGATAAAACCTGGGCAATGTGATTAAGTTTTCATAGCACTTAAAGTAATCTTGATAATGGACCGTGGCAGCACCAGTCCAACAATAAAATGAAGTTTCTGCCTGAAATAATAATAGTAGGTTAATTTAAAGCCCTCTTTAAAGAATTCTATTATAACCATAAACACAGAGTGTCTATATTTGCATTTTAATTTAATTGAGAAATACATTTTAATCAGAGAGAAAAGCACTCTCTGAGTTGGAATAGAAAGTTTGCAAAAAAAAAAATCACTGATCTCGTGAAAAGGATCATTTTTTTTCAAAGAGTTCAGAGGCAATTCTATGAGCTGATGTAGTATTATTAGCCTTAATGAGCAAGGTACAATTACATTTGCACAAAATGCCTCTAAAAATAGAAAATTTTCTTCTAGTTTTAAATAACCTGGTGAGACAGCAAAAACTGAAATATCAAGTCACGAAACTAACAATGCTGGTTTTAAAATTATCTTTAAACTCTACAACAAATGACTATTGCAAAGAAAGATGAAGTTACTGACCACGGACACATTGCAGATGGAAATACAGCCATTTTCGAGAATGTGGATGCACACAGGAGATGGCCATCCACGAGCCCCTTAGCTGCTCATGGCCAGACTTCTTAAGAGTGTGCTCTTGTGGCCACACAAGAGAAAGAGAGATATTGGCAGTGCAGAGATTTAATGCATGGTCTTGACCTCATTAGTATCGAGTCTTAAACAACTGAGATTTGCATTTGTATCTCAATATCCGCAAGTTCAAACAAAAATATGTTTGCTAAGCAAGTTGTAAAGAAATGCATGTTAGCCTGCTTAAAGAGAAAAGGTTATCAGCCCCCAAAAGAACCCACCTATTTTATTTCAAGGAGTAAATTTACAATATGTGCTTATGTTGGAGTTAAGGCAGACACCCATTTCCTAAGCGACGTAGCTCATTACTGCTTTCAATAGTTTCAGTGCATCCCTAAGAGTAATAAAGCCTGTTTCCTTAAAAATTGCTTATTTCTCCAGCTTGCCATTGATTTAGAATGACTTCCTTCCTTTTTAAAAATTACACTGAGTGAAGAATATTTAACAATATATATTTAAAAGTCTTGATGGTCTTCAGTGCAAGAGCAGAGAGAAAGGGAAGAAGTTAGAGAAGGAAAAAAATCAGAAAGTAATAAGAAATGAAGAGGAAGAAAAGATTAAATTCAAGCAAATACGATCTACAATACCCTTGAAAACAGTTGCATTTATAATACTCAGGACCTGCCAATTGCATTCTTCCAACTTCTCCTTGGACAAAAATGCTTCAGAGACCCTGAAGGTGCATAAAAGGGGCAAAGATGTTTGTTTGCTTCTGCTCTGGGCTACTCCCAGCCTCTGCTGCCTTCAGATCTCTACAGCTGGAAGCACCTCATTCCCTAACTGTAGTCTCAGCTCTGCTGCGTTTCCAGGCACAGTTTTGTCCTGGAGTCAGTCTCAACTGTGGTCTAGTGAGGAGGGAGGAAGGTCGGGGAAACGACTTCTGGTGGTTCAGAGACATCCTTGAGGAACACTGAGACAGACAGAACACCATTCCTCCTGAATGTAATTCGAATCCTCCTGGTTACCTTTGGCAGAATCACAGGGCACAGAACAACTTCCTTCAGTGTCTACCAAGATTTTACTTTTACAAGTGTGTGAAAGCATGTTGGCTTCACAGGTCTTTATTCCCTTCAGGTTAAGGGTTTATGTGTTGCTGCTCCTGGGAAAAGACAGCTTCCAAGACCATGATACTGGGGTCTCAGCTGGAGTGTGGACACCACTGTAACAAGCAATTTTAATTATAAATCGCAAGCCTCTGCGGTCAAGTGGGCCATTTCACTGAGGGAGAAGAAACCTAATGTATTTTCCGTATCTATATGAGAGTTGATTTTTTCAGACTATACCATTGCATCTAACCTTTATGTCCTTTAATCCTCACAAACATTTTGCAAAATAGGCATTGTTATGCTGGTTTTACAGAAAAGGAACCTAAACATTAGAAATGTCAGTAGGAGTGGCCCAGGCAAGAGGGGTCAAAGTCAAGAGTAGTGGTCATGGTTGTGGAGGTTGTAAGAAGGATGGCAAGGACAAGAAAAAGAAATATGAGCCTCTTGTACCAACTGGAGTGGGTAAAAGGAAGAAGGAAACAAAGGGAGCAGATGCTGCCAGCAAACTGCCACTGGTGACATCTCACACTCAGTGCCACTTACAACTACTCAAGTTAGAGAGAATCAAAGACTATCTTCTCATGGAGAAAGAATTTATTAGAAATCAGGAACAAGTGAAACCATTAGAAGAACAAAAAGAAGAGGAAAGGTCAAAGGCGGATGATCTGAGGGGAACCCCAGTGTCGGTAGGAACCATGGAAGAGATCACTGATGACAACCAGGCCATTGTGTCTACGTCGGTGGGCTCAGAACACTATGTCAGCATCTTTTCATTTGTAGACAAGGATCTGTTGGAACTAGGCTGCTCAGTCCTGCTCAGCTGGACTGCTTTCGGGCACTGATGGATGACACAGATCCTCTGGTCACAGTGATGAAGGTGGAAAAGGCTCCCCAGGAAGCCTATGCTGACATTGGTGGACTGAACAACCAAATCCAGGAAATTAAGGAATCTGTGGAGCTTCCATCACCCATCCTGAATACTATGGAGAGAGGGGTATGAAGCCCCCTAAGGGAGTCATTCTGTATGGTCCACCTGGCACAGGTAAAATCTTGTTAGACAAAGCAGTAGCAAACCAAACCTCGACACTTTCGTGAGAGTGGTTGGCTCTGAACCCATTCAGAAGTACCGGGGCGATGGGCCCAAACGTACAATTATTTTGAGTTGCTGAAGAACGTGCACCACCCATCGTGTTTACTGATGAAATTGATGCCCCTGGGACTAAAAGATATGATTCAAACTCTGGAGGTGAGAGAGAAATTCAGCAAACAATGTTGGAACTGTGAAACCAGTTGGACGGATTTGATTCACGGGAGACATGAAAGTTAATCATGGCCACAAACTGAAAAGAAACTTAGGATCCAGCACTGATCAGAGCAGGGCAAATCAACAGGAGCTGGAGTTCCCCCTGCCTGATGAAAAGACTAAGAAGTGCATCTTTCAGATTCACACAAACTGAATGACGCTGGCCAATGCTGTGACCCTGGATGGCCTGATCAGGGCAAACGATGACTTCTCTGGTGTTGACGTCAGGGCTATCTGTACAGAAGCTGGGCTGATGGCTTTAAGACAATGCAGAATGCAAGTAACAAATGAAGACTTCAAGAAATCTAAAGAAAATGTTCTTAAAAGAAACAGTAAGTCACACATGTGTAAATACTGAGTAGTTTCTCTGGTGTGAAAAACTACAATAGTACACGAGATCCTAATGAGATAATTGACAATGTGAAATAGGAAGAAAAGGGCTAAAGGTGTAGGGAAAGTGGGAAGGGTAGGGGAAAGGTAATAAGGGAAAGAAAAAAATAGGAGAAAATGAAAAAATGGAAATAAAGTGTTTGTAAATGGGGAGGAGAGGAGGGGGTGAAGAGAGGGCAGGGACAAAGGGAAAAAATGAGAACCAAGACCTGTCATGTAAAGGTACAAGATCCCAATGATGAGCGTAACTGTACTGTATACCTAAAATGTACCAATAAATTTAATAAGGGGAAAAAAAAGAAACAGGAAGGTACCACCCCCGAGGGCTATATCTCTAGTGAACCATAGTTGCCTTCAGGCAAGTGGTTGGGACTTTTCTCAACCCCTGAGAAGGGTGAGGTTTGGAGAGGTGCCCTGAGGGAGACCACGTTCCAGTTTATTTTTATTAGCAAAACATGTCTTGTCCATTGGATGGTCTTTATCTGGTCACTGTGCTGTTTGCGCTCTGTTTCCCAAGAAAGAAAGAAGAAAGAAAGAAAGAACCATAGTTGCCTTCAGGCAAGTGGTTGGGACTTTTCTCAACCCCTGAGAAGGGTGAGGTTTGGAGAGGTGCCCTGAGGGACACCACGTTCCAGTTTATTTTTATTAGCAAAACATGTCTTGTCCATTGGATGGTCTTTATCTGGTCACTGTGCTGTTTGCACTCTGTTTCCCAAGAAAGAAAGAAGAAAGAAAGAAAGAGAGAGAGAGAGAGAGAGAGAGAGAGAGAGAGAGAGAGAGAGAAAGATAGATCAGCATTAGTGCTACAGAAACAGGCAAATTATTAAATGCATGGAAAATGCACACAGATATTGATCAAGATTTAGGAATTTCTAAAAAGTATAACCAGTATTAGTTAATAAATATTTTCTTCTTGTTATCAGAAATTAAGGAATGTTTTACTTAACTTATCCAAGTCTGACTTATGTATGTCTCTTGCAGAAATGATTCAAATATTCAAATATTTGAATACTGATTCCCATTTCCTACATAATAATCAAGTAGACAATAAAATTCCAATCTCTATACATTTATTTGATATTTAATACACGCAAGGCTTCAACCTGTATTTCAAAGGTTACAGTGGTAAGGTAGTCTTTAGGAATTTCAAAATCCAGTAAAGAAGATGAAGCAAGTAGCCAAACAGAAGGGTAAATAAGAAAAATTCAAACAAATTCTTGAGAGTGAGTAAAGAAGTTACTCAGAATTTAAAGAGAGGCAAAGCAAATGTGTTGAGAGACCCGAGCAGTGTGAGGGTGCAGTATTTCTAGTGACAGACGATGCAGGTGGAAAACCAGAACTTTTCATGGTAGTAGTTTTTGGTCTTGTTTGCTGAGGGTACAATACCTGTGTTAGAGTGACAAGAGCAGAGGTTAGAAGGACAAATGAACAGTGTGAGAGGTAACCTGTCTTTTGCTGAGGACCTTCTCATTTCAGCAGACAGTGGTGAGGAGGGAAGACTGGGGGTGCAAGCAAGGCAGAGGTGCACAGATACCCTAAACTTTCTACTCTGCTGGGGATTAGAATGAATATATATGGTCAATGGTCCAAATTTGATCACAGTGTATTTGAAATATCAGGTACAGGAGTCCTATAATAGATGAAAAGAAGATCATGGGCACCTTATAAGCAGAGAAGACAGAAAAGGCTGTGAGTGATATCAAGGACACATGCACAGCAAAGGCAGAAATGCACTGCTGGTGGAGTGGATGACGTAGGATGAAGGGGAGACATGGGTCACTTTGAAGTTAGCTGAGAGGGACTGTCAATAACATTGGGAAATCAAAGAGCAATTCTGAATATTAATTATGGTTTTGGCTTTTGGAATTCTTCTCTGTAATTGTAGAACATGATCTGTATCGTGCAGTTGGAGGTCAAGGAAATGGCATAGAGTAAAAAATTTATGAGTGGTATCTGACAAGGATGACCAAGAAAATCAGAGAAAGAATACTCATCAGAAGATACTTGACCCAGGCCACTCTCAAAATAAAATACCTTATTGGAAACTCATAGGAACATGATGGTGCTCAGTTAATCTCAGCCTCCAGTGCTGAGGGAAGAGATCGTAGGTGGTAACTGGTGGAAACTGAGGGAGAGAGGCACCCTGGCAGAGAAACTAACGAGCATACATTTAGACCATGCATCTGGGAATAAATTCTAACACTGCCATTTATTAACCATGGGACCTGGAAAAAAAGCTTTCTCTGTATTTCAGTTTCTTCATCTGTAAAACAGAAAATAATAACACCTACCTCATGAAAATGTTAAATGCATTCAACAAGTTCATAGCTTTAATGTTCATGAAACACCTGCATATGTAAGTATCACAGAGGCCACCCTGACATACATGGCACGTCTGCCCTACCTGCCCCCATGTGGGTCTGCTCTGTTCCTGGAAGATCTCATTGGAGGCCATGGGGGACATGGGGTGTGGGTGGGGTAGTGACAGAGGAGTTTGTAATTATTTTACTAAGCAATTGAGTGTAAAAATGTATTTCAAGGGGGAAGAAATGTGTTGATTATTCTTTATTTTTAGGAAACCAAATTCAGAACAGGTAGAGACAATGGAAACAGAAGTAACTTTGGGCTTTGTCTCAGAGCTGGCAGATCTTCAATGCCTACGGCGCTATTTTTTGTAGAACACTAAATAATAAACTTGATAATTTGGCCTACTTCCAAATGTAAGGTTTTCAGTGCAAATTAAAGTGAGTGACATTTTAGGCAGAGATTGAATGCACTTGAGTTTTCTGAGAAAAAATAACAAAATGGAAAGAGTGGAAAAGGCTTTCTGATGAGACTCAGTGCATTGTGGAATTGAGATGAAGATGAGGCGACTAAACTTATTTTGTTAAGAGTTCATTGCAAATGCTCAAGCATAAAGTAGAATTTGCTATAGAAATATTAAAATAGGGAACATCCTGAAACTAAACTGTGGTGTATTTTTTGAGATGACAAGGACATGAAGAGCTAGAAAAATGGTCCCATTCTGAAACTAATCACTGCATGAACGATATGGATGAAAGTGGTTTCAAATAGGAAAGAATTTCTATTCTTTGAATTTGCACTCATTCTGAAACTAATCACTGCATGAACGATATGGATGAAAGTGGTTTCAAATAGGAAAGAATTTATTTATTGGAAAAATACAGACTTTCCAGAGCCGAAGCAGAGAAGTGGCCCTCGTGGCCAGTTGTGAAATGGTGTTTCTAGTTTGGACCTTGTCCCAAAATAGATCAGCAGTGTATCTAATCAGGTGCTTTTCTTCAATTCTCCATTGCCATGGTCATTGTAAGAATATTTCTTAACATGCATCATCACTTTCCTAAAGGGTCTAGTACCATGCTGAGAATCAAATCACAAACTGCATATATAAATCTTTTATCTAATCAGGTGCTTTTCTTCAATTCTCCATTGCCATGGTCATTGTAAGAATATTTCTTAACGTGCATCATCACTTTCCTATGCGACTGAGACTCCAAAATGATCTTCTTGCCTTGATTTATGATCCCTTCTAATGTAGCCCCCCACAAACACACATACTAGTACCATCCTATTTTTAAAAAGTGTATCATGCCACCTCCTCCTACAGCTTTCTTTATTCCAGTTAAGGAATGATTTATGGATATTTCTTATAAGTCATCAGAAAAAAGACTTTGGGGCATCACTAATATGTTCTTCTATACTTGTATCAAATCCACCAGGAAATCCTCCTGAATCAGTTTTCAGAACATAGCCAGAATTTTACTTATCTGCACCTCTGCTATAGAACTAAACCCACTTTGGGGAGGAGTTAGAAGTCACAAGGTGCTGGATTCAGTGACTAAAGACATACTATAATGACTTTATGTGACAGAAATTACCATAAATGGGTGATCAAAGTGGCAAGATCAGAAAATATAGTCAATGTTGAAATTTTAGAAAGTGGTAACAGTGAAAGACATATTGCATTAATACCCCTCAGTACACAAAATTTTCTCCTATTCTTTGAATATACCTACTCCATTTTCTTAGATGTAATAAGATTTTTAAAGTGTAAACATTCTCCATATCTTTTGATTCTCCCTATACAATTTTGAATTATACTACAGCATCCTGTAAATATGCTCTGATTAAAGAGACAACTTAAAAAATAATTTTTAGTTTAATTCCTTTCTTCGCTGTCTCCATTGTTAGTATGTTGAATGCAGGAAATTTAGTTCATCTTTTTTCTAAGGAATTGCTTAAAAATGAGAGGCCTTCAGGAAATGGTAAGGGTGGCAAGGAAAGAAAAAGACGTTCTGAAGAAAAAACTAACAAGTTATAGCAATTTGCTGGATGCATGTGCAAGAGAGAGTGGTAGTAAGTAAGTCTATGATTTGAGACCTGATAAGTGAAAAAATCTTGTTCCAGACACAATTAAGGGAAATCAGGAAAGAAAACTGAGATTCTGAAAAGACTGTTAGACATTTTCATAACAAGGCAAATAAGGAGATACCTATGGTTATGTTCCACAAATTAAAATGTTGACAATATGATACTAGAACTCAGTAAAAAGATCAGAACCAGAAATGCAGATGAATACCACAGTATAGTTATGCACAGTGGCACATCCCTGCAATTCCAGTGTTCCGGGTAGCCAAAGCAGGAGGATTCCAAATTGAAGACCTCCCCTGCCAAGTTGTGATTTTAAAAGACCATGTTTTTAAAAATTGGAAAAATTTGGGGCTGTTGCTCAGTGTGAAGGCCCTGGGTTCGATATCCCTAACACTGGAAATATAAATGAATGAATGAATATCTTAAAGGGTCTAGTACCATGCTGAGAATCAAATCACAAACTGCATATATAAATCTCCCATTGGGTAACATAGAATACATTAGCAAGTTTCAAATTTTCATGATATTCTCCACAAGAACAAATGCTCAGTTTTCTCAAATTTTCAATATTTACAAGCTGGGAAATCAGCTATGGACTTTTCTTAACCTCATTCCTATTCTCTTACAATACATAATATATTAAAAAACACATCAATAGCATAAGATTCGATATGCCCACTGCTTGGTGGTATTTTTCTTTCATTGACATACACTGTGTAAAGTATGTATATATTACTACATGCACAGACCCCTCCTATACATATATGGAGTATATGGACAAAAATAGATCTCTTAATATCAAAGGCCACCTGTATGATAGAAAAAAATTCACAACATAAATGTTAGTTAAGGCACTGATAATAAATGCACTCATCTTGGTGTAAACTGTCACCATCATCTGTCTCCAAAATTTTATGGGAATCCCCTTTTAAAACTTTTTAAGTACTGTAAACAAGGTCACTCATTTGAAATAATAAAAACTTCACAATGTGAATAAATTCTATCATCTCTTTATGAAATAGTGTCCATTAACTTTGATTGATAGTAGCATAAAACTTTTCAAATGATACTGAAGTCACCAATCAGCTTACCAATTAAGTGTATGTATTCAAGAAAGCAGTAACTAATTGGGTAGAACCATCAGGTAATATAATATGCTAAAAATACTGTCTATGGGAATGAAAAATTACAAAGCTCTTTGCATGTATTTTATGATTCGAAAGTCAAATAATGGGATATTACAAGAGTGAGATGACTCACAGGAAGAGATAATTCTGAAAGATGACAGCAGTGCCTTACACCTTAGGGAAAGTCATGGGGATGAGGAGGTAAGAAGGGGTGATAATATAGTTTATTGTACTTAACAACTAATTAAAAGTAAAGAGGTTGTTCAGGGATTCTAGAACATCTGAGTAGATGATAAGGAGTTATCAGTTAATCTTAATAGTAGTAAAGAGGCCAGGTGTGGTGGCATATGACTGTAATCCCAGCACTCAGGAGGCTGAGACAGGAGTATTGTTGGGAGTTTGAGTCCAATCTGGGCTACATAAGGAGTTCAAGGCTAGTCTGAACTACATATCTAGACTCATCTCAAAAACAGCACAAAACAAAACAATAGTAAAGATACAAGGGGAAGATTCTTGAATAAGACTTAAGGAAGGTTTCAAGAACTTGCTCAAGATTGACTAGAACCCAGCAAAGTATTGTTTTTATTCTCATATCTCCCCATTTTCCATGTCAATAAGCAAATTGATTTTGACTTTATAAAAAGTCAGTGTTAATTAATATGTGCACTCAATTCTGATGTTATAAAAATGTATAGTCTTTCCAGGAACACTGGAGAGAGCCTGTGATTTCAAGCAAGGGGATTGTGAATTTAAGACCAACCTGGGCACCTTAGCAATGATGTGTCCTTTTATAAAAGCTAATGTTAGGATGCTAACTCAGTATATACACAGCTCTGGATTCAGTATCCAGTATTTTAAAAATGTGTCTAAGGTTTGTCTACAAACATAGCCAACCATCACACTTTTCTTCCATCCAGAATTTACAAACTTAAACTAAAAAGTGATTTTTGATAATTATATTGGGATATTATTAGTATAATAGCCCGATGATTAGACTATGACCATCAAAAGGCAGCTACTGCTGTGGACCTTAAGCTTTGTCAGATAACATGCTTTTCTTAGAAGACTTGCCTGTTTTAATTCAACTCCTCTAAGTTGAATTTTTGTTTCATTCCATCATGAAGTCTCCATATACTTAGAATGGCTCTGCAATGCACAATATTTGCCTGTGTTTGTGCTAGCAGAATTTGTACAGACTATGGAAAAAGCTCTTCATTTGTTTTGAATTTGGTATAAACTCTTTTCAAAAATGGAAACAGATGAAGACAGGCATGGTGGCGCACACCTGTAATCCCAGCACTCGGGAGGCTGAGGCAGGAGGATCACTATGAGTTCGAGACCAGCCTGGGCTACATAGTGAGTTCCAGGTCAGTCTCAACTACATACTGGGACCCTGTCTCAACCACCCCCCCACCCAAATGGAAACAGATGCATTTTTCTATCATTGTTTTCTGAACTTATGTATATGATGCTCATACAGACTGAATAAGTATTAAAATATATACATATATTTGAAATGTGTATATGGGTGCAGGTGAAAGGGAGAGCAAGAAAGAAATTTACTATATTCAAATGTGTGTGGGTGTGTATATATGTATTTATATAAATTAGTTACATAGCTATCTTTCTAAATATAACAGGTAAAAACATTATAAAGGTCACATATGAGGTATTCTCTGATGTCTCATGGGGTAGGGATATGCGATGAAAATAATTTCCAAATGGTTATTTAAGGCATTCTATAGATTGAATTTTTCTATTTCTAAGAAACAAAGGCTACTTTCAAAAGAATTATTTCCTCTTGAAGGGGAAACCTAAAGACTTTTAAAAGGTAGAATATAATCTATTGGAACTGAAATACTGCATCAGCTTTTAATAAAAGAGCCAATACTGAACTGCTACTATTTTATTGCTCACGACGTATGGTTTCCAGTTGAGTATCCCATTAACCTTAGAGTGCAATGATATCATTTTAATTATATAAATTGAAATGGCAATGTATAATACCTATATCATGTAGAAGTGGATTTGCTTTATGTGAAAGTGTCTAAACTATCTTTCACTATGAAGCAATAAATTTGCTTTCGATGGCAAACCTGCCTGTAAATTTAATTACTGGTAATTTTATTTTCCTTCACGGTTTAACCTCTCTGAGTCTCACTGAGAATATCATAAATCTGTACTTCCACGGCCTACTTTGGAAACTACTGAGTAAAGATAAATGAGTATTTGCCCAGGTTTTAAGTTTGGAAGAGCAAAGAAATATGAAGGTGGATGGGAAACAATTATGCTAACCTGTAAATGTCATCACAGCGGAGATTCATAATTTCATAAGAAGTATATTGTTTACTTAATAAACTCCTTTTATTCAAACATCTAATTAAATAACACATTTCATGGAAAAGAATTATTTTCGTGTATTTGCAGATCCAGATAACTGAGTATGTGTAAGAAGAAAAGGAGTTTTACATAAGAAACAGATGTTTGCAATAGTTTGAGACAAAGAACAGTCTCCCAAACAGAGTAATAGGGTTTTGGTGGAGCATCACAAGATGACAGGGCAGGAACTCACAGAAGATCAGCAGGTGATCTGGGTGGGAGGAGAAATGCTCCTCATGAATGCCTTCTACCCTTCCTCACAATTTCTTTTGGAGGAACTCTTTCTAAATGTAAAAGGGAAGCCCAGTTATATATGGTTGAAGTCAGCTCATTTCTATGTTAATTATGCATAACATGCACCTGGTGAAGGCCATCATGGCTCTCCCTCTCAAGAGAAGAGAGAATAGCTTGGGATTAAGATTCATGTCTCCAAACTAAAGTGCTGCATTGGTATCTGGGCTCTACCTCTTACTAGGTTTGTGACTTGGGCAAGGAATCCCTCTTCAGCCTCCACACATCCTCTGTAAAATGGTAGTAATAAAACCACCCTGTGTTAATTACTTTTTCTCGTTGCTGAGACAAAATACCCAAACACTAACCCAAACTCTAACCCCAGTTAGAGGGGAAAGGGTTTATTTGGCTTACAGTTCATAGAGCTTTCAGTCCATAACCAGCTGGCTCTGAGGCTGGGATGTCAACAAGCATGGCAGAACAGAAACAACATGGCGCACACAAGGCAGGAAAGGTAACAAGAGAGTCAACAGTGCCTCCCTGCCCCCTTTATCTTATTCAGACTACTTATGGCGGGTAGCACTGAACCCTTCATTCTAGTGCCCTGGCGCCTAGCAATGAACACGAATCAATTCCAGCTTCACACACTCTAGATCAAGCCTGTGACCACATGGGGCTTGGGGGGACATCTAGACCCAAACCATAGCACCCCCACCTCACAAGACCATTGCTTGGACAGAGCTTGTGCAATGGTGTTGGAGTACATGGCACAAAACAAATGCTTCATGTGTGCTACACCTGATTGCCATAGTGTGTGCAACTGTGCACTTTTCTGTCTCTTCTCTGCACTTTGAGGTGATCTCAAGGGCTTATCTTTGCCGTAACTGTCAAAGACTTTTATCCTGGATGTGCCTTTTATTAGCCCTGTGACTTGAGCCAGTTGAGCTTTCTTCCTTTTAAATTTCTGTAAGTTTCAATTTCTCAATCTATAAATTAATATTTGGAACACTTTTCATAAGGCTGTTGGGAGAATTATATGAGATGTTCAGACCAGGCCTCACACGTATTAATAACCTTCGTAAATGCTGCGTATTATCATTTTAGTCTGAAGATGCATACCAACAAACAGATTTTTGGAAGAGTCACTAAAATTTAGGTAAAGTTTTAGCATACCAATCATATCTATCAAAGCACAATTCTGAACAAACAAGAAAAGGCTTTTTCATGACTAAATACAGTACTTGTGAATTATATTGCTGTCATTATCAATAAATACTTAAAAACAATCCCAGCAAGCTCTGAGTTATATTAGGATACACTTTAAATTCAGGAAATTTAAATTCATCATATACAGTTTCTCAATTACAGAGAAGCATGAAGGCTCATAACCCATATCCGGGCATGTCATAAAGTTCTAAATGTAAAAAGCCATTTTATAATTTTTGAAAGGCAATCTTAAGCTAATGTTTCCATTAAATGCACAAACCATTCTTCATTATACAGCTAGCAAACAATGTGAGGGGATCAAAAAGCCATGTTTTTGTTACATTATCATTTCTGAAATATGTATACATGGGCATTAACCACAGACATCAATTCTGAAAGGCAACTCCTGGTTCTAAATTTGGTGAGTTGCGACAGTTGCCTTCAGGAATGGAGGTGAAGAGGGTGCACACCCTCCAATTCCACCCCTTCCCACTGCCTCCTGAAAGAAGAATCAGCCATCTCGACTCCGGCAATGGAGGTTACTCCTCACTCAAGTTGTCTGCTTTCCTCAGACACCACGATGTCCAAAAGACCCAGTTAACAAGGTCCGGAAAACATCAAAGAAAGGACAGAGCTATGCTGAAGTTAGAAAGCAACAGAGCAAAGAAGTCAGAAGAAAGGATGATGGGGAAAGGGACAAGAGAGGAAGAGAATGAGAGGTAAAAATGTAAGCACTGCAGGGTCTACAACCACAAAGCAACAGCAGAAGGAAGAATCAGAGCTGCAGAACTTTTAAACCGCTCGGTTGATCTTTTTACATATAAATACTCAGAGCATATATCTACTTGGACATGGCTCTAAATGCGTTCCATATATTATCTATCTAATAGTACAATGCTAAGAAGTAGGTATTGATCCCTGGTACCAAGAAAAAAAAAAAAGAAGTAGGTATTGAGGTTTCCAGCAGAGATGAAGAAACAGACTTAGGAAAGCAAAAGTACGCATTCATATCATTTTAATAGTTTGGAGGAGATGGCAGCAAACACATCAAAGTCCTTGCCCTCAGGAATCTGAACCTAAAATGACACAGCCTGGGTTTGTTCTGAGTGTATAAGATGGCTGGGGTTCTCCAGAGAAGAAAACACAAAATCAAGAAAACTGACCATTTATTATACCATTCATATTGATTTTCTTTGTATTGCTTCATGTGTGGCACAAGAAGTTTGGGATTAGAGCATTTCGTCAGCGATACCTTGACCATGCCAGGTTCTACCATTTCAATGAGGTGAAATGTACATTACCACTTGTAACACCACTAAAATGCTTTGTTTGTGCCAGTTGTCAATGGCTATTTTAACCCATTATACTTTACTGAAAATCGTTTACTAATGTACGTCACAGCATTTCACAGTTTAAGTTGATGGAGAACTGCACTCTAGCACTGCCAACCTCCCATTTTCTTAAAATTCTATTTGGATACCAAAATAAACCCAGACACAATTTTGCTGTGTAAGTCAATCTACTGGCTACTGAATCAATCCTGCCCAACAACTGTTCCAAAAAGGCACTTAAATCAATTTGCTACAAACATAGTGCATTCGATGATATATGCACAAACTATACTTAGCCATTCTACACAGATAATTAACTCCAGCAGACCGAAGGCTCACACCAGAGTGCAGTTCTTAGTCTCAATACAACTTTGTGAGAGACATCCATTGATAATCTGAAAACATGCATGGCACTTTGTGTAGGATAACAGAAAACCTACAAAGTATGAATAGCTTTTCTTTTACATGATTTTAGAAAACTACGCACCTCAACAAAATTCAAGATAACATTTTCTGGCTTATAGAATTTCTTTTCATTGCATTAGTGGAACAAAGGAGCTATCTATAAAGAAAAACAGTGTCTTTATTGACTGTTTTTTTTTTAAGTCAGTGAATTGATTCCAAAGAAATCACAACCTTACCATCAAGGAAGAAATGCAGGGTTTTTATCAGGCCCCCGTAGAGGAGCTGCACTCATTACTTCTGTAAGCGTGACTAAGCTGTTGGCAGCAGAACAAACCTCAGGAGATACAGTGGAGATGCAGCCATCATAGGGCTGATAAGCAGGAGGCAGGGCCAGGACTGTGAGTTCTTGTGACTTCTACCCCTCACTTGGAATGCTGGGTGGCTTAGGATATCACAGAAAAACGAAATACTTCAGGGAAGGTTTAAAAACTACACATAGCCATGCACATCCACAAACTTGCATACTTTAGGGTTCTTACATTTTGTTTGAATTTGCATACTGTTACATTTCTGTAAAGATAGATTATTCTCCTTTTCTCTTTTTATTATGTTACTCAAGGTAACTCCTCCTCACTCTTCCAAAATAGGTAGATTTAGAGACTAGGAATACCCAGACCATATTGTATCGTAAAGAACTATAGCATCATTTTCAAGTGATTACACATGAAGGAGTGTAATCAACTGTTAGATTTAAGCTGTGGCTTTTCCAAATACACCTACTGAACAAGTATCTTAGTACTAGTTTATTTTCTTTGTTTTCTTTTTTGTTACTGGGGATCTAACTAGGGACCTTGGGCTTGTGAGGCAGGCAGCGGAAACACTGAGCCCTAGTACAAGTTTCTGTGCATTGTGACTCACAGTAAACTTGGCTAAACTAGAATAAAGAAATCATGTTTGTATAATTTGGATAGTCAACATTATCACAAATAGCTGGATCAAAGTTTTCTTTCATCAGAAATATAGCCACGTGTTGGTGTCCAGTAGGACAGATATTTAAAATTAGGATACAACTTCCTTTATTTGGAGCCATTACTTTGGTGATCATCATTGACTTCTTCTGCTATTACAGAGACAGATGTACCATCAGAAATCCAGATGCAATAAAATTACATCAAATCGCATATACCTAAAATACGGGCTTGTTACCAAACTCCTGTTTATGTCTATCTGTCAGCTTTCCTATCACGACACAAAACTCCCAATGCACCCACAACTTGGAGGAAGAAAAGCCTAATTAATGGACAGTGTCAAAGGTTCAATACATATTCACCAAGGTCACTGGTAAAGAGACCAAGGGGGATGCAAAAGGCTGAGGAACCCAGCTACATCATAGCAGCCGGAAGACAGAGCGAGGGAAGAAGTAGGAAGGTTCCCAGAGACACACCTCTTCCAACTGGACCACACCCTTACAGCACATCAGCCGTGAGCTCATCAATGCATTAATTCACTGATGAGTGCGGTGCTTCCACGATGCCCATCATTTTCCAAATGCCCAGCTGCTGAATACACAAGAATGTTGGGAGAAACTGTAGATCTAAACCTTAAAAATATGAGAAATATAGAGTGTGTCCTTCTTAATGTCCCACTGGATAAGTACAGCCAAATATGAAAACCCATTCAAACCGTAATTAGTTTGAAGGTTTGAAAAGGATTTCGTGGTCATTCTTGTCACGTGATCATAGAGTGTAAGCAACCCTCACTTCACATATGGCGAGTCAGAAGTGAGAAGATTCTCTAAGGGTTTGCTAAAGATAAAGGTACCAGCGTTGAAATATCACAAAGATTCAACATTATTTAACTGGACCTTGAATAAGTAAATATGCCAATTCATGTTTTCCGGAAGTAAGACAAAGGCAGTAAATTGCTAATCCTGAAATCATAGTAAAAGTTTCCACGTTGTAGTTTAGCTTGTTTAGGAACAGTTAAAGTTCAGATAATTTCAATAGTTTTGTTTTCCAATGTAAACATATTAGTTTTTATACCTTTTGTGGTTTCCTTATAATATTTCTACTTCTATTTTTATATTTCTTTTTAATTCGCCAATAGTCCAATAAGTACTTAATTAATTGATGTTCTATTTTTTTCCTTTTAAGCAAATACAAATAAAGTTTTCTCTCTGTAAATTAGAAAATAATACAAGGGAACAAAACATACATTTTTTTTCTCTAGTTTCCAGATATTATGACTGAATGAAAATACTCAACAATCCCTTACAGACAAACTTCTCAGTAAACTAAAAAATAGTAAGTAAAATATCTAAATTAAATTTTGAAAGGGGCCAACCTAGCTTTCCTTCAGTCTCTGGGGCATATACAGATTATTATCTCCACAATATAATACTTTATTTAAAAGCAATTGTTTTAATTGCTTTTAATTATTATTAATATACCAAAAGCAACTAACATGATTTCTGAGAGAAACAATGAATCTTCACAGTTCAGTGCACAAATCAAGACTGGAGGGGACTGGGGATTTAGCTCAGTGGTTCCACCTCCTGCCTTGTAAGCGCAAGGACCCAAGTTCAATCCCCTACTGGAAGCTCTTCCAACAATGACTGGAGCAGTCTCCTCGAGCCCCTATCAATATGAGAACTTAAACTAGAATTTTAGGACATTTAAGCAACTGCAGGCATTCGAGTCATCAGAATGTACAGACTTGAAATTGATGGATTCAGTACCAGTAACTTAGTATGATATCAGTTAATGTTTTGGAAAAATCCAGGCACTGGCAGACTCTGAAATCTTTCCCAGAAAGAGAATGAATAGCAAGTTTACAGCAGAGACGCATACTGAGGTACTTGTTTTTTGGGGTACAACTATGACTGTATGGACAGAGCCTTGGCAGCCTATGAAATTTCTTTTTGGCAATCTTTTCTTCCCCTTCAGATTAACTCTTAAATCTTGCCATTGAAGAAGACCAGTGGGTTCCTCATATGCTCTTCCCCACCTCCCTATTTTTCTTCAGATGTCCAGTGAATAAAGGACCTAAGAAGCCTGGGTTTCTTGTTTAACTGCTATTGCAAAGCAATGGCTTCTACATGTGTGTGTGTGTGTGTGTGTGTGTGTGTGTGTGTGTGCGCAGTGCACATTTGTGCATGCACCTGTGCATCAGTGTATGAATAAGTGAGAGATAAAGACAAAGAGGGAGAGACACAATGAAAGAGAGAGGTTTTTCAGGTTTTACTTACTTTGGGGGAAAAGTTGTTCCTCCACCCAGCCAGGTCTTGCCAACAAAGATGCTGAGCCTGCCTTCACAATGCCCCTCTGCTGCAGGAGGGTATATCTGCTCTTTGCCGTAACATTGGAATCTATTTCCTTCCGGAAACACTAGATAGAGCACTTCTTGTGAGAATTTCTTGCTTACTAACTTCATCTCCCCCCCCCAATCAAGAAAGGATGTTGGGCTGGACATGGTGGCTCCTGTCTGTAATCCCAGAGGCTCAGGAGGCTGAAGCAAGATCAGGAGATGAAGAGCAGCCTAGGCAACAGAGCCAGATCATGCCTCAATATAAAATTTAAAAAGGGCTGTGAGGGTAGATCAGTGCTACCTGAATTTCAGTCCTTTTACCAGAGGGAAAATAATGAATGCTGGAATTCAAGTAAGACCAGTGTATATAAGCCAGACTTTTAAAAATGCAGTCTTTTAAGATCAAGCTATTTCAGCTATGATAATAGGATGCACTGCACAACTGAAAACTGCAGAACCCAGTGAGAAATTTTGGCTCTGTTGTTCCTAAGATGTTGCATCTGCTTGACCCCTTCTGCTGGGCTCACCAGATGAATGGATCTGTCTTGTCTACCCTGGCTCCTCACAGACTGTTTCCTCCCCCATATGACAAGGAAAATTGTTAGCTTCAAAGTTTTTCCCAGAGACTTAGGGGTATTTACTAACAGCCCTAGGAAGTCAGAATCTTAAGCATAATGTATGGGTAACAGGGAGGGAGAGCTGATGCTGTCTACCAAAGTCCTTCCAAAGAATAGTTCTCTCATCTGCAAACCACACTGTCTTGTTAAGTGAGCACACATGAGCCACTATTCTAGAAGTTTCTACCTCACTCACAGTCCTCATATATCATGGAATCACAGATTCTGCACCTAATTTTCTGTGCATCCTTTGTTGGGGGAAATATGAACAATAAATCTTATCTAAAATTACAATTTGCACGGTAATTTCATCTACATTATTTCATTTGATCCAACAAGAAGAAGTTGAGTATAGAATGGATTTTCTGAATATCATCTATTTTGATAGAGTTGTTTATTTATTCTCTGTAAAGACAGTTAATAATGTGAATAGCTGGTCTTGAATTTACAATTTTATTATTCTGCAGTTGAAACTTAGTTCATGGAATGGAAAAATACGCAGAGAGGGGCCTTTTTGAGAGAGCTTTTTATTAAAAAATAATGCCTGTTTTCTTTCATCACTTTTTAATTTTCAATTTTGAAATTTTAAGAACTGCACTTTTAAGAGCTGCTCAATTTTAGATAGTCAGGAAAAAAAATAACTGAATGATTAGTTAGAATACTAATTGTTGGATTTCCTTGGCTCCAGACTTGTAGGAAATCCTCAATACAATTGCAAACACTTTCCCCAAACTCCCCCTACTACTGCTGCTTCATTCTTTTGTCTTCGTTATCCATCACCTAATGGGGGTGATTTTTCAGAACGCACCCCCATTTCTAAGTGCAAGTGGTATTCAGGACTGATGTGAGCCATTAATGTATGGGTAAATTCACATTGAATTGATCCTTTTTACTGCAGGTGGGGAGAGCTCATGGCTGAGCTCTGCTGTTAACAATACCTAGCTTTCCTCCAGAGACAGACTGCCTTAAGTGGGCAAACCACTGAGAAAATTCTCATCCAACAACTGTCTCCAAAGCAGGGTCAAAGGAATTAACCCATAGTTAAGGAGGCAAGGGCTTGCTTAAGTACTTTAAGTACATAGACAGTTGTGCACAGAGATTTGAGCAGCTGGTTTCTGTCTCTGATGGAGAATGAACAGGAGGACATGCAATAATGTTATGGTAGGAATGACAGCGTTTAGACAAGAAGAAAGAAGTCTCCACATTATGTTTGAAGCATTCACTGCAGTCCTGGATTTTGCATATTTTGTTTCTTTTAGCCCACTCAACATCCTTAGGGAACTCTTGAGAAACTGAGGTTAAAGAGTTGCTTTATTTGTCTGACGTCACAAAGTTAATAAATGGTAGAACTTGTATGTGGGTCTAATTTCACGGAACTGAAAAGTCCTTTTCACTACAGTACTGACTCTCATATTTTATGTGAGAAGAGGGAACTTAGAACTCCTGGTGATGCTAATGAAATCTGTAGACCTTTTCCTGAAAAACTGTACACACCCAAAGTATCATACTCGTGTTTTTATCCAGGGCATAAAGTACAAGACCCTAATTATCACCCTGCCCTCAAGTGTGCTATAGCTCAAGGAGTAACAGAATAAACCTGAACCCAATCACAGTATGGAAACAAAATGCTGGAGAAGGTAGAATGAGGTCTACAAGATGTCCCTTTCAGTGCTCCGGTGCTTCATGTACACTTAACCATGTGCTTCAGTGAACACAACCCTAGTTTTGCTTACGGAATGCATTTAATTTTAAAACATCATTTCCAATAGCATTCTAAACTGATCCAAATTCACAATCAAAATAATAATTCTTTAACATATGTTGCTCAAGTAAGAAATATCTCCTTGTAAGGTAACACATTAGTATAATGCAAGCTCCGAGAGACAGACAGAGCGAGAGCGAGAGAGAGAGAGAGAGCGAGAGCGAGAGAGAGAGAGAGAGAGAGATAGGTCTTCAAGCTCACTGAATTACTGAAGCAGAAACCAATTTATCATTTTAATAGCAGATAATTTAATAACAAGGTTGGGTGCAGAGCTCTCCCAAGTTAATGACCAGGAGAGGGACTAGGAGGATGGCAGAAACTGATGCAGATTTTTAGCAGGATGGAAATCATCTCAATGGAGATAGCACTCTACCGAATCACTTGCACTGCAGGCCCATGACATGCACAAATCTTGACATTTATAGTGCATTCCCATAAATGGTCTATTGCTATTGTAAACATAAAGCAAAGTAAGGTTTAGGATGCACAAAGCGAAGTTACATCCCAAAATATCTAGGATAGACAAAGGCATCAGCGAGCACCTGCTCAGATCAGTGCCCTGCGGTATCAAATAAACATCAATCAGTAGGTTCACCTGATGATCAGATGGGGCTGCAATGCTACAGAAGTCAGAGACAGACAATTGGGGAAGTGCAAGACTAAGAGACATTAAAGAACTTTCTCCTAAAAATGAAATTAATAATCAAGCACTATGTCATTAAAATATCATGATATTGGCAATTGCAAGCATTTCTCCCATTGGTTCTAAAATGGGTTACTGACTGCTACATTTTTCTAATTTTTTAAAGGATTTTATACTATATTAAAATCATAAAACAAAAAAGGATGGATCTATCTGTCTGTCTATCTATCTATCTATCTATCTATCTATCTATCGATCTACAACAGATTCCTTCCAGTAGTCCCAGTATTCCCCCAGCTTTGCCCATTTCTGCTCAGAACACAGATCTTCTAAGGATCAGTGTCTTTGCTCAGTCCACAGCTCATTTAAGGATCTCTGAGATGACTCTAGTTCTTAAAATGAAACTTTTTCTGCCAAATTCCAGACCCTGAATTTATCCACATGCTTTTACCACTCATCCACCAAAATACCTACCACTCAGATCAACAACAGCTTTCACTGCTGATTCAACGCTTTCAACTTCTAAAAATATCCATACTGCTTCATTATCAGGGACACTAGGAATTTCAAAAATCACACATTTGCCGATTTTCACCCCATTTTTCACATTCTTCCTTGGTTTAAATTTGCAAGTCTTCACAAAGTTCTGCCCCAATCATGTTCCTCAGTGGGACCACTTTAGTAGGACATTTAAGTACTTCAGTTAATGGATTTGAATCCGACTTCTTTGATGCATCTTGAGACTTGCCCTTCTGGGTGGTATCACCTACAATAATCTTGTCCCCTTGTTTGCTGGTCTCTTCCACCAACAATATGGCGCTCAGCCCCAGCTCATGCTGCCCCAGACCCTGGCCTTCCTTGAAGCCAAACTTCTGCATGATCTTATGTGCTACTGTGCCTCCCATGATATCAAGGAAAGAGTTGCTGGGCCCAGTTGGAGATCTTGGCCTATCCTGTTCCTCATACACTGGAGGAGGAATAGTAGCTTTGAAAGACTGTGATTGAGGTCTGGAGTCTTCTTTATAAAGAAAATTTCTGGGTAACTCTTTGTCTTTTTCTAAAAGAGAAGAAGGCTGTGCAATAACAGCTCCTCCCATACTTCATTTTCTCCTCTCCTGCTCATAATCTTCCTTTTCAGGAGTGGAAACCAGTGACTTAAAAACAGAAGGCTTTAAGCTTCTGCAGTCTCAGCTTCAGGTGAGGAAGGCAGCTCTCACTAAAACAAAGAGCCGAAGGACAAAACAAAGTGCTGTCCTTGCTCCAGTTATTGACTTGAAGCAACGTGGCTTAGACGACCTGCAGATGGTGGACACACCCCACACTTTGCAGCAGGCCTGAAGGACCCTGTTCCCAGTAGGTTTTCTGCAGGAGTTCTGATTCCTCTAGCTGATGAATATGATGCTGTGCTTCCTAAGGACTATGAGAAAGTAGTGAAATGCCAAAGAGTGGAAAAACAGATAGACACCGGGAGCTGGAGAGACAAAAGCAAACAGAAGAAAGGGAAAAGAGAAGTAAAGACAGACATGAAGCTAGTGGGTTGTCAAAGTGACCAGAACCAGATTCTGATGTAAATTTTAATAATAATATTGTGATGTGGTCAAAATGTTGTTCCACATTTATAGGTGAGGAATTTTACCAAGGCACAGCTTACACCAGGATCCTAACACAAATGCATTTGACTTGAGATTCTGGAGACAAGGACTCCTACCTACAAGGAAAGCTCACGAGGCAGTTCAGTGTGGATGCCACTTAAGCTGAGTGTTTCCTGAAATCTCCTTTAGGGAAACAGAACCATCAAAAATTTTAAAATAATAACATGTTTACTTGGTGTTTTCAGATTCAGATGCACTCTCCACACATCCTTCTTAGGTGAGCCTAGGAAAATAAGTCTGTTCTCGAATTTGCTCCCAGAATGGAAGTCCTCTGGGAGAGACTTCCTTCGTTTTCCACTTGCATATTTATATACATAATATGAACAATGGTCCCAAGCAGGAGCCTCCCATCCAGAAGAGGAGTAGCCTCTGTGCACACATTAACGTAGACTTCTGGTATGTATTTGATTGGAATTGCTTTTCTCTTTTCTAGTCAAATGACATTTGTCTCTGCCAAACCAAATGACTCTTCAACCCACCATCTCACATTTTGATTCTTTTGTGCCCCGCAAATCTATCTCCAGCTTTTCTTGCCGCCCTGAGTGCCCCATCTCAATTTCACACCTTTTTCTTCTCAGGGAAACTTTCACATGATAAGCTGTTCAGGGGTTAAGTTCTCTCATCTACTTTCAAGATTCAAATATCCTCAAATACTCCAGGATCAGTTCTAAAAATAAGTGTTCAACGTGCATTTGCTAATCATGATTAGAAAAGCATTCATAGTCTAGTTCCAAATTTCAATTTCAGCTTTTTTAAATTTTCCCCTTTCCTGGAAATGGCTGATGATTTGATACTTCAGCTATGGTTCAATAAACCCGTGATGAATGAGTGAACGACTGATGCACTCTAGTGCCTTGAGCTAAGAGTTATCTGCAAGAAGCAAAACGCATTTAAAGTTTATGAGAAAATGTATCATTTCCATGCCTTATCCCCTAAAGCACTGACCTTTCGAACCTTTACTCCTTAAGGTTCTGTCCTGTAGAAATATTTCAAGTTTTTTCCAATGAGAAGGGGGCTCTCATGTGGAAATAAATTTAATATAATCTGTATCTGCACCCAGTTAAATGTGAAGTCGAAACTTCAGTAGACTCTTTAAGAAAGACCAAAGTGAATCTTCTGTGCCCTCCCAAACACTTCATCTTTTAATAAAAGACTTTCTAATCACCAAAGCTGTGTGTGTGCATGCACGAATAATGTGAACAGCATTCGTTGAAAATGTCACTGCATCTCCTGATGTATTGCTATAAAGAACTTGGAGATTTCCCAGACATGAGATGACCTAAGAGAAACAAAATTATATTCAATTCACGTGACTTATTCGAGTTACAGTTAAGCTAGCAGAGCAAGGAAAAGCAGACCTTTCTATTTCAATATATGATTACCAAACTTTTTACTTTCACTTATTTTATTCATTCAGTTGTCACATCTGAAAAAAAAAATCTCAATCTGTACTCCCTGTAAATGCTCCCTGTAACAACAGTAAGTAGATATGAAACTTAAGCTATCATTGCAACTGAGGGGAAAATGCCATAGTGTTAGCAGAGCTTTCTAAATTTTCTTTTCTCTCAGGATAAAGCCCACCCTGAATATAAAATACTGCTCTCGGTGTAAGTCCTCTCCACCTTATCTTCTGTATCCCTGTGCGCCTCTTAAACACAGATTGGCCACCTCAGTACAGTGCAGCGTGCCTGCAGTCTGCAATGCTGTGTTGTTTCTTTCCCAGTTTCACAGTATAACCTCATTCATGTCCTTTATCAACAATAAAGCACGACCCCTCTCTGCTGCATTTGGCAGGTGCCTCTGTTGTCACCACCCTGTCTACCTGCTACTCCTCCCTGTTCTTTCTCCAGTGTCGGAGAACCCTAACCTCACTGATACTCCATTGAACCCAGTTGTTTTCACCATTATTTTCCTTGCCTGTCTCACTTATAATTTCTTTCATCTGCTCTCACAGAACAATCTAAGCACACTTCAATTAGACTGTTTATTTTGTGGTAATGTTATAATAGTCTTATTAAAATGAGTCTTTTAAAAAAAAAATACAGGTTGGCCTGACTCAAAAATTAAAC
>NW_022900947.1:14109395-14146226 GCF_012274545.1 Fukomys damarensis | reverse complement strand
AAAAAAAAAATACAGGTTGGCCTGACTCAGCAAAATTAAACCAAGAGCATACAAATTACATACAGAATGCTTTTTTGCCAACAAAATACTTTGTCAAGTGTGCATAAGATGGTTAAAGATCAAAGTTTTGGAGTGCTGTGCAGTAGATGGAATGTTTGATAATCTACAACCTGATTTGTAAGCAGGCCGGACATATATTAAAAAAGGTTTCTGCAGCTTTGAGGTTATTCCCATCCAAGTAAACTCCAGGATCCATAATATTCTTAAATGAGAAATAAGACAGGTTATTGCAGGTATACGTTTACATATTGGTATGCATGTGCATATTTGTATGGGGAGGTGGGAAGCAAGCTGAAGAAAGACCTGTATCTACCTACGCATCAGTACAGGTAGAGATAGAAATAGACAGAGACAGAGATGAAGATGGAGATGGAGATGAGACAGACAAAATGTTTGGATGAGTGACAGTGTTTCTTAGTTCCTCAGTTAAAAGCACAGCGACTGTTAAGCAGCGAGTCCATACTGGAAGTGAGCTAACATGAACTCCCGGTTGTATTAAAATGGTATCCATATTTGAAGCAAATTTAAGCAAAAGATAGGAAAGTCTTTTCCAGTGTAAGGGAATAGCCATTTGTGCATCAGACCAAAAAAAGATCGAATTTCTTTACAAAGGCATCCAAGCCGTAAGAGAAAGAGATGGAAACCAGAAGGGGATGTAGCAGACCCATTTTGCCACAATGGCTACAAATTTGCATCAGGTCTTGGTTGGAAAAAGTAAAGTCAGTATTTATTTATTTTCTTTTTTTTAATTGAATTTATTGGTACATTCTAGGTAGACAGTACAGTTACATTCATTCCTGGGATCTTGTACCTTTACATGCTAGGTCTTGGTTCTCATTTTTCCCCCTTGTCCCTGCCCTCCCTTCACCCCCTCCTCCCCTCCCCACCTTCAAACACTTTAATTCCATTTTTACATTTTCTCATGTTTTTTTCCCTTTTCCCTTAGTCCACTTTCCCTATCCTTCTCACTGTCCCTACACCTTTGGTCCTTTTCTTCCTATTTCACATTGCTAATTGTCCCGTTAGGATCTTGAGTACTATTTTAGTTTTTCACACCAGAGAAACTATTCGGTATTTGCATATGTGTGACTTATTTATTTCACTTAGGAGTATATCCTCAAAATGTACCCATTTACCTATGAATGAATCTACTTTCTCATTCTTTATGGCTGAGTAGTATTTTTTTTTGCTATTACAAACTGTGCCTGTGCCGCTATAAACATGGGTGTGCATATATCACTGTGGTATGATTCTTTTAATTCTTTTGGAAAGATACCCAGCAGAGGGATGGCTGTGTCAAATGGAACCTCTAATCCTAGTTCTTTGAGGTATCTCCATATTGACTTCCATAGTGGTTACACCAGTCTGCACTCCCACCAACAATGGAGAAGGGTTCCTTTCTCCCCACAACAGCGCCAACATTTGTTGTTGTGTGATTTCTTGATAGCAGCCATTCTTTGTGGGGTGAGGTGAAATCTCAGTGTTGTTTTCATCTGCATCTCTCGAATGACCAGTGATGTGGAGCATTTTTTCATATATTTACTTGCTGCTTTTATTTCTTTGTTTGAGAAATGTCTGTTCATTTCAGATGCCCATTTTAGAATTGGGTCTTTATATTTGGGGGGGCTGGTTGTTTTGAGTTCTTTATATATTTTAGATAAAAGTCCTTTGTCTGAGGACCAGCTGGTAAAAAGTTTTTCCCACATTGTAGGTTGTCTCTTAGTTCTGTTGATGGTTTCTTTGGCAGTGCAGAAGCTTTTTAATAAGATGAGATCCCAGTTGTTGATTCTTTCTGCTAGTTCCTGTGCTACTGAGGATTTGTTCATAAAGTCTTTTCCTATGCACTGGAAAAAGTAAAGTCAATATTTAAATTCCACTGCATATTAGTTGAAAACTTGTTATTTTTGCAGGTTTTTTTTTTTTCACATAGAGGCTTCTATGCCTTTAATTTATTTTACTGGTCACAGGTTGCATTTTAATTGTAAGGAAAATCTTGTGCTTGGAGTGTGCAGAGAAGCTGGGATGCTCTGTGAAGGCCTGGTTCTTCCTGACCATCCTAGCTCCATTGCTCAGGGATCTGTTAGAAACTGAACCTATAGCACTCGCAATGAAAAAGTGTACTAAAGATACCATAGTTGCATATTTAAAAAGAAATAAAAATTATCACAATATTGACATATGTTCCACTTTACAAACAGTTCTAATAGCTACAAAAGAAAACTGTAGAATGATATCATCACTAAGACTCTCATTGATCTGAGAGAATGGCAACTTCAAATTGAGAGGTGATTTTATGCTAAGGATGTCATTAAACAGCCAAGATCATTTCAGCAAATCTGGCATTGTCTTTTTTTAGTTTTTGTGTTGTTTCCTATTGTCCCATATATCAATGTTTTCTTTTTTGTTTTCCCAGCTGTATGCATCAGCCGCAGTTCACAATATACTCTGCTATTTGCAGACCTGCAGCAGTCAACATCTGCAGAAATTGATTTAAGATCTGCAACATAAGCATATCCAATCCTAATAGTGCACAAGAGCATATATCTCCTGGGCGGGGGGACACGTAGTTCCTACTCTGACTGGTGATAATGCATCCCTGCCAAGCCCAGATGTCGTTTCAACTCCAGGGAGATGCAACCTAATGATGGATTGGTATAAGTCAATCGTGCTAACATTTGTATTTGGAAACTCATCCATGTAGTACTGACAGTACTCTTTCTGTTTCCCCTACCATGTTTCTTCAAGAATATCAAGATGTTATGCCAGGATGACAAGCATATGATCAAATTTAATGGTATATAAGGAGAAGGTAGGATGCTTTCTGAAGCAAAACTTCATCACTGGAATTTAAAGCAATTAATTGCACTTTTGGCAATCACACTAAAATTAAATTAAATGGTGGAACTATTTCATTAGAAGTCTTTGGCAAAATAAACTTAAAAGATGGAAAGTTTTATGTAATGAAACGTAGCAAGTGATCTGCTTACTGGGTGGGTGCTCTTGCTGTGTGATGAGCTCCTCAAGGGCAGAGGCTGCCCCTTTTATCTGTAACTCTTAAAGAACCTACCACATCCATGCATGGATTCAGATATTAGTGCACTTGTGAGCTTTGGCCTCCTAGCTTGATTCAAGGCCCTACCCTTAATGAATATTTCTTAAGGGCTGTGTTGCATGTACACAACTTCCAATTCAGATGCTGATATGCAAACTTACTCCTACTTCTAACTTCTGATATAATTTTATTTGAAGATGAGGTTTTTAAGTTAAAATCATTAAGTTAAGTAACAATCAAGCTAAAATAAGGTCATTAGAGAGGGCCCTGATCCAAACATCATTGGTGTTCTTATAAAAAAGGAGTAATTTGGACACCAAGAAAGATGCATCAGAGATAACACCATTAGGAAGTTGAAAATAGAAATCAGAATGATTCCTATATAAGCCAAGGAAAACCAAAGACTGTCAGCAAACCAGGAGAAGGTAGGAAACAGAGGGGGTTGGGACAGACTTCTCCTTCAGGCTCACAGAAGAAACCAATGTTGCATGCAACTTGATTTCAAATCTTCAGCATTAACTGTGAGACAGTGCATTTCCATTGCTTAAAGATTTTCTGCAGTATTGAATATGGTGTGTAATAAAGAAGCGAGTCAGGATGACCCCTATTTTTTTTTTTTTTTTTTTTTTTACCTGAGCAAGCAGGAGATTCCATTAATGGGAAATAAAATCTATAGGGGAAGCCAGTTTTAAAGACAGGACAGGAACTCAGATACATGTTCAAGTAGAGATTGCACCTAGCGGACATCCAACTGGAGGTGAAAGGCACACAGGGCATACGAGTCCAGATTGCAGAAAGCAGGTTCTGGCTAGAGATATAAATTTTGGAGTTAATACAGAATTTAAAGTCAAGAGATTGTATGAGCTCACTAAGTGAATGCGACAAAAGAACTAATATTGAAAAAGTACTTAAATATTTTATATATGTTATCTCATTAATCCTTATAATTAACTCAATGGTGAGTTAGTAGTTTGCATTTTTCATTTGCTCTAATTTTTAGACTCTGCCAAGTTTTACAAAGGAGCTGTTTTATATTTTAATGTAAGTGATCATGACAAACACTATGCAATGAAATTATTTTACATTTAAGCCAGAGGTGCCCCAATTTTTCCTGTAAATGACCAGACAATAATTGTTTTTAGGCTTTGAGGGCTAAGTGGCCTCCACAGCAGTGACTCTGCTCAAACAGGGAAGCTTTATGCTTGAAAGCAGCCATACACTATACATATGAAAGGGCATGGCTGGGTCCCAACTAAACTATATTTACATAGCTAGGGGAAGAACAGGGTTCTGCAAGTAAGCTGTAGTTTGCTGACTGCTGGCTTAAATAAGTGATCTGAATTAATTTGATGTTTAATATTGGCAGTTTTTTAAAGGCTACTAAGAAAAGCCACTCTCACTATGGAGTTAGATGCTTTTCAGACTTCATACTGCAGTGATCTTGTGATTGAGGATATTCAAAATCCAGGAATCTCCATAGAGACTGTGACCTGGTGGCCCTAACCTAGGAAGATTCCAGTTTTCCATTTGAAGAGGTTTGAGGATGGAAATATAGTCAGAAAAAGTCATTATATGTGTTGAAACACTGATTATCTAGCATTAACACAGTTTTTACTTAAGGATGTATATATACAGAAGTAGCATGACTTTAGAGAATAGATATTTGGTGCAGGAAGATCATTTTAGTTATCTGATTCTTAATCCTTTATGCTGAAAAATGGATACCCCTAATAATCTACTTAACTGAAGTCTTACTACACAGGTGTTTTAATCTTTTGAATTCTTACAATGATCAACAGGTTTCAAGCTAACACAAAGACCGATCCCAAATCAGGGAGTTAAATTCTACTTGAAGCAAGGATCATTGCCTGGTCCAAAGCAGGCAACCAATAAACTTCAACTCTTCATTCATTCTTTCAAAATAAATTTCCTATCTTGCATTCAACTTTCCTATTTGCTTTAGAATGCAGGTCTTTTTATCGTTTCTCAGCCTTTTGCCTAAGATCAAGTGTAGAATGCAGATCTTTCATTAACTCATGCTTGTACTTGGCTACTCCATAGTATATTATTTTTCTTCCTTTTCTACTCCTAGCCATCCTACAAATACTCAGCAAACAGGATTTCTCTGTATGAAGCCTTTATTGGTTAACTTGTGATGATGAAATCACTTTAGCATTCAGCTTGATCTTCTAGGGACGCCACAGTACTTTTACCTTTGTGTTCAATCTTATGGCTTTATTTGGAACACACTAATCCAGTTGTTCAACAACTTACTATTCGTCAAATGAAGTATTCTTAGGCCAATAGCTTAGATTTTATTCATGTTTTTCTCTATGAAACTTCTTTCACCCTGTTCTGTAGTAAACAAAGCCATCTTTTTTTTCCCCCCTTCCAGGACAAGTTCAGTATGGCTGCTGCCCACCACTAAAGTTCATAAGATTTAACCATTCTCTGATTCTTACAACACTGTTATTTAAACCACACTCATTTACTTACAACATTTTTTAGACCAAGTCATTAAAGATGTAAGCATTTATTACTTGAGCCATCTTAATTCTGGTACTAAATTAGACTGTCTTTCTAAACTGCAAAGTCCTTAAACTCTAAGAACCTCATGTGTTTCATCTTTTCTCCAAGGGGAGCCTGGGATAATGCTGAGACCCTTTGGATATCTACTGCGTGACCACCCCTTGTCACACCAAAAAGACACAGGAACCTTTCACACTCCAAAGAGTACTTAGAATTCATTCCCCAGAAAGAGGCTGAGTACACAGTGCTTTCTCACAACAGACGAGTGAAGTAATAAATGAATGATCTCACAGATCTAGCATAAGAAAGCAGTGCATACTGTTTCAAAAATGTTTATGAGCAAAGGCGTTCTTCAAAGCCTGTGTTTTTGTAAAATTATAAAACAAGCTAAATGCCTACAAAAAGAGGACAGGACATATAGAGGGTAGTTCAGTACTATTTATCAGACATTAATTAAAATTAGTAATTCTAAGACTAATTAATAATATGGACATACCACTATAAGTGAATATGTGAAACAAAATCCTTCGTTGTTGTCAATTTTTGTAAGTTACATAAATCAGAAACATACCTTGCTTCTCTACTTTTTCCATGCCTACCATTACTGTTCATAGTCAACTTTTTACTTTGCATGTAGACTAAAATATCAACTTCCTAAACACATTTTCTAGCTCCAGTTTATTACTTCAAACCTCTACTCTTCTGCTCCCAAATCTAGTTCTATCTAGTTTCCCAATTATTTTACACAAGTTTTCAAATATCTACTATTTATTGCAACCATTTGCTGAATACACCTACCCCATCAGCATCAAGTCTCAACTTTATCCCCACCCATCAGCACCCAGGGATAGGGCACTGTTTTGTCACTTTTTTCTCCTTGCTGAGCAAAATACTCAACACTCACAAGTTAAGGGAGGAAAGGTTTGTTTGGCTGTGTGTGGAGGTTTCAGTCCATAATCAACTGGCTCCAAGGCAGGGTGGCACACAGCAGAGCTCATGGTGGCAGAAGACAGCAAAAGCATCAAGAGGTCTTTCTGCCCCTTTTATCTGATTAGGGTGGGTAGCACTCACATTTTTAATTCTGGTGTCATCTGGCCTAGCACTGCACCATAAATCAATCTCACACTCTAGATTCAGTCATCCTGAAAAGCCACCTATGACTGCATGAGGCTCTTTGGGGCATCTAGACTCAAACCCTAACAGTCGCCTTTCTTATTTCAATGATGAAGTTCAGTTTTCTTACCTCCAGAGTCATTGTCTCCCCTATTTTCCCACTTCACTTCCATCTTCCCTGTGTACCTCCCAGCCTCTGCTGTGTCATTCCTTTCTGAGTCAGTATCTGCCTTCTCTGATATTGGTGTTTCTTCAAGTCTAAAATTGGGGTGTTGTCAACAAGAGAGTCTAGAAGTATTTTAATTTAATTTAAATTTTAGGTAAGCATTTGAGTTTTGAGTTCTTATAAAGTGAAGGCTCAGAAACTCTTAGAAACTGTCTATTAATACAGTAACTTTTGGTCAGAAACAGTCACTTAAGAAACTATATTCTCAAAACATATGATCATTCATAGCGATTAAAGATGAGTACCAGTCATTTAAAATCCATCATCATCTGCGGAACATCTTTAAGTTAATTAGAAAGAGGCAGATTCATTACAGATAAATTACAAAGGCACTTTTTCTGCCAACAGAGGAAAGGTGGAGCTGAAAACAGACTGGGTGTTGGTGTTCTGTTTTTTTAAATTGAGTTTATTGGTACATTTTAGGTATACAGTCCAGTTACATTCATTACTGGGATCTTGTCAGAAAGTAAACCTCCCAAATATAGCAAATTCCCCTTCATCATGGCTCTCTTGTTTTCAACAGGTCAATTGCAAATTGCACCCTAAAACAAAACCATGGGCTCAGGATATAACAGCCCCAAATAGTTGCATATATTGGAAGAGAAAAATTAATATGACATTGTGCATTCGGTCATGTTCATGTCCACTGCATGCCACATGCATGCCACACATACCTCACATGAACATTGAGTGTGTCATGTGTTGCACATGCCAAGTGCATGTCACCTGACCATGTGTGCCGTGTGTGTCATACACATGTCATATACACACCACCCATGCTTACCTCACATGTCAGGTGTGTGACATGAACACCACCCACATGCCATATGTATTATGATGTCATGTGCCATGTATATATCAGATGACACCTGTGCATACCGGGTATCATTTGCATGTTGTATGCACAGCACAGGAACCGTGCATACATGCACTGTATATAATGCCCATGTCATATGTATGCCATATACCCCTCACATAAATGTCACTGCACACACCCACATACCTGTGTCAGGTGTATGTCACATCACATAGCATGCATTTCACATGCATCCTGTCATGTATGTGTGCCACGTGGACTTCACATGCATATTACATCCATGTCTTATGCGTATCATGCAGATGCTGTATGCATGCCACCTGCTGGACACATTCATGTCACATGTATTCCACATGTCATTCATGCCATGACACATCATGTATCACTTTTTGCATGTGCATGTTGTGTCACATGCATGTCACATAGATATGCACATGCACACCAAAATGCCACACACATGTGCTGTGTGTGTCTGTCTCACCTAAACATCCCATACATGTCCAAGGTGTGTGATGGGCATACAGAAGCATCTCAACACAAGCAATGCATATCACATGTGTCATATGCATTTCATGCGCAAGTGCATTTCACAGATCAATCTCATGCCACATCCATTTCACAGGCACTTCACATGCATGCCACATGCAAGTCACGTGTGTCACATGTACATCAATGTATGTCACCCACCTGTATTGTGCATGCCATGTGAGTCATGTGCACACATTCATGCACAGGCATATTTACAGGTTCACATCTGTACATACCAGTTTGCTTTGGTGGTGCTGGAAATGGAACCCAAGGTTTTGTGTGTATTAGCGCAGTGCTCCACCCTGAGTTTCACCCTCTGGCTCTCTTTTCTATTTTGAAAGACCACTTGGACCAGTAAGACTAATCAGCTCTATAAATTCAACCAACCAGACATTTTATTGTGACATGGAAAAGATACGGAGTATATTCTGCCTGATTTTGTAGTTGAGTGCCCTTAGTAGCCAAGCATATAAAGAAACCAAATTTCTGGGAATACAACAGCAAACATTTGAGCTTAAGTTAATTATTATACCATATTTAATGGTATATATTATTGGGTTTAATTGTTTTCCTAAGTAACAAGTTTTTTTATCAGCTTCAGCTATAGGTAGATAATAAAGGATTCACTTCTGTGGAGGCACTGGATTGTTTGCTAGGTAGAAACACGTGCAGTTTCCTTTGAGGTTGAGTCCAAATGGCTTTCCAAGACTCTGGTGGCCTTGACTGAGCTGGCATTTGATGCAAGATTCTGCATCTCATTAAATAAAGTAAATGTTGTCTAACACAGAGATATGCCCTGAAGATATTTTTATAGCATTTCTTTGGAATACTACTGTAACCACAGATATTAAGAGTAAAGGTGACAACACTGGGAAACTTTCCTTCCTGTTTTAGGAAAAGGGAGGAGGTGGGAAAAGTCAATATCACAAGGGAGGGAAAAATTACTTTTAAAAACTCAATTTACTCATGTTAACCACATGTTATACAGTGAAACGTCTGCAAATGACAGCACAAATACTTGAGAGCACTTTACACATAGAACATACTCCTCACATTAATGGTTGTGAGATTTTTTTCTGAAATTGAAAAAATGAATCTATTCAAGAAAATAGATTTTCCTAGTGATATAATCTTTTCTGTTTTGTAAAATGCCTGACAAGAATGCTACAGATTTTCCAGAACATTCTCTTTACATCAGGTTGTGAAAAATATTCTGAACGCAGCCTTTATGCACTTGAAACAGAATATTAAGGATACAGGGACAACATCTGTCAACTCTAAAATTAAACAAGTCATTTTCTTCACATCTCTGGTGGCCAGGTGAGAGAGGGAGAGGGGAGGGGAGGGAGAGAGGGAGAGAGGGAGACAGGGAGAGAAGCGAACAATCTACAGAGATGAAGGTTCCTGAGTCTTTTCATAAGCTTTGAGCTGATGGGACCCTTGTGGTGAGGCCTTACCTCATTCCCACACATTTTCTGACCCATTTTGTCTGTCTTTTCCCAGAAGGATTTTACTTGCTCCACTGTGGACTAAGCAGTAAACTAATTATCTTGTTCAAATCCCTTTGTAACACCCCTAATCCTATTAGTTGTAAGAACATCTGAATACTGATTGCAAACTATTTTTTTTTTTTGAGAGAGAGAGAGAGAGAGAGAGAGGGAGAGAGAGAGACAGGGAGAGAGAATAGCCCAGTGGTTTTGGTCCTGGAGTGTTGATTTGTGGGGAGCTGCAAACCAGTTAACTAGACAAAGGAAAAGCAATTCTGGCCATACCCCCAGTCCCAGGCCACCTTGCAAACAACAAAAAATTCTCTCCATTTTTATTCACCTACCATCCAATTATTTATATTCTCTATGTACGTGTGTTTCCCTTTCGGGGGGGGGCACACATTTTCTGCATTCACTTATCCCTACTAATGTGACTGTCCTAAAAAGTCATGTTCTAAACACTCCTACTCACAGTACAGTGTGATGAACACTGGCCTCAGCTAGGAGCTCCACTTCACTTTCCTCCTTTTATCAGGAACATTTTAATGAGGAGGGTGACACCGTTCGTTCCAAGAGGTCAAAGAAGCCACACGAGGCAGAGGAAATGAACAAATGTTACCACAGACCTCTACCAGCCCTGGGAGTCTTAACTCCTTTTTTTCAAAGAACTCTCACAAGTCTCGTTAAAGAGCTCTCTCTCCCTCTGTAGAAGAGGCCAAGACCATTGCCTCCTGCCGTCTATTGCTGAGGCAACTTTAATCACTTTTCCTTTTTTGTTCCCACTGGGGAAGGAGCCAGACTACAGCGAAAGCCCTGCCGTCAGAGCCCATGTTAAAGAGCATGAAATTTATCTGACTTCCATAAAAGATGTGTTCTGCCTTCCATTCCTGCTTTTTCTGCTCAGGCTCCTCTAGGGACAGTTGCTTCGCCTTAGAAAAAAAACAAATATTTGCTTTAAACACGGTAGTACAATGCTACCTCTGAGCATCCGGTCTTTCCAGTCCTCCTCTTCTCCTCCTACAAAGAATGTCTATGTTCTGGGCATAGGAAGCCCTTTTTTTTTTTTTTTAGTGTAAGTGTTTCTCTTTGAATTGGTTTTTTCCCTGTGGCATAAGAAGGTATTATCTCAGACATTATCTTGAAAATAATATATGTTTTAACAGAGAATCCCTTCTTTATCATGTTTCTGGGGTCTCCCAAAATTGTGCAAACAAAAAAGAAATGCAGGTTCTGTGGTAAGGACATAAGGCATACAATGTAAAGCAGCTCAAATACTGCTTATATTTTGATGGACCATCATCTTTAGTCACCAGTAGTGTCTGTCCAAGACACACACGTTTGGGTCTTTCCTATTTAAGACACTGTCTGTTGTCTGTTCGCATATGAGAAAGTCAGTGTGTGATGTTGTGTGTTTTGGGTCTGATGATACGGACGCTACTGCATAGGCTGCAGGGAAAAAGAAAGATGTATCACTTCCCAAGATACACACAGATCACAGTCATGAGGAAATTAAAGAGCTGTAAGAAGTGTAAAATATTTCTTAGTAACAGTATAAGTGTAATGGGTGTAGGGTTGGTGTTGGTGGTATGGACAAGTTTTATGGAACTGATATATTCTGTTATTTGATATGAAAAGGATATTAGGTAGTTGAAAGAAATGCATGAGATCCAACAGGAAGCATAAATAGAAACATAACTTGCAGTGAAGGTTAAGGGCCATATTCAGAGACCTCCATCCCAAGTGAGAGGAGAAAGATGAACTTAGCCTGTGTTCCTGCAAAGAGGAAAGATGCTTTGTCTTTGACATTAAAAACGAAGAAGCCTTCCAACAAAAACAGTTGTTTTCCCTGACAGTGCAACAGAGACCAAACCTGCCTGAGAGGACACATGATGAGACAAGACATAAGAGTCCTCAAAAACATTTCTACATAAACATAGAATAAATGTCCCTGCAGAGTCTTAGAATATCCCTCAAGAAGGAAAAGGACAAAACAGCAAGTCATTAACCTGGGATCAACATCTCACATCTAAGAGTGAGCATGCAACTCTAGTGTTCTAGCTTGTACATATTATGTAAATCTTAAAAACCAAACATATATCAATGAGGAATGTGATAAAAAACAAGCAACAGCTTTAAGAAAATGCATGCAATCTAAAAACAGTAATTCTCACATTGTATTTTCTCATCTGCTTAGTCTACAGCTGCTTCAGCAGATACAGACAAAATCATAAACACAACACAGTAATTTAAATTAGAATCCACTTCTTTAGAAAAATCAGGGTTATCTTTGGGACTAAAAAAATCTAAAAGACAGTTTCTGTCTCGATTAAGAAATGAGCAGAGCAACTACCACCAAAGATAAGTCTTGAAAATGATGTTAAATTGCTGTCTTCCCCTGCTCAAAGCACCTCCATCTGCCCGTCCATGCCTGCAACTGCATGTGCTCAGTCGCAGCTTGATCTTCAAAATAGCTTCAAAATAGAGGAAAAGTCAAAACATCCATCTGTGCCATAGAGGACCTGACATCTCGTAACAAAATCATAGCAAATGGACTCGCCCCTAAGACCTAAAGCCCCGTGAACATGGTGAGACAGGACGCTGGTGGGCTGACCAGCAGCTTTCAGGCCACAGCCTGGCCTAATCAACGACTGATACCAACAACTGCAGCCAAAAGGCTGGAGTGGAGTCTTAAGTGGGATGCAGGGTGGACGCCACTTCAGCATGTCAGCAATTTCCCACATCGAGTTCATACTCAATGTATGCCCTTCTGAAGGTGGAGTTGAAGTCATAGGAGCATTGTTTAATAGGGGAAAAGGACACACAATGTAAAATCAGGCGAAGAGTCCAGAGTGTGGCTGAAGATTGGGAGAAGTCCAAGTTGCATAGTGCTGTAGTTACTGTTATGGCCACTTAGCGGCGCTCAAAGGCCTGAAAATGATCACCTGTGTCTAAATTATGAGACATTTTCAGAGAGAGAATTACAAACAGCATATAATAGACAGCCCTGCATACTTTCTCATGAGTATCAGGTCCCCTCACATGGAAGCAGCCAACTTTTCTTAGTTAACGATAAACAAAACTTTCTAAATGTATTTCAGGAAAAGATAACCAAAGAAGTTATTACCAAGAAATCTGATGCTACTTTCCTTTAGGTAGGCTAGGCCTTTTCCTTTAGAGGCAGGTCCACAGGAAAAGACTTCACAGGACACATGTGGCATGAAGATGGATGTGCAGGTGTTTACTTTAAATATTTATGTACATTCCTACGGGGCATCCTGTGTGTGGATTTCACAAAGTGACTTACTGCAGTTGGATTATCCAGTAAGAGCTTTAAAATGGATACACAAATAACTTGAGTCTGTGTCTCTAAGTAGAGATAAAAAATGTGACCTTAAGAGTCAACTGTGGGTTTACTGGTTTAAACCTGTTCTCTCACTGACTGTGAGACCTTGCAGGAACTATTTCATTTTTTCTGGTCTTGTTTTGCCTTTTGAAATAAAATAATAGAAAATACTGATTTTTCAGGACTGTGATGCGAAGTAAATGCATGTGAAGACAATCAGCACTGCCGAAGTAGAGGCTTGACTGAAATAGGTATTCTTCCTTCCCTGTCCCCACCTTTAACTCCTTCAAGTTAATAATTTAGATCAGAAAACAGAAATGAATTGAAACAGGATCATAAATGCTTGTGGAAAGTGATTTTAGATCACATTCTACAGTACATGTGGTTAGGGAGAAAAACGACCAACGGGGAAAAGCAGAAACCTGGTGATCATATCAGAGCATTACTGGTAAAGCTTTAGGAATACTGTGACTGTCATTGTTAGAAGGCTTTGCTTGAAGAGTGTTAACTCATAGGTCTCCCCCGTAGTTCATTTCACTTGTTCAAAGAAACCAACCAGCAATGTTTGAACAAAGAAAAGTCTCCTACGAGAGCACTGATTCCCAGCTTTCATTTGTGTCTTTGGACACAAAACACAACATTCATCAGCTCCTAATGTAGAGAGGTTTTAAAGTTGTTGCCACAGACTTTGAACTTTAAAGTCCAGAATGCTAAACTTTTCACAAAATATCTTTCGTATCTCTGGCTATCGCACTCCGTATCGAAGAATACTAAATGTTCCATGACTTTTAAATATGATACAATGGGCTTATGCATGCATGTAGATCACACACATCAACTGAAGTGCTTTAGAACAAAAACACTAACATGCTCTTTGGTCAGAAGAAGCACTGTGGAAGGCCTCTGGTTTTAGTGGAAACTGCGATGTCACTAGAACTAAAGCTACTGCTTTCCACTGGATCACTGTGATTTATAGGTGGTTGACTCTCAGGGAAAAATGTTTCCTTTGAACATGCATCTTTCTCTTTCAATTGAGAAGAGTGACTCTCTTCCTGTTGCTCTCACCCATTTTTTCTTTGGAGATCCATTAAGAAGAAACAAACACAATTCTTAAACTCAGGACAGCTATATTACAACACTGCACAGAGTCTGCTTAAAGCCCAAGTCTGAAGGCAGGAGATGAGGCTCAAAACGCATCAACTCAATCACTGGGCACATCCCCTGCCTTTCGGTTACTATTGGCTTCTCTGGGGAAAACAACAGATGATTATTCCAAAGTTTAAATGAAATGATACAAACCTGACCAATACTACACAATCTTGATCACCTCAGATTTTATAATACACTATTAAACACCAGCTAATCTCTTTATTTCACACCCGGGACTTTGCAGCCAAGTCTCATATGTCCTGTTTTCTTGGTTCCTGTTCTTTTTACCTACCTTATGGTTTAAAACCGTCTCCCTCTCCCTCTCCTTCTCTCTCTTCCTCTTCAATAAATTTCTCAAACCCGAAGCTCTTCTATTTATCTGTTCTTTACAATTTTAGTTATCACCCACATACAAATGATCCTTTCTGTCAAATTCTGGAGTCTTTCCCGTTAATACTACATGGCACAGACAATCTTTGCAGGTCTCTTTGGATTGAGGAATGCATTGTCAAATCAAGTGAAATAGGATTATGTTGCACAACTATGTTTCATCTACCATCTTCCTCACACTAAACTTCCTATTTTCTAAAGAATCCAATTTCCCAGACTCCACAGTCATTTTTTTTTACTAGCTTCAACTTTGTCTTTGTAGCTATTCTATAAATCTTCTCCTCTGTTCTGCCTCCCACACAGTGAAGGTTTTAGTCGATGTGGTGGTCATCCGCCCACAGCCCTGAGGACAGCCTTGGCTTCCCTGCTGCCTCTGCATTCCAGGCTCAGAGCTGCCTCGTCCAGCAGTGCTTAGGCCTCAATCAGCTGCCCTGGGTGCCAGGGTACCACCCTGGGCTCTAAGGTGCAATCGTGAAGGCAGCCCAAGCAGCCCTGTCCTCAGGATGTTTATACTCCAGAAGGAAGCACTGAAGGGAGACATGCGACCACACTCTCAGGTGCTGGGAAATTCACAGGAAGCCTCTAGGGTGACAGGAAGCCCATGCTGAGGGGTCCAGAACAGTACGCGAAAGTGAGGAAGAACAATGGCAAGCAAAGGATAAGGATGAGGATGAGGGCATGTGGGGGGTCAGGGGAGCAGACAAAGGCCAAAGTGTGGAATCCAACGGAGAAGGCAACCGTTCAGCAGGAAAACTGTAAAAAGACTCTTTACAACATAATGTCTGACAAGTTGTAACTGAATTTAATCAACATGAACTTTCTATTAATGGGATCTGTGTTCTCTCCCGTAGATATATACCACACACATCTACAGGGCTTCTCCTGAGACTGTTACATTTGTGTAAATCATAGCCATTAAAAGCTTGGTAGTTATTTATGAAACAAACAAATAACAAAACTCTTGCTGAAAGCTCAGAAAATAACGAAACACAGATTTAATAATTAACATGAAAAAATAAAAAAAGATATAAAAAACCCCAGCAAAAATACAAAAAAAAAGCATAAAATTTTTGTGACAAAATTTTATCACACAAATCAGAGGGTCCTCTTTATATAAAAAGAAGTCACTTGTTAAAAACATAGTGCTGCCAAAGTCTGCAAATTTTTAAAGTCCCAAATAATCTAGAAATTATTACAGCAAAACAAAAACTTCTTCAAACATGTTTAACTGAAATAAGCAAATACAATCCCTGGAGGAAAAGATAAGGGTTTTCATGAGATAAACTATGCCTTATCCAACAACTGAAACACTTAAAATGGTAAGTATGTGAACAAGGGAATATATACAGACATGTTAAAGCTTGCAAATCTGATGTTGGTAAAGTTTAATTCACTGCTACTGTGGAACTGGGGCGAGTGATATCAATGAGTATGAAAATAACCACTAAGGACTCTCCAGAGAATGGAAACAAAAGGTAATGAACAGGCCGATTCCTGACAACGTAAGGGCATCTCACAGAATCCTGAGAAGCGCTGCACCGCTAGGCGTTTATCCAACCTTACAAATGCCTAGAGTGGTGGGTGTATGTATTGAAACTGTTTCTTGATGACATTAAAACCCATTCTTTGAAAACAGAATTCTGTACAATCAAATCAGATTTCTGTACTTCGATGCTAATTCTAAGTATTTAAAGAAATTTAACTAATAAATATGGCGTCGTCATGTATGAAGGAGGAAACTCCTAGAAAATAAATGAACATTGTTACTTAAACATTAGCCTTTTTAAACAGGGAACTCCAGTGTATGCGCATGCAATAATAAATGTTTATGTTGAACAAGGCATGCGGATCAGTGATTTAAAAATACATATTAATTTAAAATACATAATTTTGAGGTAGATAGTAATCTGATTTTTAAAGCCTTATTTATGAGAAAATGATGTCTAGATCAGTATAATACTTGAGGAAGACCTGCCTATGTGAATACAAGATGCTATGATGTGGCTGACATTTTTTAAACTATGAAAAAAATTCACGGGCTTTTTGAATTCCTTTAACTTCATGAATTATTTTATCAAAGTATTGTTTATAATTCTCTCTGCTAGAATTTTATTTTGGAATTCCATAGATGATATTATGAGTAAGTAATCTAATTCAGAAGGAAGAACTGTCAGAGAACAGTGAGGCTTTGTCATTTTCATGAAGTTAAGGTGCTCTGAAATTGATAAACAGATAAAAGTGTTTTATGACTGGCTTATGCACTCACTTGATTCAATTTGGCATTCCTGAGAAGCGGCAGGAGTCGATGGAAAGTGTGCCAATAAAATCATTAGTACCATACATCTTACTTCCATGCCAATCCCAAGTAACTTGACAATGAACAAATGGTTTCATTTATGTATTTAATTTGTTAATTCTATGAAGCAATGCAAAATATTGCCTTTGCCTGAACAACGCATCTAACGGTGTAAACCAATAAAGAGAGAGACTGACTTTATCAACATACTTGTAACCACTGGAGTAGTATATCACACCAAAGCATGAGCTGAAATTACGTTTCTGTAAGAAAAGACATGATGGACAGAAAAGCTTGAGAAAACTTCAATGTTTAAATGAATCTATAGTCATTATTTATTACAAGTGTAAAAGCATATTAAGCTTACAACTTTTCCAAAAGGTTTTAACACATAGCATTTATATTTGCTTTTATTGTGTTAGAAATTCATTATTTCATTCATTTATTCTATAAAGAAATATTCACTTCCCATTAAATGACAATCACAGTATCAAATGCTAAAGAGAGAGGCCCCATGTGAAACTGTAAGTAGTGAGAATCAAATGCAGACCTCATGGTAAGTGGGAATTCTACCACTTGTCCATTTGTAATCAGAAGAGTGTTCTTGGTGCCATTTAGCTCAGTGGTACCATTGCCTGCCTCATAAGCACAAGATCCTGAGTTCAATTCTCAGCACACACACACACACACACACACACACACACACACACACACACAAGAGTGTTCTTATCTTCCACCTTGAAGCATAATGTACATTCTGAATGATAAATTTGTGTACACATAGTATTTTCTACATCCTGATTTATTCACATACAAAAAATAGTATAATATCTCCTTTACAGGTTATTTCAGTAAATATTCAGGAATCTTACAAGAGATGTTGAGAGTGAACACTGGTTTTATGTTCACTAATGTCTCCATCAAATATTGCCTTTGCTCCAGTTCTTTCTCTTCTCACTCTTCAATGACTGCCTTATACTCCAATTAAGTCAGTTTTTCAGGAAGTTAACAAAAGAAAAAAGAAAAATAAGGCCTCTACCATGTCCATACCAATTTCAACATTTCTTTTTTTCCCCCTGGTACCGGGTATCGAACTCAGGACTCTGTGCTTGTGAGGCAGGCATGGCATCACTGAGCTAAATCCTCAGTTCTCAACATTTCCTTTTTATCTTCATCTGAATTTACTTTCAATGTATTCTAAAAGTTTGTGTCTACATGCGAATTATGAGTTTCTTGGAATGGGGAAAATACAGAAAGGAACATGGGGTAAATTAGATGAGCGAACAGGAGCACTGATTTGGAAACTGATGTTCTAGAAAGTATAAAGAAACCTACATGAAAGAAAGCACCAACAAGGTGAACAGGTTAAATATAAATTGTCTAAACCCCAACCATATCAAAGAATTTTAAATAAAGCGGCTCCAGTTACTAGCTCCAAATTAGAAGAAACACCAGCATGATACTGAATATTCTCCATACTCTGTCACCCTTCACTTCTCATTTCCCATCTTCCTCTCCTGCATGGTTACTGGCCTTCTCTCCGCTCTGGGAAGTCCTGTCTTATTCTGCCTCTGATCTCCTAGAGCTGAAGCTATCTCCATGGCTCCATCTATTTCCAGCCACTGATCAAAAATCTCCTCTAGGAAGCCTGCCCTACTGCCGCACCTGAAGAACCCTCTAATGTTCCCTTCTGGTCCCTGTCACTTCTTGGAAGGATGCCACTTTACTTATGCATGTCTACATAAGGATGGAAGCTTTCTGGGAGCAGGAATCCTGTCTGATCTGTCTCACCGACGACACCAGTGGTGAGAAGAGTAGTCCGCATGCAACAAGAATGAAGGAAATGAAGAATTAAACACAGAAAACACCAACCTTTAAGCATATTATTTTCAATAATTCAAATAAATGCTTTTGCATTTGTATGAGGGAGGAGAGAGCTCCAGATTCTTATATCAACAAGAACAGTATGTAGAAATTGATAGTAAGGATACAGTGTTTCCAACTTGAGATGTAAAAATGTCATCAACATTGGCACTGCTCGGCATGTTTCTTACTGGATGCGGCTTTCACTGGCTTCACTGTAAACAGCAATCTCCCTTACCAAATTTCTCCCATATGGTCTTATAATCTACAGTAATGTATTCTCCTATAATTGCATGTTTTAGAAACCAAAAACTTGAAACTAAGGAAAAGCAGTGTCTGTCAAAATCGAAATACCCCAAAGATGACACAAAACAAAATTACATTTAAAATAGTGCAATACTATAAAATCAAACCAGCTGAAGTCCTAGGCTTACTCTTTTTTGGTTTATATGATCAAATATGGGCAGTTTCCTTTGGTTAACACTGATACCTTTATATAAGAACCCAATTAAAATATATCACTAATAAGAAATCCTCCACTAATTTTAACATGTGTTCTTTTCCTAAGGTAAAAATGGATGAAGGCCATGCTCATGGCCGACATCCAAGTCAGCATTAATTTCTGATCTCATATTGACCTTTTCACTAACAGACAAATCAGAAAATATTTTGAAGCTTTTTCATACATTAATTCACGTTAGGAAAGCATCCAATTTATAATTTTTGTTAGATACAAGATATACAAATCTTAGCCATGTCACTGAGAGATAACTCAAAACGTATTCTGAAGGGTGATGTAGGATGAAGAAAGACCAAGAGTGGCCTAGAAAGGACCTCCGAATGTCTCCTACAGCAAAGAGTACATGGGCACTGGCAACACACGGTGATGAAGCCACACTGTGCCTCACAGTGCAGCTGTGTAGATCTTTGATAAATGAAGATCAAGTTTTCTGACAACAATGAACAAGAAATAAGAGCATAGACGTGCCAAATAATCTTATATCAGCACAGCACGCACAAGTCCTGGGAGAAAGAGAAGGAGAGGAAGGGGGAGGCAAAGAAAATACTCCACCAGGATTTCTAAAATGCTTACAGTCTCTGGACACTGGAGATGGATCTGGTAGGCTATGTTATTTTATCCGAAGACTCTTATCAGCTTCCCACAGGATCCCTCTCCTCTCACTGCAGTGTAAAAATAAGCGTATTTGCCATATTTTACTTAACATTTTAGAGGACCAGGGGAAGAGAATATCAATGCTCCCAACAGGAGTTTCTACAAAACATGAAAGAAGTGATTTGCAATGCATTTTAAATGACTTTATAAGAAAATCTGATTCATGCTTTTTCAAAAGTTCATCATTAAATCTCAAGCTCTCCTTCTTACTCCTTCATATGTATTGCTCCTTTTAATGCCAACAGGAAATCAATAATGAAGAAGAGACATATGGTGCAGGGAGGGACAGAGGAACTCATCATGAATCAGCTCTCTTCACTGTAGGCGGAAAATAAAATGTTTATATTTTTAAATGTTACTACAAAATGTTCCACTGGCAAAAGTGGGAATTCTAAGCAGCACGTAAATATCAGGATAAAGTCACTTGCTAACACAGTTTGGATTTGAAAGCTATGGCCGACTCTTCGCAAAAGGCAAAGATCTGGTGAACATGTCTTTGTAATGCATTCATCACGTTGTTCATCAGATTGCGGGACAAAAATGTTATCTTTATTTTACTATTTGGGCTAAAATGCTGGCGCTGTTCATTAACTTTTCTTTTAATTATTCTTGTTATTCTAGTCTCCAGTTTCAGAAAGTTAAGAATGGTGTCCTACATTTTTCAGGTGGTAGTTGAGAAACTCCAGGTCAGGGAGGTTTGCTGATCTGTTTCTGATGGGGTCCTCTGCCTGGCTGGCAGAGAGCTACTTTCTTGTATCTCACATGGCAAAGAGGAAGAGAGCAAGAACAAGCTCTCAGGAATGTCTCCTTGGAAAGCCACTAATGCCACAATGCGGGCTTCACCCTCATGACTGTAACTAAACCTCATGACCTCCCAGCAGCACCACCTCCAAATACCATCACATGGGGGTTAAGGCTTAAATATGTCAATCAGGTCTGGTACAAGACACATCCAGTTCATAGCAAACAGGGAGAGACTGGATGAAATTCTGAAAAATAAGATTTAGGAAAGGTAGGAGTGAGAAAAATAGAACATAATTAAGACACATGAAGTACTCTGTGAAACACACCTGTAAACTTACATTTTGTAAGCTCAGTGGTTTCTGTTAAATGTAAATATTGGCATTGCTCCTGTTTGGAATGGGAATGATGGCTAGTTGGATCTCATCACATATTCTATATATGCAATACAAAAAGTGCATAATATGGTCTATGACCATTAATGCCTAATAATGAGTAAGGATTATTATGACTCAGTATTTTCTTCCACTTCTCTCTCTCAGCCTCTTTTCTTTTTTTCTTCTTCCTTTCTGTGGTACTCAGGATTGAGCCCAGGGCCATGTCACTGAACCACATCCCTGCCCTACTTTCTTTTTGTTGTTGTTATTTTTTTTTGCTTTGTTTTGTTCTTGGTACAGGGGACCAGACTGGGGACCTTGCAGTTTCGAGGCAGGCAGCAGAACCAATGAACTAAAGCCCCAGCCCTTTATTTTCATTTTGAGACAGGGTCTTGCTAGATTGGTAAGTTTCCAAGACTAAGCTCGAACTTGTAATTTTCCTTTCTCAGGCTCCTAGAGTGCTGGGCTGACAGGCTTACTGTCACTACACTAAACAGATCAAACACTTTCGAACTGTCCAAAGCTGCCATTCACTTATATGTCAGCATAAGTGGCTGGTTATGGATGAATGTTTTCCTAGATTTTTATCTAACATTCAGATATCATCTAGCAACACATGTGCTTTGTATTCAGGATGAGGGACAACTTTCATGTTTTTTCCTAATTATTAGAGCTATAACTACTAGTCACAAAGGAAATAGGTGTGTAAGATTTTAGATTCCATGTACATCTGAGAGATGTCTGTGATGCTTCTTTTTAGTTACTCATGTGAGACCACTGAATGACAAACTTTAAGACTTGGATGTACAAGTAATGAGCTATTGCTAAGAACGCAAATGCTACCTCAAAAGTTGACAAAGTCAGTTTTTACAAAGGCAAAGGAAGTAACAATGGCATCTTATTAACTGTCAGCTTTTCTTCTCTCCTTTAGACATGAATAGTCACACCATCCACAGCAGAAGCTCTGAGTGCTTGGCCCCATCTCCTAAAATAGCTCTCCTAAACATGCGTCTTTCTGTCAGCTTTCCACATGGCTCTCCTTCCTAACAGTCAACACTTCAACCTCTCTCCCAACAGACTGCTTTCAGAAGGCCACAGAACACTCTGCCTGTGAAAACAGTAAGCAAGTAGTGCCTGAGAACTGATGCCCTCTGACTTTTAATCCCAGAACCCTAACCAAAGATTGATCCCAGGCTGCAGCTCCCTTGCTCTTCACCAGTACAGGTCTACGGCTGGATTTATGTTGTCCTAGAAATGTTTTTGAGCTAAACCAATATGGTGCTCTGTTAAACTGTACTTGATATCTCACCCTTCCTGTTTCTAAGTCTTTCTCCTGTATTGGTGGGTTTTAGGAATACTTCTGATAAATTATTTGACATAAATCATTCTGTCAGAGCCCGCTTATGAAGAATTCAATCTAAGACATAGTCATTAACTGTCCGATCTCTATGGGTAACATGTAAACTGGCAGTGATCACTGCCAATGGATTGGGAGGTGGTAGGCTGAAAATTGAAGTTCAGAACAGGTCTACCAGAGAGTAAGATGGTGATGGAGACGTATGTTTAATTGTGTTGATATTCTGGTGAATATATAGGAGAGAGTAGGGTTAGAGACCAAAAGATCTCCAAAGATCAAAGGATCGTTCATTTAGCCATTGACCCAATATTGCATTCCCAACTACTGGTGAGTTCTCTGCTTTGATTAACTTTAACCCCAGCCTCAAATCATGCTATATTACTCCCTTTCTGTCTCTGTCCAGACAGTAGCCATCTTCGTCCTCCTTGTGCTACAGAGCATCGTTCACACTAATGCTCCCTTTACATTGGGGCTTTATTTACTCAATGTCAAGTGTACTTTTGGTATCTGCCTTGTCCATACATGTAATGGGTTTCCTAGTAGCATTGAAATAATAGCTACAGTATATCAAAGGCAATCCTTTAAAATGTCTGCATATATTCATGCATAACAGAGATTTTCCACTGTTCCTTAAGAATTAGAAACAGAAGCAGTGAATTATGCCATTGTGAAATAAAAAATAATCATGGTTAACATCCCTATAACACTGACCATGTTTTACTGAACAAACTGCTTACATCATTTTTTGCCCATCATAACCCTAAGAGGCACATACTAATACTTCCCTATTTTCCAGACTGAGAAATTTAAAATACATGCCATAAGCTACCAGGTGCTGCTATAATAAATCATTATATCGTGTCTGGAAAAAAAAAGAAGAAAACATTTTTCACAAAAAAGTCATCTCAAAATAGAAAAGGAGAAGGATTTTCTTATGTGTGCAATTTTCTGTTTGTTCAAGATATAATTACTATTTGCACAGCTCCTGTAAATTTATTTGGGATTTACTCAAATAGACAAATTTTCATGAGCATTCTCTGAGAACTCAGAATTTCAAAGCAGTATAGAATACAGAATTAATACAACATAAGGTTTGCACTTTATAAATAACACCAAGAAGAACAAAAGGAAGAATAAAGCTATTTACTGAGCAACTATGACCCAGAAACTATGTAAAACTTTTATCAGTACCTTTGCTTTGAACTTTAAAAATATTCTGTGAAATCTATTATTTCTCCCATGCCACAGATGAGAAAACTGAAGTCCTGCAAATTTATGATTTGCTAAAAGTTAAAGTAACATAGGCAATTTGGTTTATTAACTAATAAGGAGTTGAGCAGTAATATGGCCAAATAAATGATCTTCATGTTCTTCTAAGGCCATATTCTATCAATATTGGGCATTTACTTGTTTAATTTTATGATTTCCAATTCCCTGGTATGTGGAAGGTAGTGAAATGGAAGGTTGGTGGAAGAAATGAATTGGGAGTGGTGGGCTGAAAATGGAAGTTCAGAACAGGTCTACCAGAGAGGCAGATGGTGATGGGACTTATGTTTAGTGGTGTTGATATTCTGGAGAAAATATAGGAGAGAGTACGGTTAGAGACCAGATGGCAGTCAGGATGTGTAAATAGCCCAGTTACCCATCAACAGATCAATGGATAAAGAACCATCACAAAATGTTCAGGAAAAGGAGCAGAATTAGGGTCATCATGTTAAGCAAAGTAAGCCAGATTAAAAAAGGCAAGCATTGCATGTTTTCCCTGATGAGTGGAATCTAAAACAGATGGCATGAAAGTTGAAGGGAGACAATTAGATAAGAGGAAAGTAAGGGGGGATGCATGTGATCAAACTGTAAGAAAACTCGGTATTTTATAAAACCAATAGGAATTGGTAAAGTATATTTAAAGCATAAAAAGTGAAAAGAAAGAATCCTAGCATGGAAAACTGTGAATATCATAAAACACATATTGTCACAAATCTCCTATTCTAACTCTCAGCTTGAATACAAGAAGTGATAACAACTCAGCCACTACTTCTGAACATCTCTGAAACAGGTACACACACAGGAGCGCACATCCATACCCACCACACATACACTGTGAGGTCCACATCCTTCACTCTAATGCTGCCAGGAATGTGCCAACTTCCCCATTCTAAAGACTGGAAAATTGAGTGTTGGAGATAGTATGTCAATTACTTTGGATAACACAAGCAGCAAAATCTGTAGCTCTGTAGACCTGTATGCTGTGGATCTAGAATCACCACCCCTCACTATTCTCTAACAGTGGGGCACTAATGCACCTTACTGTCCATGGGAATGTTCTGTTTCTCTGTGGCCTGCTGGAAAGAACACAGGTAGGAAGAATTAGAAAGCAGAGGAAATAAATATTTACAAATCAACAATGAAGAATAACAGGTAAAGAAATGACAAGCACTAAAATCCACTGACTTTTATTTGGCACCTAACTTTTTGCTTTTTATCACGGTGCCCCAAGGCCTCAAGGTCACAGAGTTTTCATATCTCAACTTAAAATATTATCATGAATAGCTCAAGTCTAATAATGATTAAAATGCTATTCTTAGAGGAAAAAATATGTTCTTAAGTTTAGATTTTAAACTTGTCAATAAATCTTTAAGATATAAAATGTGGGAATTGTTCTTACATTGCTAGCAGGTCCATCTGGATATTTCTATGGATGGTAAATAACATAGTAAACCAAATACAGTACCTTGTATGTGTGGGTCTAGAAGTTTTGTTCAGTGTAAGTAATTTATGTTCCTTAAGGTAGGGCAAATCTAAATCACTCAGCTTGGAGAGAAACTCATCTGTCTTGATATAAAAAGTGTATTTAGGGCCTGGGACTTAGATCAGTGGCGCCGCAGGTCCTGAGTTTGATCTCCAGTACAAAAAAAAAAAAAGTAGAGTTAGTGATCTTCACACTGATGTATGGCTATGGTAGATTTGGAAAACTTTCCAGAGTGAGGAGTTAAAAGGTTATTGAAATAGTGTGAAAGATTTCTGGGTTTCTAGGAGGAGGGAGAAAACAAATATCCATACAGCTGTATTTATAAAGTAATACATTTACATTTGCATACTGATACGTTAAAATATATATATATGTATATACACATATATTTATGTAAATAAATAAATATGTAGTTTATATATTTGTATATTCACATATTCTTTATTAAAATTAACCTAAATTGTAAATATAATGTGATAGGAAATACATACAACATATAAATTGTAGAGGTTCTGACTTCCAAAAATTGATTCATTTGCTAGGTGCTGCAGGTGTACTTGTTTTCTAAGGTAACACTGCAAGTGTTACTATACTGCTCTATTTCCAAATGCTTCCACGTTGAAAATATTCCTGACACTTTTCTTACCCAGTTGGAGAGACATTGTGACAATGAGAGTCACAATGGCGCCATCTACTGAGAAGCTGGGGAACTAGGAAAACAGATAATTCCACGGTAGGAATTAAACACAAATGGGAAGTAACAAGCAACATATTCTGATATTTTGTTCATGAAAAAAATTCCATTAACTGGATCTTAGAGGGTACAGAAGAGATTAACTGGTATAATTACAGAGAGGAGAGGGAGAGAAAACAGTCCCACTACATATCACTCACACTTATTTTCTCCTTTTTAAGTAGACATCAACCAGTGTGTGTGTGTGTGTGTGTGTGTGTGTGTGTGTGTGTGTGTGTGTGTGTGATTTTTATTCCTATTACTTGGGCCAGAAATAAAATAAAATCACTTTTCAGTAGTTAGGAACAAATTTCAAAGTGATCGCTTAGAGAAGTTCCTAAGATTAAGCTAATTTTCCAACAAATTTAAGCAGTAATTTTTTAAGTTCTCGAATTCTTAACTTGTGACATATACTATCAAGTTTCAGTGGGTGAAATTATCCTCATGCTTTCACTGATATTTGTCAGAGATCATATGTCTTTTTATTAAAAATAAATTAAATATTTAATATGTCCCATTTTAGATTTAATGGTTCTCCTCAATATAACTAGAATCTTGGAATGAGAATGTTAGTAATATGATTCCTTGTTAGTTTTCAGTTATGTAAAATGGAGAAAAACAGTCTTTTACATGGATATATCCACAAAATTATAGCTGGCAAGTTGTAATTAACAATATATTGTTTTTCCTACTTGAAAATTCCATCATAATTTATGGTGAGTGCTTGTCTCTATTACCATCACCACCTGGAACTTTTCTAGTTCTCTTTATGCACTATATGCAACTTCACAAAATTAAACTTGGAATTATATAGAGTCATCCATTCACATACTTGCTTAACTGATACTTATTGTCCCCCCACACCTCAACCATCTGTCAGACACTGAGTTAAGACAGAAAGTGTCACTGCTCCTCTTATTGATGTATTCTACAGGAGAGACTTCCCATCAATTCATAGGGTGGGAGGTGTTGAAAATTAACAAGGTGAACGATAAAGACTTCCTGGCTTAGGGCTGGAGGATGAAAGCATGGGCTATTTATGACAAGTCGCTTTCATAAAGCTGCTAGAAGAGTATTTTCTGTGAAAAAAAGGAGGGATGGGAAAGAGGTGTAGGAAGGAGCAGGACGGAGGGAAAGACACATGAATCCTGAGTGAGTGAGGCACAGGGAAGCAGACAGCTCTCCTGGAACTGATGAAGGAAGAGTGGGACCAGAATTGTGTTTGAAGAGGAGGCTGGGGCTCTTTATCCAAAGCACGAGACCACGGGAAAAAATAAATCAACTCACATGGAAATGGCAAGTGAGTATAAAGGGAATTAAAATAAATAAAATAATACAATATGTCCACGTAAATTATTTATTTAATTTTTCATCCACCCAATATGTTGGATATTACTATCCTTATTCTAGCCACCAGGAAATAAAACAAAAGGTAAGTTCCTCATATCACACTAGGAAAAGAGGAAGGCTCAGATTTCAAGCTCTATTCTCTTTCTACTTCCTCATGTAGTTGTACTTGAGCTTGTCACACATGACTGAAAAAATCTATAGAAGTTGCTAGAAGAACACAGAGGGCAAGTTTATTTCACTAAAAATCTATGCTTAACATGCTTAATTAAACAAACCATTTAATCACATAGCCACAATCTGAGGTAAACTGAATGAACAACTGAATGAAAGAATTGAGATGGAAATGTACTTTTTCCTTCTGTAATCTGAAAAATTTAGCTCATTCTTAAATTTCTTGTATTAATTGTTTTAAAACTTATAACCCATTAACAGACTTGACGGTCATCTTAAAAGCACATCAAACACTGTTAAAATAAGTAGCACTTTAATATCAACCTTAATTTAAAATAATAAAGAGAAGGCCTTCATATGACCATTTCTGCATTTACGAATATTCTGAAAGAACACAACTCAGGATCTCATGTCATGATAGAAGACACTGTACTACAGACTGAACGAGGTCCTTCTGAAAGTCACACGGTGAAATCCTAGTGGTCAGTGCAGCTGCTTTTGGAGAATCAGTGTGGGGCCCTGCACCAACAGGAACGGCGTCCTTGGAAGAGGAACTCTAAGCACCCACATGCAGAGGAAATCTCTGCCATGTGTGGAGCAAGAAGGCAGCCACCTGCAAGCAAGGAGAGCATCCTTACTTGACAGCAGCTCACTTGGCACCTTAACCTTGACTAACATTATCATAAAATGGATTTCTGCTGATCAAGAAACCCAGAATACAGTATTCTGTTATGAGAGACCTAGCAGACTAATGCAAAAAGACTAGTGCAATAATATATTCAAAGTAGCATTTGCAATATATAACTCTTGTTTTTCCACCTTTACCCCAAATCTCTCTTAGACATATAAGAGCTTAAGAAAAGATTACCTCAACAACGTGGCCAGGGCATAATGTAAAGTTGATTCATATTAATACTGTGTAATATGTTTGTGCAATTCAGAATACAAGTTTAAGATAAAGCTGCTATCCATAGTATAGTCACAATCCACCCTTCTTGAACATAATCTCAGGTATATTTAACATATATGAAAATTAACAAAAACCACGTTGAAAAAAATGTCTAATCTCTTTGGGCCTCTGTTTCTTCATCGATAACAGAATACAGAATCATTACATATGACCGCCAAGGTTCAAGCTCCTTATCCATGAGAAGAGCACACTGATGTTAATCTCTACCAAAAGGTTCTGATGGCTATAACTGTGATAGAGCAATGGAAATTTAGGTAATGCACTTATCTATATGGCTTATGAATTTTAGCCTATTTACAAAACTTCTGCAAAGATTCCTATATAAGAAATAAACATGGTACTATTTGGAAAATATTAAAGCTTAGTAAATGATCAAAAATTATATCTGCCAGCATTACAAAAATTGAAACATTCCTAACATTAAATATTCCCTCTCTTTAGTAGTACTTTATAGCAGTCTATGTGTTTATAGACTTTATTCACTCAGATAAAATACATTTTTCCCACTTATGTTTGTAGACAGTAATTCCTTGTCATTATCCAATCTATATCTACTTTTGCTCTATAATGTATCCTCAAAATTTCCTCAAATAATTTAATTTATTCAACAAGTAAAAAGAATGTTACCTTTAATCTTGGCAATCAAAAATAGCTTTCTAATCTTCTAAGTAGTATTAAATGTTCAAGTACAAAATATTTAGTCAAACTTCACTAGTTTTTGAAATCTATTAAAAATTACTCCTATACCTTTATACATAAGAGGACTTTAATACACAGAAGAGAGAAAATGAGCAGAAAGAAAATTTAAAGAAATTATAGCTAAAAAAATTCTAAAATTTAATGAAAAAGTTAATCTACACATCAGAAACCTAAAAAACTCTAACTAAGAAAACTTCAAAGAGGCTCACACTTACACAAATTCAGAGTCAACCTTTTCAAACACCAAACCAAAGAAAGAAACCTAAAAGTAGCAAGAAAAATGTGGCTCATCATAGGCCTGCATGTAATTTAGTGGTAGTGTATGCCTAGCATGCACCAAGCCCTGGGTTTGATTTCTAGCACTTAAAGAAAAAGAAAGAGAGAGAGAGAGAGAGAGAGAGAGAAGGAAAGAAGGAAAAGAAAAAAGAGGGAGATGTGGGGAGAGAAAGAGAAGAGAGGTAGAGAAGAAGGGAGGAGGCAAGGAAGGGAGGGAAGGAGGAGGAGGGAGAGACGCCTCATATCTAAGGGATCTTCAGTAGGGTTAAAAATTGACTTCCGATACAGAACCATAGAGACCAGAAGGGAGTGGAAGACATATTCCAGGTTTGGCAGGGGGGGGAGTATGTCCTACTATAATTTTATATCCAGCAGAGCTATCCTTCCAAAATTGCAGGAGAAATTAAAACATTCCCAAGTAAAAGAATCAACAACAAAAACAAAAACAAAAACAAAAAGTCTGTGAGAATTTACTGTCAGGAGATCATGCCTATAAAAAAATACTGCAAAGAGCAATGTGGATAGAAATGAAAGGACACTAGAAAGTGACTTAAATCCACATGAGAAAGTAAGGAATGCTATTAAATTGTGTGCATGTAAATATAGAAAACAGTATGAATTTATCTTTGAAACTTTTTTCTATGAAATTTAAAGGACAAATACATAAGTCAGTAATTATGAGCTATCCTGATGCGCGTTTAATGTATAAAATGTACTTTGTATGACAAGAATAGCATAAAAGAATCTGGAGGCAATTAAAATATATTGGAACAGATCTTGCATACTAATAAAATTAAGTTGGTATGTACCCAAACTGTATTATTTTATTTTTATTTTTTTGTTTGTTTTTGGTACCAGGGATTGAACTTGGCACCTTTCACATGAGAGGTAGGTGGCAGAACCACTGAAGTAATCCCCAGCACTATATTGTTTTAAATGTAGATGGTACTTGTAATCTTTTGAGAAGCAACTAAGAAAATAACCTAACAAAGCAAATATGAGAATTTAAAAGTTACAAAAAAGAATCAAAAATTTCCATAAGAAAATATGCACTTTACACAAAAATATCAATGATGGAGCTAAAAGGGAAGAAAAACAGAAAGCAAAGTATGAAATGAGAAGTATAAATCTGACCTTATTGGTAATTACATTAAAGTAAATGGACTAACTATTGAAATAAAAAAGCAATGATCCACAGAATAGAAAAATGAAACAAAAATATGGTCTATATTTCACATTAATACATAAAATTCAAATTAAAGCACTTTAAAACTTCAAAAATAGGATAAAAAAGTGGAAAATTAAACAGAAAAATATGTACCACGTCAACACTAAACACGAGAGCAGGAGTGGCTATACTAGTAACAGTCAAAAATCTACTATTAGAAAAAAGACAAGGCCACTTCATAAAGATAAAATGGCCAATCTATTGGGCAGACGTAAAAATATAAAACACAAATAACACTCTAACAACAGAACTCCAAAATAGCTACATAGAGCAAAAATGGACAGAATTTAAGGGAAAAATCACACAACTTGCAAATAACGGTTGGAGATTTCAATATCCAGTTTTCAATGATAGATAAAACACAGGCTAAATAACAGGCATCTATCCAATAAACCACTTAGTGAAAGTAGTATAACTTTATTTGAGGATGATTCTCCAGGACAGACGACTATCTTAGGGTTCAAGGCAAGTCAGAACAAATTTTAAAAGCTATGAAACCATATAAAAGTATGTCTTTAGTTAATCAAAAGTATTCAGAGAATGAATGCAGAGCCTAACTAGGCTGTGTTTGACGCACACAAGTGAAGAAGCCGGGGCTTCAAATCCTCAGCCTTTTGCAGCTGAGCCTCTGGATGGCCTTTTCAGGACCATGTACCTAGAAATTATGAACAGATGAGTATAAGCGTAAGAATAAGCACAACTGCGTTGGGGAGGCGGAGATGGGAGAAGACCTCCTCTAGGAGCTCACAGTTTATCAGTGAGTATTCTTTTGCATTCCTCCACTGACATCTTGTCTAGCACAAAGAGCCTAAATATGAACACTGTTACTTACATAATCATAAAGCAGTGCCACATGCTGTTCATTCTCATGCTTTCTTTAGTTTCTCAAGCAGGTTAGTCATCCATCTCCTAAGCCGCACAGGCTGAAGCTCACCCATCATTTGCTCATAAGCTCTCCCCACAGAATGTGCTAAGCCCTGATGAGGTTCAACCCAAGAAAGTAATGAAAGATCAAGGCCTAGAAAGGATTTTATCATCATCTTGCAGCTGAGAATTCCATTCTCCTAGCAGAAGCCTCACTTGTATGTAGTTCTGTACTATATTATACTATACTGCACTGTACTATACTATCCTGTACTATACTACGACATGACTTCTAACTCATATCGTCTGGTTGCAGGCCCTTTTATTACATGCCAGATCATATGGGTATTGTATCTCCAGCTAATCGATGGAAAAGTTATTTAATAAGAAACGAGTAAAAACAAAAAATAACACCATTAAACGTAAAGCTAACTACACTTCATACAGAAATGTGTCGTCAAAAGGTACATCTGTGGCACACTGTTTTGAAGCAGGTGGAGATAAAAAAGCATGCAATGACCATTATCCTGTTTCTTCTACCTCTTTGTATCTGCAGCCCCAGCTGAACATCTGCCTGAAAAGATTTGGCTATTGTAAGCCCTGTCAATCAAAGGGTTTTGTTTTAGTTTTGCTTTTGATCATAGAAAGGGCTTTTCATAGTGTTTCAAATACAGTCTCTAGTCTCTGGCTCTCCTCCACTATCCTAATTTTTCACTGGATACTTAGGGCTTGAACTTTGGAAAGAAACTTGTTGTTTTCCCTAAGTATTTCCATGTCCGGAACTCGGTTAAAGAATATGGGATACTGAGATTTTTCTGAAGCAACTGTCCATTAATTTTATTCAAACAAAAGATGGACAAATGGGGGATTCACATTAAATCATTTGGCCTTTTGAAGACACTTCATGCTTCTGCCAACTGTGCTCTGATGATCTGTTGGCTTAGTCATAACTAAGCCTCTGCAATTCCAAAGTCAAGTTCCCCATGAATGCCTTCCAAGCTGCAATGCTGAATTAGGATAATTGAAAAGATGGCAAAGCCAGTCAGAGAAAGATAGAATTCAGTTTATCCAAAGAGAAGGATCACAAGACATCCGTTTTTAACAAGTTTTACATCTGGTTTTATTTTTTGTAACATGAAAAATTAAACATCTTCACCCATTACTCCAACTGGTGATTCTTTGCTTCTGATATAATTATCAAAATAACCTTTTAAAAAAGTTACTTACAAATAGGCTGTTTCCAAGATTTAGCTATTACAAACTGTGCTGCTATAAACATGGGTGCACATATTTGCCCATCCGTTGGAAACTGGATAAAGAAGTTGTGGTTTTTCTATAAAATGGAATATTACTCAGCCATAAAGAGCGAGAGAATAGATTCATTCATAGGAAAATGGATACATATTGAAGATATACTCCTAAGTGAAATAAATAAGTCACACATGTGTAAATACCAAATAGTTTCCCTGCTGTGAATATTCTGCAACAATGCATAAGATTCTAATAAGATTACTGACATTTAGAAATGGGAGGAAAGGAGCTAAAGGTGTAGGGAAGGTGTGATACGTAGGGGAAGAACAAAAAGGGAAAAGAAAAAAATGTGAGAGAATGAAAAGATGAAAATAAAGTGTTTGTAGATGGGGAGGGGAGGAGGGGGTGAAGGGAGGGCAGAGGTAAGGGGAAAAAATGAGAATTAAGACTTGCCATGTAGAGGTACATGATCCCAACAATGAATGTAACTGTACCGTATCCCTAAAATGTACCAATAAACTCAATAAAATTAAAAAAAAAAGTTACTTACAGAGAGAGCTGGATTTGAGAATGTGCATAAATTATAAGTATGCAGTTTGAGGATGTTTAACACAATGAACCAATCGGGGTCTCCTCAACAAGAAAACAAAGTATGACCAGCAACTTTTCTCCTACAACCATATTCACTCATAGACGTCCCTAAATGAAAATGAAATATTTATTCTTAAATATAGATTTTCTTTCCTTTTTTTACTTTATAATAATACAATTCATAGAAAAGAAGCCACGCATTATTTTGGTCTTGGTATTTCCCAACACTATTAAGACTTCATGCTGTACGCAGTGTTATTTCTTTTTATGAAACTAGTTGAGTTCTTTCCATTTGAGTCTATCCATTTCCAACCGTAAAAGCCCCAATGGAAACTACTTAACAGCATTAAAAACAAATGGAAGTTGAAAAGTTATCTCATGGAGGTAGACAGTAGAATTATGGGCAATAGAGGCTGGGAAGGTGAGGGGAGAGAAAAGATAGAGGAAGGTTGGGTAATGGGCATCAAAATAGAGTTCAGTTGGATCAGACAAACTGCAGGATTCTGCACTATGTAGGGCAGACTATTGTCTATAAAAGTGTATTATATACTTTGAAATAACTTAAATTGGTCCAAAAGGTACCAATACATCAAAAAGAGAAAATGTTTGAGAAGAAAATGCATGTTACCCAGATTTTAACATTATGTTTGGTATATGTGTACCAAAGGATCATGCTGTACCCCATAAATTATATATAAATATGTGTCACATAAATATACCATTAGTATAAATGTTCCAGTATACATCCCTTAAGATCCAAACATTTATACTTCTGTTAAATATGTACTAGCAGTAGAACTGTTGGTCCACAGGGAATGACTAATTTTAGCTTTAGTTGATACTGCAGGACAGTTTTCCACATTAATTACGCTGATTTCTAAAATGAACTGATGGGCTTTACACTTCTCTGATTCTTTCCAACACTTGATCTTATTAGTTTTTGTCTAATGTTTTTTAATAATCATATTAATGGGTAAATGGTGGTACTTCACTATGCTATTAATCATTTTCCCAATGAAGAATAATGCTAAATACCTTTTAAAAGTGTTTAATAGTTAACTGTACATTATCATTTTGAAATGTCTGTGCAAGACAGCTGTTGCTTTCTCATTATTGGAATATTTGTTTTTTCTTATTAATTTGTAAGAAAATGTAAAGATATATAACTGTTGCATGAATCCTTCAGTGGTTTACCTATATTATACTTATCTTCTATTTCCACTGATAAAATCATAACTTTAATTTTAGTATCGACTAATTTCTCCATCTTTACGTGTATACTTAGTGTTTTATGTGTCTCATTGAAAACAAACAACAGTGCCTAATCAATTATTTGGAAAATGTGCTATATTTTAGGAAATATAATTTGATCTTTGTTGTTTCAATTTCCAAACTACTCAAAACTAACTTTTGTGTATATCTGAGGTAAAGTTCAATTGTGTGTAAACATTAAAACCATGCATTGAAAAGAATATCATTTCCTCAGTGGAGATGGGGAAATACTGCAATATTGTGTAAGGACTAAATCAACTTAGAAGAGACAAAAATCATATTACACTGTCCAGCCATACTCACACAGCTGCACCAACTCAGTGAGGGTCAGCAACACTAAAGGAAATATTTATGAATATTGTTCCACTCACATTTGGCAGGATAATTACTACTGCTCTTGCACGGGAAAATGTACCTTCTGAATCACCTTACAACTCACACATTGGGGAGAATTAAAAATAACATATTCCCTAAGAAAGAACCTTCAGGGAGACTGACTTTTAAAATGAGGCAAGGGCAAAAGTAGTTTGCCATGCTGGTTGATTTCCAAGTAACAACCTCTCAAGGAAGACGCCTTGTGGCCACAACGTACCACTAAGTTTATCAATGTAACTCCTTCTGTCTGTGTTCAGTTTAATTACCAAAGCCTGAATGTTTTCTGGTTGACAACCAAGAACTAATAAATAACAGTGTGAAAGAAGGTCAAACAGGGAGCTGTGTCAAAAAGGAGGTTTTGCATTTGCACACATACTATCATTTTAAATAAGATGAGTTTAAATGGCATGAAATACCAGTCATGAAAGAAAAAAACTGCAATGTCACCATATATAAGTACAACTGCAAAATAAAATAAGATCTTTAACAATGGTATTGTATTCTAGCTTATATTTCTTACACTAATTCAAAATAATCACTTCTCATAATGAAAATTCCATGCTTTCATCTTTGTCCTAAATTTTCAAACTTTATGAAAATTCTAAAATATTTAATAAGACAATCCTCTTCCTTCATCATGTTTACATGAATCCGCCTTAGAGGAAAGCAGTACCTGAAAAGAATTTTGTATTTCCCTAACCTCTTTGAGCGTGGGTTTATATTATGTACCATACTTTGGAGTGCTTTTTAATATAAGTAACATAAGTATAAGCAAAGAGACGTATCTACTAAATTCTAATTCATTATGCATTATAAGTAGATTTATTCAAGAGACTGGTCATATAGTTTTTTGTGAGAACTACATCATCAATTTTTAAAATATTCTTTCTGGCACAGAACATAGTAAAAATATGAAACCTTTTTTTTTAATTTTAGACACAAAATTGCATACAAATGAAGTTATTTCATATAGGTTCCTGCAGATGCAATGAAGTGCAGTATTGAAAAACACAAATTTTCTAAAACATTTTTAAGGATGAATTCTTTAAATTATATTCCTCATCATCTAAGTGCTAAACTAGTAGTGGGGAACCTGTGGCCTGCATGCCACCATGGGCCATCTGTGTCACCTAAGTTTGCCACCACTGGTCTAGACCACTGAAAATCAATTCGCGATTGTTTTACAACATCCGGTGATGACTTTAGGGATAAGCTTCTCCTGCTTAAATGCTGAGTCTCCACTTTTTAAAAGCGTTCTTTCACTGGACTCTAGTATTGCAATTATTAGATGCGCCGTTTTCATTTAAATGTGTGAAACAGAAGATGTATTCATGATTACCTGGGGCTTTGTGGGCAGCATTTACCCTTGTTCATTCATTCATTTGCCTATGAACTCATTGGAGCACATACCTTGCACCAAGTTTTCTGTTAGATTTTCAAGAAATCTATTAATTAGCATTAGTATTCACCGAACAATTCCTATGTGCCAGGCATCTCTCCTAAGACCTTCAATTATGTTAACCCTCATTATTTTGAACTTAAACTCATGAAATTCAGAGAATTAAGCTGCTTGTCCAAAGTCACAGAGCTAGTGAGAGCCTGTATTGAGGCTGTCTTGTACTAGAGTAAGAATTTATAATCATACACGATGCCATTATTTTTCCTCTACCCTCAGGATAAGCCTCTTATCAAACTGGTGTTCAAGAAAAGATTGAGATTTTAGGGCCAGGGATTTAGCTCAGTGGTTCTGGTGCCTGCCTCTCAAGGGCAAGGTCCTGAGTTCAATCCTCAATACAAAAA
>NW_022900947.1:14006964-14109190 GCF_012274545.1 Fukomys damarensis | reverse complement strand
CCAAAAAAAAAAAAAAAAAAAAAAAAAGAGAGAGAGGGGTGTCAGTAAGAGAATATTTTAAGTAATATCCTATTAAAAATGCTTAACCTATTTAGCAACTGGATAAGGCACAGTATATGTATATTTCACAATCTTCATTGTTGCCTAAGAGTCCACACAGTTATAAAAATGATGGACATTAAAGTTTTTAAAGATTTCAAAATTTAAGAACAAATGATCCGACTGTGCTCTTGAATACAGCTGTACGCGAGTAAACGGACTCCTCTGATGCTAAAGTAAAACTTCACATTTTTATGTGGCCCGAAGAATAAATAACCCAAACTTCCAAATTGTGGGCATTTTGTTTTGTTTTTAAAACTTAGCAGTCATTGGCTTATTTTTATTGTCTGCACTGGGTGAGTGTCAGTTATAAAAACAGCAAACCGCTCTATCATAACAAACTAAAATTTTATGTAAGCTTTGCACCTGCAAGGGGTCCTGACTTGGCCAGGTCTCCCCGACTTTCCCAACCACACTGATTCATCGGCATCAAAAACAAAGCACAGCCTTGCCTAATAAAGTCATTTCTTCTTTGCTAATGAAGACAGTATCACATGAATGAATGGAAACGTAAATAAATAAATAAAATGACTTACTGAGTCCTGAGCACCGAATGCTCCCAGTAGGTAGTCTTTTCGCAATTCAGTTCCCCTGATGGGACCAGAAGAGGAAAAGAAACACCAAACTACCCCTGAGGGACAAAGAAGAAACTGCTGTGCTGCCTGGAGTCCTGCTAGGTCAATTAGTCCATCACGCACAGAGAAGGGCGAGCCAGCAGCCAGACCCCAGACACCAAGCCCAAGAACGCGAAGTGGGCGGCGTCTTGTAACATCGCCTGCAGGGAAAATTGGTGTCTTTTGCCAACGGTGCATCTTCATATGAAGATACTGAATAATGACTTAACAGTCAAATTGAGAGCAGTATTACATACTTCAGTAATAAAAAGCTCATTTTTTTTCCTCAACGATATTGCCTTGTATTATATGACCTGACTAGAAATAGCAATATTTCTACATTCATGTTTTTCTTTCCATTTTTTATCTTGCTCAACTCCAAAATGCAGTTATCCTTCATTTTAACAAACTTAAGCATTTCATACATGTACATATCTTAAAAATAGCAATAAAATAGCTCCAAATATAATTTGTCAACAATTCTTAGATACCTGATTTTAATGAAAATACTTCATATATCTCAAGAAATTTGAGGATGTTATATGGATGTTCTTTGTAATAGCAGTATTATCTTACATTTATATACTATGTAGAGATACAAAGTATTTCTATTTATATTGCCTTCTTTAGGAGCTCAGCATTTTGTCATTTAAAATTACAAAAGCATTTCATCTGTAAATCAAAGTCCTTTACAAAACATTATTTAAAAAATTTGTTCCCTAGGGCTGGGGATTTAGCTCAATGGTTCAGCCACCTTCCTTGCAAGCACAAGGACCTGAGTTTGATCCCCGGTACCCCCACAAAAAAAACCCCAAAACAAAAAATTTGTTCCCTTATCACATTTATCCACATTTAAAATGTAAAAGTTTAAAAAGCACACCAGCATCTCCTATAGGCATTTAATTCTTTTTTCATCCTAACACCAAAGGTGTCATTGCTATTGTCCTCATTTTATCAAAAGTAACTGGATCTGATATGAGAAATTTCATTCATTGAAGACTGAATATTTAAGTAAACCTCTGGCTTTTCTCTCTTGTTCACTACTTAGATTTCCCAAGTACACTAATATAGCTGCAAGTAAATCAGCATGTGCTTAATTATCATGAGGAGTCAAGAAAAATTGGGTTAGAAGTACAAAAATATGGAAAAACATGACAAAGAAAACCAAAGCTATGTTATTGGGATAATGCATATCTACAACTAACACTCCACATCACCCATTGTACTTTGGTTGTTTTCTCCAGTATAACAAGAACGCTACATTTCTTACATTTATTTAATTAATATAGCTAATATATACCCATTTATAAAGTGGAATAGACGTAATTGAAAATACACTACATTCACAATAAAAACCAATTAAACATGAAAGAAAGTCTAATTTGCAAAAAAACAGAGAGTGAGAATTTGTTCATTATTGTCTTTTTTTACTTCAAATTCCTTCACAGCCAGAAGATGATGAGACATGAAGATAAAGATGATAAAGACGAAGACTGCCAACCTGGGATTCCATGCTCCACTATGGCATAGGCATACACGAAACTTCTCTTTGGATTTTGTGGAGCATGTCCTAAAACCCCCAACCCTAAATGAATCATAATACCCATCCCACTCTGTACATGCATCTTAGCTGCTGTGTCCTTGTAGCAAAATCTCAGAATCAATTGCTGTCTGTATAAAATTAATACCTACCACTATTGAGAAGGGGAGCCACACACTTAGTGAAATTCCTCATACTTCTTAAATTTCTGATCTCCCCTCTAGCAGCCCTTCTCACACTATCCAGAAGCTTCTGCATCTTATTCACCATGGAAATATAAAGCTATTACATGGAAACTACCTGAACAGCCTTGTCTCTTTCCCTTTTGAGATGTAAGCTCCCCTCACCTTATTAGGAGTCACAAGAAGCCTGTCATAAACTTCTGTTGCACCTTTGGTCATTCTACCAGCTCCTTTTTACCACTAGCAAACTCTGCTTTCCATCTTAAAATAACAGCAGTAACACCTTCAATCCTTTCTCCTCTTCCAGACAAGCCACATTTGCTCATGTCTTTCAAAGTTAAATATCATGTAAGACTTAATTAGTCTGACTACCTTTCTTTCCTTACTTATTGCTCACATCAGTATTTCTTCTACTCCCACTACTTTGCCTAACATGCTCTCAGTATGATAAATTTGGCCTCCCCATCCATTTCACCAAATCTAACGCAATACAGTCTTCATTTTACTCAACCTATCAGTGCAATTCCATCCAGTGGGCTCCTTGCCTACTTATTTTATTTAAAGTACAGAACATCATTAGAAGACACAAATCTCATAATTCACTTTTATCCAGTAAGAAAGCAATAACGAGCAAAAACACATAGGGTGCATCAAGTCACTGCCCTCCAATGAACATGTAACTTCTAAGATATTGGGTTCTTCTTTCTCTCCAGGCTCATGTCACACCTGTTTTTCTCTATAGTCAGCACGCACATCACATAAGTTCTCATATACCACATTCTATCAGGAACATTCCCCAACACATTTTCTCTTTACTTGGCTAAATTCATCATGTTTGACCACAGTTTACAACAGCACTTTACTAAGCATGGCTTTTGTGACTCAGTGCTAGGAAGATTCCCTCATACAGAGTAGTTTAATATCACTAGCTTTTTCCTTGTGGCACTTGGTTGTTTAATGAAACTCCAGATTATAAACTGCAGCACTTGGTTATTTGATGAAACTATAGACTATAAACTGTTTCAAGGCCATGAATGCAATTCCTTTATGGGTTAAGACCACATCATGCTCCTTGTTATGTGTTAAGTACTCAAGAAGCACTGGTTCATTGACTGAGTCGAATACAGAAAAGATTAAATTCACATAATGCATGTCAACTGTCAATATGTTACATGAAAAATAACTTTGTATAGGTTATTTATTAGTACATGTGTGCAGTACATAATGTATCTAATCTTTTTTTAGTTTGTTTTTGTTTTTTGTTTTTATCCAAGATGCTCTAGAACTGGTGAGCTCAAGGGATCTTCCCCCTTTGTCTGTGTACTGCCAAGCCCAGCTCTAATCTAGTTTTAAACAAACTGTCAACTTGAGTATTTTATTAGACCAAAGAGTGCAGTTATCTAACTCTATGCTTGAGGTACATGTCACGAGACCAGCACGGGCAGAAATAAGACACCATTCCTACCACCATGCCCATGCACCATTCCTACCACCATGCCCATGATGGTTTGCAAACAGAAGCGGGGTGGAGATGAGCAGAAGTCAAAGCGCCGACAAACTATTACAAGACACTAACTGTGTTTGATTACTGTGCTGGTTACTTTGCCTTTGGCAACCTAATCAAAACTCACGGCTCTCTGTGAGGCAGTACTGTGAGCACCACTGCACACACACAGGGCTGAGTTTGATATTTTCCGGGGGGCATACAGCTCCCCAGTGGAAACCAGGCTCCTGACTGCCCTGTTGCTGGCGACTTTCATTACAACACCACCAATCAACATTCTTCTACAACTTGACCACAATATTTCTCTTAGACAAATAGTATAATATATAAAGCTACATTATAAACTTTAGTTACCTGAAGGAAAATCGATGGACTGCAAGACTGTAATGCTAAGTGAAATAAATCAGACATGAAAGGTTACATATTATATGGTTTATCTTATAAGAAAAACCCAATATATAAATGATTTAAAGGGCAAAATCCAAGAAAGATGATAGGGATGAGGGAGGAGACTGCAGAAATGGGTGGGAAAGAGAAGGCAGAAGAGGAGGAGTAAAAGCTGACCAAGATGCACAATGCATACAGACCAAGTCCACAAGAGAGATGGAATCATTAGTTATTGTAAACATGTACTGACAGAACTCTGTCTGTCCTCTGATAAACCAGCCATAGTATGAAAAGAGTAATTTAATTTTCTCATTAGTGAAACATCTGAAACAGATAAGACATTTTCTTTTGAAAAATTTGGTTCTAGAAACAAATTTTATTTCAGAAGAAGAAAAATCTTTTCTACCTGTACCTTTTGTTTTATTTTTGTTGCTGTTGTTGTTGTTGTTTTGCAAATCATTAGTCTCTGTAGTACAAAGCGCACACATGCACAGGATTGTTATGAGGAACACAAGTTTGGGAAAAGAATAGAGTAGAAAAAATATTTATGCACCTTACTAACCAGGAGAAGGGACCACAGACGGTATACGTATGTAGACAACAGACTGCTCAGTCTTGTATCAATCGAGATACACATCTGATTATTAATGAGTTACTAGGGTCAGCATATCTTCTTTGTTTTCATTTGTTCAACTCAGTAACTGAAAATGTGTCGGTAATTATAATTTGCATATAACAAAGTCTACATGCTGTTTGTTAAATACATTTATCCATATACTGACATCCACATTAAATTCATTAAACATTACTATACTCAAGGACAGGGATCTAAAGATAGTAAACTTCTAAAAGTGGCCCCAAGTCATTTTCCACTTGTTTTTATTTTTAACACTTTTCTGCCAAGATATTTCAAAGATGTGCATATGAAAGTGAGGATATAGTAAAAAATACAATTTGGGAAGATGTTTAAATATCTACTATTTATAATGTTTTGTTGTTATTAATCTTTCAAAAATATTTCATTTATATTAACTTTATATTTTAAATTTTAAACTTATGAAATAAAATATTATTATTTGGTTCTATCTGCATAATCATATAGAGTCATAGCATAAATTATTGGAAAGCTTTGATTTTATTTTGTTACTGCTCACTTTCTTTTAAAATTTTCAGTGATTGGCTTCTTATGGAGGCATAAGTTCAGGGTTTAATTTATTATAAAAGGAGTCATATTTTCAATAGTTGGTCTATATGAAGCCAATTAAATAGTTAAACTTTTAAAAGTTGAATCATATTTTCTATGAGTTATTATGTATTTACAAAGATACTATAAACATTTTATTTACATTCTGGCTGATAATGCAATGACCAAAAAAGAAAATACAATAATGGTAGCTGTTCACCCCATACTGCCTCTGGAATACTGTTCCAAGGACATGAATTGGATCACAGCATATATATGCTGAAAATAATCATTCAGTGGTCCCTAACACCTATGCAATGAGGTCTAAATTCTTTTGTTCCAGCTCATTGGTTAGGTTCCTGTGTAATCATCTCTACTCTCCAAAACTCTGCCCACTGGAGGCACCTGACAAATAGCACATAAACAAATTATATTTCTCTTTATCTGTCCTCAGTATCTCTCTGTGTCTCCTTGGATGAGCTGGGTCAACGTCAACAAAGCTCTGTTCATTCTCCAAATTCCACTCAAGGATTACCTTCAGATTATATCATCTAGGAAAACATCCTTTCATAAATGTTTCCTGTTCCCAGAATATAGGGAGATCATCACAGTGTAATTAAAAAATGCCAATAGGTGAATGGTCATCATGCTGTTGAGAGGAAGAGATATTTGGAACAGCCGAACAGAAGCACAGGCAGACAGAATCTTATATATCTACCAGAGTCTTCGAGTCATTGGAGTTTACTGGCTAAAACAGCCAGCCTGAACTACCAACAATAAAGCCTTGAGATTATCTTTTCTCATGAGTCCCTGTGTACTATCAGGCTATATAAAGGAAAATAAATTACTCTAAGATGACTGCCATCAGCTACTGCAGCATTAGACCTTAGTGTTTTATTTACATAACTCCCCATGGACAATGAGAGAACTGCATAATGAGTATACAAATGCCTTTTCAAGAATAGATCTTGAAAGCTGTTTTTATAAAAATGCCTTCTGGCTAAATTATCTAAATGCATAGTGTGCTGACAGCCAGAAGGGACAGTAACACAGAAGGGCTTTGTTGGCTTCTAATGGATTCAATCCTTAGAAGCACAAAAAAGGTAGAAGCAAAAGTGCTTTAGGAAGGTTTGGACCTCTCTCTCCATGTGGTCCCACAGCCTGAAGAATAACAGGATGCATGTATAGTAGTCTTCTATTTAAAAAAGAACACGGTGCTTTCAAAATTTCCTATTTGAATAGACAAGATTAGTAAGCTGCCTGAAGAGGTGTAATGCTACAGAACACAACCATGTGGTAAAACTTTATTATTTTGAATTAGTATTCAAATACTCTAAACAGGTATTTCATACAACTTCACATTCCTTAAGAGAAACTTTTAAAATAAAGTTGTGTATTCACTTCTAAGAAAAAACTGAGACACGATTTTTTAGATAATAAAATGCTGTCTTGAAATGTAATTTATCCACAAAAATTCCAAAGTGTTTTTGCCTTGGTATTTATTAATCAAAACTTCTTTTCCATTGTTTTTTACTGAAAACGCTGTATACCTGCTGGACTTTCATCGATGACTCATGAATGTACCATCTGAGGCTGTGTAACGATGGCAGTTCTCATAGTTCCTTCCACAGCTCATGAGAATTCTTTTATTTGGCAGTTGAGGCTGATGCTAATGTAACCAAGAAAAAGTCATCACGATTACAATAAAATAACACCCCATGACCACCTTTGATGAAGCCATGCTGGGCAAAGGTAATCTGCATGCACATCCAGGCACAACAGGCTGTCTGTGCAGAGAGCTGGCCCAGTCTGTGAGCACCAGTACAGCCCAAGTCGACACACATGTCTCTCCAACAGCTAACCTGACCCAGCTTGGTGAGGCAAGGAGTACCCATAATGAGCACAGCCTTGGCATTTTCATAAACAATGATGCTTCATCCTGTCATGTAGGAAGCTCTTGCAGAAAGAGAAGGATGAAAGGAGGGATAGTATGCTGAAACTAAGCAAGCCTGGATTGTAGTTTGCAAAGCTCATAGCTCACATAACCCAGTCATGTATTTTTCTCTTCATGGGGACACAACACTGCCAGGATAATATCCAAATAATTCTGGGTGGTTTCTATGTGTATAAAGAAGGTATAAGGGATTGAATTCAGGGCCTTCACACTAGGCTACATTCTAGATTTTTAATATTCAAAAGATTTTTATAAACTTTGAGATAAAGTCTTGCTAAGTTGCTGAGTTGTTCAGGCTCCAGCCTGCATTCCATCTGCCTCAGCCTCCTAGCACAATGGGACCACAGGCATGGCCCACCATGCTTGTCTTTTAAGCCTTTTTCTAAATCGATATGCAACTAATACCAAGCAGTTGAAGTTGGAAAGATTTTCAAGATTCAAGAGCAAAAATAACCCATGGAAAAATGATGGCTAACAACAGGTGACAGAGCCAACACTTGTGAGAAGGTAACCACAAAGCACACCGAGATGCTTCTCACAGTACACACTCCTTTTCAAGAGTCAGAAATATGGCAGGGAACCAAAGAAGGTTTCTATTTGTTTCCAACGACCCTCAAATTGGAAGAAATCAGAACACATTCAAATAGTATCATTAAGAAAGCATTTTATGTGTTTTTTAAGCATCATATGTATATAGAAATCCTTCTTGCTAACAACTGGCATTCTATCAATTTCACCTGAAGAGTACAGGCTTGTGCCCTGCATTGAACCAACACTGGATTGCTAGTACTCCTCACAATCCTGAGTTCCTCTCTAAATTCCCCATTTCTTCCTCTAGGGGTCAGCACACCAATGCTGTCAAGGAGAACAAGTCCGAGCATATTTACATAAAAAAGTTACCTTGCCTTCCAACCAAACCAAAGAGAGAAATAAACTGCACAGATGCCAAGCAGTCTTTACTGAGTCGACTTTTAAAAATAATCTCATTCAGAAACCTCTCCTGACAATCTGACTCAGTGCAGGACAGAACCCACTATTGAGGAAGATGACCAAGTCACCAATTAGTGACACTAATATTCTATCATCAGTACTGTCTGGATGATGAATCACAACTCACTCCAAGTCATGTTTTTAACCAGTCACTTCAAAGCATTTAGATTTTCAACAATATGGTTTAAACAAGTGAATCGTGTTATAAAAATTCCAGCTTCAGTGTAACGCACGCATCAGGCACAAGAGCAATTTATCTGCTAAACAAACAATGCAGTCAGCTTCTTTAAAGAATGTGCTTTCTATGCCAAATATGATCTTCCCACAGTTAAGTAAACACTTGGTGCAATGAAACTACTGGCAATTCTCTTGATGGTCTCTGTTCACGTGTGTTTTCTGTCACACAGTATCTTCATCCAATAGGATGTGTCTATTTAAAAGTCATTTCAGGCCTCAGGAATGGCTCGCTACTTCTGAGATGTGTTACATACACGTGGCTATACACTTTCAAAAGCTAGCACATCATCACCCTCTAGAGAAGCCCACTAACTTCTCTTTATCAAGGATGTATTTTCCATCCTTGAATGGATTATTTATGAGTACTGCAAAATTATGATTCTGGAAACAGAATTAGATGTAAGATTATGAATTCAGGTAATACATGTTTGGGGTTTTCTCAAATAACTTGAATTGCAATTTGAAAGAGATCACATGCTGTTTTAAAGAATTCTGTAGAATTAAATTCAATAATGTCAGTGCTTTATAATGAAATAAAAATACACAGTTTAATTATTTTATATCTATATCAAAAACATATAGACACATGCATTTGTACACTTGCTGGGAAGTGAAGCTCAGTGGGAGCAAGCTTAGACTGCATTTGGCTGCGGGCTCAACCTCTGAATTCCTAGCAGCAAAAAGAGCTCCTACGTGGTATATATCACATATATCTTTTACCAAGATATTGAATGATTGCCAGGTGTGGTGGTTCACACCTGTAATCTCAGCATTAAGAAGGCTGAGGCAGGAGTATTGCTGTGAGTTCGAGACCAGCCTGGGCTACACAGTGAGTTCCAGGTCAGTCTCAACTATATAGTGAGACCCGGTCTCAAAAAAAAAAATTCAATGATTATGACTTTGAAAACATATTTTCTGGGCCAGGGATTTAGCTCAGTGGTTCGGTGGCCTGCCTTGCAAGCGCAAGGACCCGAGTTCAATCCCTCGTAAAAAAAAAAAAAAAAAAAAAAAAATTTCAGAGTTAAGTTTTAATTATATATCCTTTTAATACATTTAAAATTTTCAAAAGTCAATTAAAGTAGAACTACATCTAGATGAAGGACAGGATAAAAACATCAAGTCATCCTTCAATGCAAAAACAGAGCTGCAACACCACAGTAACTCTGATGTATTTTTCAAAAGATATTTCTGCTCAACCTACTTGGTAGTTTCAGGAGCTCAATCTCTGCTCTGAAATTCCTGTGTCAGAGGATATCAAAGCTTGTACACTGTGCATTCTAATGCTGCTGCCCTATCTTTTTTCCTATAGTCCACTGAAGTCATTAGCCTTGAAAATTCTGAGACAGTACCTGTTTCGTCCCTGTTAGTAATTTGTATTTGAAGATACTTATTGGTAAAGACAAGATCAGTAGTGCCAATTACTGAATGCACTGCATTTGTTTCTTTAAACAGTACAGACCTACAATATTTTAAACTTCTATCAGAGAGCTGACCTTGATTTTAAATAGACTGGTGAGACTGCATTTCAGAATAGTGTACTTGGATCAAGCAAGACTTATTTAGTCTACAAAAGTGATCTAAGTATCTGGCAGGGAAGTACATTGGAATTGCACACGTGCTCCTATGTTGTCCTGATGGGAAGTAAAATAAAAGAACTTTGGAGACCTGTGGGAGAGTTTGGAATTCTAAATCCTTACAGGGAGAAAAATCTTGTTCATCTGATTTTACAAATGTAGCTTGTACTCTTGGCTTCAAAGTTTAGAACTTTATGTATTTTATGCATGGACAGGTTTTATTGCAAGACTGAGAAAAGAAGCTTACAACCAAGAAAGAACCATAAAAAAACCTTCCAGGTTTTCCAGAATCAGAGATCAGTGAATATCTGGCAAGGAAACCTCCACTGCCAACCACATAACTGGTTTTCCACCACTGGTGGTTGGACAATTCTACAGTTATCACTACCTCTTTCCTAACATCTCTTTCTGATTCAAAATATGAGTTAGGAATCCTGTCTAATTGGCTGCAAAATGACATATGTTCACCCATGGTGGCTGTTATGAAAAGTAAGTGGACTTTTCCATTTCTGTTGTAAAAAGCATGGTACTTAGGATGAACCAGATCATAATGTAGCAACAAAACATTTTCAAACTGTCAGCATTTAAAAAAAAACCTTAATGACTTTATTATTTCTCAATCTTTCTAATCATCATATTGCTCAGGAAATGGAGACTGTCTTCATTGCAATGAGGATGGCCATTCTGGTAGGGATTTCTGAATACCTCCAAATTCAAAACTATTCCTCATGATAACATTAAGACATCATTTGCCTGTTTTTGTTTTACTTTGATGACAATATAACTCATTTTCAATAATAATAATTAGCATCACATATTGATGATAATAGTAACTCATAATAATAATTACAATGCTGCATTAATGATTATAATGATACCTCTATGATAATTTACAGTTATAAATTATACCTACAGAAATGATGTCATTTGGTTATCATATACATGAAAGATAAGAATTAACAGCTATCTACCACACATACATGCAAGAACTTCATGGAAGACTAACAATAAGCACTTGTAAGTACATGCTACAGTGAATTAACCATATGTTTTTTTTAGTTTTGATTTTTCTTATATATCCATATTTTAATGCTGATCCTTGATTTTTCTCTTTCCTTTTAGCTTAGATTCTTTTTCCATAACATAAACATATTTTAAAATTTTGCTTGAAGCACATTGTCTTTCATTGGGTTGTTTGCACTTAGGAGTTTTGCAAATTCTTTTATATCCTGGAAAAAAGCTTTCTATCAGATGTAGCACTTGAAAATATTTTCTCCTGGCCTTGCAGCTTGATGTTTCATTTTTAAGTGTCATTCAAAGGACAAAAGGTTTTAGACTTTCATAAAGCCCAATGTTTTAATCTGGTCTTTAGAGGTGTGTTTCTGATCTCACCATCTCAGGAATCTTTGCTCTTGTTCCTTCTCCAGTAATATGATGTTATATATGAGTTATTTCAAAGAGACACTAATCAAGTTTAGGATATGCCTTTTAGCTTCCTAGTTTCAGACAGGTTTGGATGTAAAATGTTGGGTTTTGTCAAATGTTTTTCTTCTGCATGCCAGTATGAGCATCTGCTTTTTCTTCAGTTTGTTAGTGAGTTACACCTCGATTGCATGGAAGGTAGCTTAAAAAGCATTTATTTCTTATTCTTCAGCCAAAGTTAAAACCATGGTGTCAGTTAAAGCTGCACTCAGCTCTGCAGGCAAATCTACCTCCAGCTCCTCCAGTGGCTGGCAGAACTGAGTGGCCCACGGTTCTAGGAACATTTCTAGGTTCACATTTCCTTGTGGTGTCAGCTTGGAACCAACCTTGGCTCCCAGCAGCTTCTGTCTGATGGCTGCCCTTGGGCCATCCTGAAGCCGGTAATGGGTCAATGAGTCACATCCCTCTACCTCTTCTTCAGCTGCACCTAGTATCTCTCTTGCTAACCATTGTACAGTGGAGCTTTCTAGAGGTTGCTGAAAAACTTACAATACAAAAGCTGATACCATAAACCCAGCGGTCTTCTTTTAAGCCAGAAATTAAGATTCCATAAAAAATAGTAAACAATACTATTCCTTTCACTTTTTGAGAATATAGTTATTTTTTAAAATATGCCATTGGTATTAATATATGGTGGGGGTGGTTGTTGCAGTATATATTTTTTAAATTTCTGTTCCATGTCCTACTTTGATTTGGAAATGCAGAGTTCTCTTAAGGCCCGTGTGATAAAGGTCCCTGCGGTCCTTCGCTTGGTGCTGCTGGGAAGAGGGAAGCATCTAGGAGGTAAGCCCTGGTAGGAGGCAGAGGGTGTGTCCTCAAAAGGGGCTGCACCACCCTAGCCAATCTGTCTGCCTGCCTGTCTCTATCTCCCTGGCTCTCAGGCTATTAGGGGAGTCGTTCTGCCCTGCCCACTGCTCATCATGATGTGCTACATCACCTCAGCACCAAAGCTAAAGCCTACCTATGACGGACTGAAACCTTTGAAACTGGGCCCAATTCAGCCACTTTTCTGCGCAAGTTTATTATCTTACATATTTGGAACAGTAATGCAAAAGTGATTGCCACAGGTCAAATGCAGTAAACACTGATAGATGTAACCGAGAAAAGCTGGATCTTATTTGAATCCTCAAAACTTTTAAGTAGAAGTACAATAGGAGAACAAACAAACAAAAAATGGAAGAACGATTCCAATGGGTCTCACATCAGCAACAGGATGATGTAGCTTCATAGACTGCATCTCTGTCCTTCACATCTTACTGACCCAAAGCAGTTACTGACCTCCCCTACCAGAGGGTGGTAGGTGATTCTATCCTGTGAGCTACAAATACAAAAGGACAGCACTGCCAACCATACGGACACCACACCTCACTCTGCCAAGACTCAGAGAATTCCTTAAGGGACAAGTGTAGGAGAGGCTAAGAAGCCATAACTGACAAAACCTACTGCATACCCCCAGTCCATCCGAACATGCCACCCTCTTCAAAAATCACCACACTGCATTTCCTCCAATCACAGCAAAGTACTTAAAACGACATACAAAGAGGTCATAATGTATTATTCACACAGCTATTTTGTTCCTGTAGGTTTCAGTCCCAGATAGGCTCACAAGCATTTATATTTTCCCATTTCCAGATTTGCCTGGAAGGAATTTCACTCAATATCTGTGTTCATTAGAGACTGGACTACAAGATTCATAAGTATTCTCATTAACTCAGCGGTCAAGAATTCAAGAACAAAATTTTAGTCTTTCTTTTAAAATTTAAAATGGGTTATACACTGTGATTCTAGTTAGTGCTGTTATAGGGACTTCATTGTCTATATTTCAGTGAGTCTAATTCAATCTGTAGGCTTTCAAGTTCTGCCTAATGAAGAAACATTTTCTGAGTTATTTATGTTAGGGATGATTTATTAAAAAGGTAAAATAAGTCACATAAATAAAAGTCTTTATCAATGAAATATTTTAGCAAAATTTATAGCTATGTCTCAGATGAAGCCATAAACAATGTATTGTTAAAGTTATTAAAGACTACAGCCTGTAAAAAATTATTACTATTTACCACTGCTCAGTTTTGTCTCCTTGTAAGTGGCTAAATTTATTTGTTGGAAAATCAGATAATTCAGGTTAACGAAATTTACTCAAAGGAGTTACCAACTTCTGAAACAAGTCTGAATTATTTTTCTATAATCAAATGTATGAGCTTTCATACACTTATAGTCATGTACATTATGACATTGACATTGGGGAGTGAAACGTACAGTGCAGCATTTAGTTGGGGAGGTAATTCTCTACTTCCTGGATTTCAGTTATATTACAAAATAGTCGAGAGTAAGTGATAATATTTTCTAGATGACTTAGATTTTGCTTAATTTTGGAAAATATATATTATTCAGTCACGAAAGAGGAGAACTGCAACACAAGTATGAACATGGTAGCAAGCAGAACTTGCATAAAGGGCATAAAATATGCATGATTTTATTTCTGTTCAAACCCAAACTGTATTCCCTTTCTTCTTTTGTTCTGCAAAACAGGCATTTATTTCAAAAGCATATTTTAATGACAAGAATCTTAGAAATCATAATCAGGGAATTTGAGTAAATTCTAAGTGCCTAGCATGAGCTCATGAATCAGCAAATAGCAAATCTTTCCTTTTACAAGACCTTGAAAAAAAGTGAAGCTGTTGTTTTTAATTCTATAAATGAAAGAAACTGAAGCTTAGCAAGTGGAGGTGCTGCTCTGCCTGGGAAGCTGGTGTAAGTAACTGTTCTCCACTGGTTCTCTTCAATGTGTGCCAGGCCCGGTGACCTTGGTAAAGTTATACAGCTTCTGAGGATTTCACTGACTTATTCATGCCTCCCCCATCCATTCATTAATTTCTACACAAATTCATCTAAGAAATATTTACTAAATGAATGTTTACTATGAGCCACTCTTTGCATAAAGAAATGAAAATACCTGTGACAATAAAAAGCTTCATTTCTGCTGCAGAAATTTGATTTTAAAATGTTCTAAGGAAGTTCTGCCATCAGAAATGCTACTCAGGCCACAACTATACCTGGTAAAAACTTCCATGGACATGTGCCATGATTTGCTTGTGCTGCATAATTTTACTGCAACTGCCTGGGCCAGGAATGATACAGGAGTGCAAACAGTTCTTTGTCTAGTCCAAGAACGGCACAATGGAGAGGAACTCACTTTCTCAATCAAATACAGTCTCAGTGAATTGAACCACAGCAGACTCAAAAAGAGAACTTCAGAAAATATGGTGCAGGACAATCAGGCAGGATTAAAAAATGACAGTAAAGGCTCTGCAATTCTTTTACATTCTGAATGGCATTTCCAGTTTTTATGACATTCATCCTGCACCCTTGAACATGTCTTCTTCATTGTCTTGCTCCCATGGCCAGAAAACAGCTCAGGCTTTTAGATCATTTACATTATATAATAATATAATTTACCTTGCTTTCAAAACTGTAAAGTATATACATATGGAACGTGTCACCCCCATTTTAATTACTAACAAGTGCTTCTGCCTGGCCAAGTTTCATTAAATAGCAGATTTAAACTTTTGGCTATGATATACTGTTCCCCTTATGTGGCAATATTCCAGGATTATCTTTCAACAGTTCCTTTCTAAAATAATATTAAGCTTTTTTCTTGGTTTGCTTTAATCCACTTAGCAGCCCACAATTCTGAACCAATTTCTGAGAAATATCCGTAATGACACAAGTGTCAGTATAATAGTTGAGATTTGTCTGAAGACAGATACCTATCTTATTTTAGTGAGTTTTACTGAGGTATAATTTATGAGCAGTAAATTAGTCTTAACTATACAATTCTAAGACTTTTTACAAAATGCATGCAGTCATGTAACCACTAAAACATCCATGATACAGAATATGGTTTCACAATATGTTGCCTCATACTAATACGCTGTTAATCCACCCACCAACCACTGAGCCCCAAATGACCATTAATCTATTTTCTATCATAATTTTGTCTTTTTTAGAACCTCTTATCAATGAAATGTCAGCACTGTTTATCATAGCGAAAAAGGTCATAAACAACTCAGTCCTCTTCTTGTATGATTACTATAAAAATGTTAATGTGAATGTGCACTTGAGCCTCCCAGCAGACAAAATTTTCATTAGAAAAACATCTATGTGTCACCCACTGGGTCATACAGAAAGTATATGTTTAATTTTATAAGATACTGCCAACACGTTTCCCAACGAATTGGTTCCAGTGAACCAATTTCGCATTCCTGCTAGCAATGTGTGAGAATTCCGATTGTTCTGCCCTGTTGCCAATGCTGCAGACACCAGCAGTCCTTTCAAATGTATCCATTCAACTGTGCGTTAAATATCTCATTGCATTTCAATGTTCATTTTCCTAGTGAGTAATTATGTTAAGCATTTTCAGGTGTTTGTCATTTTTGTAGACTAATTATTGAAATATCTGCCCAAATATTATGCCACTGTTTTGTTAGGAGGTCTGTCTTTCAATCATTGTGTTTTATATATTCTAAACACAAATCCTTTACCAGACAAATGATCTTTAAATACTTTCTCCTACTCTGCACTTTTCCTTTTGTTTAGTGATTATTGCTTTTTGGAGAAGAGAAAACATTTAATGTTCTATATTCTGTACCTTATTCAAGAAATATTCCATAAAGCCAAAATTAAGGTTTTCTGCCATGATTTCTTTCAGAAATTATATGTTTTTGGCTACTACATTTAGGCCCATGATGGCTTAGGAGGTAATGTTTGCATATGGTACAAAGTTAGAGCCAAGGTTTATTTTTTACATATGAATATTAATTGTTTAATTATGATCTGTTCAAAAGATAATTTCCTTCATATTTTTTAAAAATCATACATGTGATAAGTGTAGATCTACTCACTTATCTTTATTTTTTACATATGAATATTAATTGTTTAATTATGATCTGTTCAAAAGATAATTTCCTTCATTTAATTACTGTAGTATTTTTTAAAAATCATACATGTGATAAGTGTAGATCTACTCACTTATGTATTCCTTTGGTCAATCTATTTATCTTTGTACAAAATCACACTGTGCAGAGTATTGCAGCTTTCTTTACATTATCTTAAAATCAGGGCTGTTTATCTTTCACTGTCTTCTATAGTTGTGAAGTAGCTCTGACTACTGAATTGTAGGATTATGTTCTGAGATACAATTCAATTATTTGGAATTAATTTGACTATTGTGAAAAATAACTTAAACCTTGGAATGGAAGTTCAGATGAATTTTTGACCCAGGATTAAACTGGCCATACTACTGGGATAATACATTTCATAAGACTACACCCAACAGTCCATGTCATAGGTTTTTCTACTCTTATTGCTATAAACAAATGTATTCTCTTCCTATGTGTACTCTTAGGTTGGCACAACTCCTTTTTATTGACTTGTTACATAATCTTGCTGGTTTCTTCAGTTGTACACTGATGGGTACTACCCCAAAGGCTTGAATGAACCCCTGGGAAGTTCACCAGAGCCCTCTGTTTACAGATTCTTCTTCTCTGCTGTCTTATCCTTCAAATTATAGCTGCCTTGTCCTCCCTGAACACTGAGCTTGCGCTTCCATTTAGAAATATTTCAACTGTGTGTGGGTTGCCCTTTCCATGCACTGTGTTTTAAAATTCTCTTCAGACCATAAATCTGAGGATAGCAGAGCTCACCTGGTTTGTTTCCCTATTCTCAGACATCTATTCCTGAACTACATGATGCCCACTGTCTGAGACTATGGTTTCATAAACTTTGACTGATTTTTTTGTTGTTTGAAGCAGGAGAGTAAATTGTGGCCCTACTATTCTATCACAGCTGGACATAAATTAAGTAGCAACCACTTTCAAAAGACAAAGGCAAGTCTGCCTCAATAATGACCACACATTTACAATATTCAGCTTCTAGTCCTTATTGAAATTTAGGCTGAAATCTTATATATTTAAACTGTAACCAAAGGAAATTACAATTAGCTAAAAATATATGTATTGTTTTAAGACAATTTGCAAAGTGATCATGACATTATAGGCCTTCTGACGTGATTCAAAGTACTTATACAATATTACCTATAGATATTATTATTTTTTTCTTTTTTTGGCACTGGGGATCAAACTTGGGTCTTTGCGCTTGCCAAGGCAGTTGGTAGAATCACTGAGCTAAATTCCTGGTCCTATAAATATTCTTACAGAAAATAAAGTGAATGTGACAGTGTTTTGAAAAATAAACTTTACTTCCAGAGAACTTTTAGTTTCATACTAAAATAGAGAAAAATGTACAGAGTTCCTATCCACTTTCTGCCCACACATAATGCTCCCCCCCGCCAACATCTCCTACCGGATTCTTTGGGTACACCGATACATCATTATCTCCAAAAGTCTGCAGTTTATGAACTTAAATTTTGAGTATGCTCTAGTTAACTTCAGGGTTAACTAGATACTAGTTAACTATTGATACTGTACATGTTATGGGAACAATGTATAATGGCACATGTACGACATTATAGTATCAATTAGAATAGATTTTCATAATAGGTTTATTTAACCTCATGCATCTTCTGGAACACCTCAGTTTTTATGCCACATGGCATACAAAACCAGAACTTACAGTTGCATAAAAGGCTATGCCAGTCATTTCCAAAGAGAACAGCAGCATTTTACATAAACTCTAGCCACACCATAAAGTTTGAATCAGTGAATGCCATGTCCTGCTGATATGCTGATAAAATTCCTAGAATATGATTTTCCTCTACTATGCGAAACTTCTAAATAAATTTCATTAAACAGTGTCACCTTTGCTAAACTGAATATTATAAGGCACTTTGGTATAGAAGATCCTAGGAAAACTGGATAACCATTGGTACTTGCCTTTCAAAGTGAATGATTGCGCTTTTTGAAACATAACTAATTTCTAAGTAAGAAATGGCTCTCTCTCTATCTTGGTGTAAAAACAAGAATCATGGAGAAGCTATATTCACACACTCTGGCTGTGTGGGGCTTACCAAATCTCATCACCACAAAGGTCAAGAGAGTATCTTTCTAAACTCATTGTGAAAGGCATTATTGTTTTCAATATTTTTTCTTAATTTTAAAAATGATGCATTTCAAACAGATATAGTTAAGCAACATCATTTTTGGTGACCATGTACTCATCCGTAGTACAGTAGATGCCAGCCAATCAGATGTGTGCAGGACTGAGAGGACAGTCTTGGTGACGAACTAAGATTATGGCAATTTCTTACTCATGACAGAATTCATTGCCCATTCCAGTTGGTTTGGTCTCATTTGAAGTTGTGCTGTTCAGCTTTATTCTTCCAGCCCAACCTACATCTTGGGCTTATGCACTGTGCTGGCGTAGCTCCGTAAAAGCTTGGTGAGTAAACAAGTCAAAGAACAAATAAACAAAACAACACAATCTCAGGCCTGGAGCTTTAATTTAAATTTATGAGGGTATAGGTTAAAACTGTAAGATGCTTGGCGGAGTAGCCAAAGTGTATAATAAAGAAAAATGTCCAAAAGTTTAGCAAAAACTGAGAAAAATGTGCAATACTCTCCAATTCTGCTTCTGGTTAAAGGTAATAAAGTTCACTGTACAGAAACCAGGTCACGAATAAGTTTGTGACATCAAATCAGAACACCTCGGAAGTACGGAATGTAGTGCTACCGAATGCTCTTCAGTATGAAGGAGAGGTATCCGAGGTGATCAGTCACAACCTCCGAGACCACCGTGATACCTCATTTTGTAAGGCGAGGAAAAGCATCTAAAATCACACACTCATTTTATCGGTCTCGTGTAGTTTTCCATTGCTCTCAGCCTAAGGCTCAAGAGCCCTTGATGGCTATGGACTGGTTTCTATTCTCGGTTCATATTCTCTGGCATGCAATGTGAGTACCTGGGCCATAAAAATTCTTCTGAAAAATGACGATGCAACTCTTCTGTCAACAACTGTAAAAAGGACAGCTGAATGCCCTAAAATTAATCCACTTCAAGTCTGAACATAAAAAAGTTACCAATATAAACCTCTTGTAGTTCATTAAGCTAAAAAACTTCTAGAAATCCTATTAATGGCACTAATTGTTAAATACCCACTTACACATGCCAGACATCTGGAAATTATTTCTCTATTTTTCCTAACTAGAATTTCAATACTATAAGGCCAAAAAAAAGTAAAGAAAATAAGGCTAAGTTCCAAATCTGACAACAGCAAACTGATGTCTGATTTGTCAACAGGTTTCAACATTGGCTTAATGACACTTGTGGTTTTTAGAGATGACAGGAAAGCAATCAATGCATGCAGTGAACACGACAGGACTTACAGACGTCCATTTACCAAGTGAAACCGTTTCTTGCATACCGCCTGTGGAAGGGGCAGGGCGGAAATAAGCCACGAAGCAGCAGACAGAAGTGCAGAAGAGGAGCAGGGAAAAGGGGTGGGGAAGGAAGGAGAAAAGAAGAGGGAAGAAGGCTAAGAATGGGAGGCACAGTGGGGGTAAAACAGGAATGGAGCAATAAGCAAGGGAGATGAGATCTCAATTGAGAAAAGACTCGATCTATCAGACACGCGCTGTGCCAGAAACTGTTTACTCTTAGGCAGTAAACTAGTCTGAATTGCTTAAAATGGGGTCATTTCAATCCCACAGAGCAGAGCAGATTAGTAAGAGCAGAGAAATAGCCCTATAGATCAAAAGAGAAAACTCAAGGAGTAATTTTGGCAAAATTGAAAACAAAATATTAAAGGACAAAATTGAAAGCAAAAGATTAAAGCACAGTTTTACTGTATTTCTTCATTAAGAGATCTTTCTCATCACAGACGTATCGAGCGACCTAGCAGAGTGGAAGACACGGAAGGCAACTGCGTGCTTGCAGTCTGTGAGCGGGACAGAATGGCGGCGGTCACGTTACCCTCAGGACGCTCAGAGTCCAGGGGGTGATGCAGCCTCGCTGCGAAGGTGCTGTCCAGGCTGCCTTACCTGCACTTTGCCTCTCTCAGACCTAGTTTCTTCTCACCACGTGAGCTCACTGGGACTGCGGAAATCTAAGTTCCAGCATGGGTTAGAAATATGTGGTGGCTATGATTTTCACTAAGAGGTGCCAATGGTAAACATTTTTCATCCACTTGGGATATTAAAAAAAAAAGTAGTACATAATGAAATGATTCATTTGGCATTTTCACCTAATAGAATTAAAAATATGTCCAAACAGTGCTTTTGCAGCACTGAACCATGAGCGTGTCCTTTCAGGGCTACAGTTAAAATGATTTTATTTCTTTTAGATTGTTCTTCAAAGAACATGTACCATTCTGTGAACCATTTCACACATTAACAAATTAATATTTCAAAAACTGGTATTCATGCTACATATAATTATCAACTGAGGTGCATATGGGAACTCAACAACACAGTTAAATAGTGAAAAAGGTGGTTTTTTGAGTATGATAATAGAAGCAGAACAAGCTGATGTTTTTCTTCCAACAGGGAACATTTGGTTCTATCTTTCAGAAAGCTGCCAAACTAATTTTGATTATAAATCCCCTAACAAATCTAAAATGCCACAGAGGAAATGAGAGGTCAAAGACAGATATGTGAGTTGAAAAAGTTATCTGAGATTAGAAATGCTTCTTTACATATAAAAATAATGACATTAAACATTTAATACCTATTTATGAGGAACTGATCCGGCAATAAGAAAACACTATTTGTATATATAAGCACACTTGCACAAGGTCCTTATCTAGTGGCTCCTTTTAAAGGCAACTTCCCCTTTTACTAGGTTTATGAAATAGGTCTTTATCATTTTATGAACACAAAACATCATTTTATGAATGACAAAGTGGTAGTTTATAGTAAAGGAGATATACCTTTCAAACTGCAGAGATAAATCATGCTTAACATGAACATGCTCGCCTACGATTTTGGTATCAAGATGCTTGAAGGTATGAGAGGCATTAAAAGTTGCTCTGTCTATGCTTTGTCTTCTCTTTCTGGTATTTGTCAAAGTCATGTAAAAAACTGAGCAAAGAGATCAAATTTATCAACTAGGATCACATACTGTAAATGGTCTTTCACAGTGTGAAAGTCAGAACGTGTCAGAATCCATGATGTGGGATGGAGGGAATGATACAAATTAGCAAGCATCATTTACAAGTTGGACATAATTAGTTTAAAAGGCAGAGACAAAAAGAAAAAAAAAGAAGGGGTAGTCAGGGCTGTAGAGATCACAAGATCCAAAGCAGAAAAATGAAGATTTAAAGTTAAGCACTGTTCTTAATGCACCATTTAATACCAAGTAAACTGCTCTCAACCTATTTCCTTACCTGTGGAATGCGAATAAAAATTATTCCCACTGCTTTAAAGGCATTCCCCAACTGTTACTTTCCTTTGCTGGCCTACTTATGCACCTTTTTTATCTTATTAAGACAACATATGCCTCATTTCAGTAAAAAGGAATTCTCAAGATTGATAGTTTTTACATTGTGTACACAGTTCAATCCAATGACCTTTCCAACTAACAGTGACTATTTCACTTTTTACAGAAATTGCCACTGATTTGGATTTGTGCAGTCTAACTGTTAACTTCTTGATGCTCTGGTGTGCAGGAGCATTTTATTTAACTTGAAGATAATGCTCATATAGTATTACCCAACTTGTTGGTAATGTGATTATGTGGTATCTTTGCTTTAGGTTTTAATTTGCACAAAACACCTTTTGGCATGCTTAACTTTCAGTAACACCTTCACCTGCACCAGTTTTGTTTAGGGGGGTGTTTGTTGTTTTGTTTGTTTTTGCATCCACAGAACATGAGAATACTTTTTGGACAAGCCTTGGAAAGTTGACGCCATCTCTGTTTCCTTCCCTCTATGTGAAGGATATATTTAATGAATGCTGCTCAGTGGGACAGTTTGTCAACCATAGGCGTTGGGTGCTTCCCTCTCTAATAATGCCATGAGAATGTTGCATTCAGTTGTAAGGCTGTGTCACTAAAGATGTTTATTCTGATTTTTCATTATCAAAGGTCGTATGATATTTTATAGATATGCTTTGTTGTGAACTATAGTAGTAATAATTTCTGTACATGAGCAAGAGTTTATTGCATTTCTTTTCCTGTTCTCTCCTCACTCTTTTTGAGAGTTAGCATTAACAAATGGCAAGGAGTAGAAAAGTCAACATGAAGATTTTAGAAGGAGAACTTCTAGGACACAAATTTGTGATTCATAGATGTGACACTACCCAATAGGATTCTAAAATCTTTTACTGAGCACTATCAAATTTGTAAGCTTCATAGGGAAGGACATCATATGTATAATGCCTTTCTATGTACTACCACAGATGTGAAATTCTTTACCTTAATACTGTCTTTGAAAAACGTTAATTTGAGAATCCTGTTAACTTTCATTTTATAGATTGGCACACTGTATTACTGCAAGAAATATTTGATTTTTCAGAACAGTGCAAAAGTTCTTTTAAAAGCCTATGTCTTTTTTTCTAATTCCATTTTGTTTTAAAGCACATTTTAAATGTAGTTCATCATTTAGTTAAAGTTGTCTAACTGAAAAAAGTCATCCTATCTCTAGGATGAATTTGAGGATTAAACGAAGTCAGGCTTCAAAACCATCTCATATAATATGTGGTATGCATAAAAACTGCACTGTAAATGTTACAGATTTTGACTCTAAAAGTTAGTAAAAAAGAAAACTAGAGTCCTCTAGTATTAAAGGAAGAGACAGAAAAATTAAATATCCCCTTTTTGCTGGAAATGTGTTACACTGAATAATCCTTAATTTTAAGAAGTTGTTAGGCATATTTTTTCAAATTATTTTTAAAATATGCTCAAGTATTTCTTCGGAGTTCTTCCTAGAGATTAAAATAAAGGTACAACCACCAAACACATTTGAAAGTCCGTGTAACAACAATATTTTTGACTGATTCCATATACATCGCCATCTACATGAGAAACAGCTAAACATATTCATCTCCCATTTAGTAGATGAAAAGTAGTTTGCTACGATCTCCTAGAACGCAGGTAGGACAGTTGCTGCGGGTATGATCCCAGTGGAGTCTGCAGGGGCAGATGAGTGGCAGGATGGTAAACAGAGGGCTGAGTGCAGTCCCCATGGGCTCCTGCAGAGACAGGGGTACAAAGAAGGTGAAAGAGCAGTGCTGTCCTAGAATCACTCTGATGACAGCTGAAAAGAAGAAGAGCGGGGATGACAGAGCTGCCCCCAAAGCTCCTCAAGTTGGTTAAGGAAAGGCCTTTTCTCCTCAACACAGTTAAAGCGATGTGTCACAGGACACCAGATCTCCTGCAGGAGAAGACTGCTGTTCCGTCACGAAATATGCAAATATTCATGTGTGTGAATGTGTGAGAGTGTGAGGTGGCATGGTCTCTGGGTTTGTACGTATGTGTGAATCTGCATGCGACAATGTCAGCTTGTGGGAGTGTGTGAACTTGAGGTTGTGAGTGTGTGTAAGAGAAAGTGTGCTGTGCATTAATGTGAGCACACAGACAATTCACAAGGTCTAACTAACCTGTGCATGGCACCCCTTAGATAAGGTGCTCACTCGTCTGCATTCATATCTTGCATGGATGGTGGCACAAAAGGCGAGTCAAGAAGAGAGAAGAAACAGTAAGAAACCACGTCACCCCCCACCAAGCATTTAAAGATGACCATTATTAACAAGTCCAACTTGTTGAAAGGAATGCAATAATAGTCAGTAGATACTTGTGAAACAGAGTGCACCATGGGGCCCAGTGACTTCAGCCCTCACACCTTTGATCTTCATATTGCACCGGGAATCAATCCCAGAATCACATCCTTGAATCTAGAGCACACACCCTAGATTCAGCCACCTCTAAAAAGCTCCACATATGACCACATGAAACTTTGGGTGGGGGTGGGGGGGGACTAGATATAAACTGCAACACCAAGGTTGAGAATTGGGAAACAGAGAATGCTTTGAGGGGGAAAAGAATGAATGCACAAATTTCCTTTCACACTAAGTGTGATAAGCTCACCGGAGATCTAAGCAGAGTCCGCTATCACCCCAATGGATTAGCCCAAAAGTGTGAACTCCGCTCATCGCACGTTGGTTTCAGGCATGTACTCTACCATTCGGGTGCATCTGAATCATGGGTGGTAAGGGAGCATTTATTCTGAAATAGCAGCTACCTCTCCTTAAGGATACTTTCTCATGTGCATATCAATATTTAACCAGAAATGCAAGCATCTGCCTCTGGAAGGATTTGGAATTACAACATCGAATTTTCAAAACAGAATTTTGTGTCTGCTTCAGTCAACAAGTGCCGAAAAGGAAAGCTCTCTTTTACACATCAAAAATGACGTCTGGCTAATGCACATCACCCAGGTTTTCACCGTGTGATGGAGAGCAGAGATTCTCAAACTATGGCAGGACCACGGTCACCTGAAGGGCTTGCTGAAGCAGCCATTGGGCAGTCTGGGGTGGGCCTGAGAAATTGATTTTGAACAAGTTCTCAGGATGTGCTGTTGCTGGCACAGAGGGCATTCCAAGAATTATTCCTGTACGGGAACTTCCCTGCTAACACTAAGCAGGAAGCCTTCATGGAATGAAGGAGGAAGACTCAAAAGAATCATATCTAGGTGTAAATGATAATGAATCTCTAGGAACACAGCAAAGTTTCTTGGCCCAAAATAGAAAAGATTAAAATGCATCCAGATACAAATAGTGACACAGAGAAGCTGACCTACACCCTGAGTGTTGTAGAAGTGATGTAGCAGAAGAGAGATGGGGAGTTCTGTGAACAGAAGTCCCTGACATAGCTCCTTTATCCTTTTGAACCTGGGATTCTATGCAAGAAACCGAACTATTCCTGTGTGCCCTGGAAAAGACACCCACCACGAGGAAAGGAAGACAGAGGGGACACCCAAAGATTCTAGAGCTCAAGGATCAAGAAAGTCTTTCTCTACAGGTCCAGAATGTAAATATATTAGGTTCTGCCTGCTATGTTGTCTTCATGGCAGCTACAGTAGAACTAAACCAGGATTAGAGCATGTGCAAGTGTGGCTAGAGCTGGCTCACAGCAGCTGGATTTTGTTTGCATGCCATGTTTGGTTGATAGCATATACATCATGAGTACTCAAAAACTTCAGGCAAAGTTCCTTAGTCACTTTCCCATGACCAGAACAAAATACCCAGTACCCACAACTTAGAGGAAAACATTTATTTTTGGCTCATAGCTTACAGGGAATTCACTTCACAACTCGTTGGTTCAAAGGCAGAACAGCATAGTGGACAGTGTGGTAGAGGGTTACCTCTCAGCCAAGATGCAGAGAGCAAGAGAAACTGGGGGAGAGAGTGTACCCTTCCAGATTACACACCCAGGGACCCCCTCTTCAGAACAGGCCTGATCTCCTCACAGCATGGGAACTTCTGGACTCACAGTACAATGCCACCGATCACCTTCCAAATACTAGAGAGTTTTAGGCACCATTTTAGATCTAAGCCATAAAAGTCACAACAACTGAAAATCACCTCTGCCTTTCACAGAGTTATGAGTGTCAGGTGTCATCATGGTCAGACTGTGGTGTGCAAGAACTTAGGATGCAGGGTACCGTTTCCCAGAGGAGATCAATGAGAACAAAGAACACACAGACCATTAATGTGCTTCCCTCTCCTCAGGAAATGGGAATTTGTTCTTGTTCCCAGGGCCATCTTGGGAAGGAAAGAGAAAGGAATGCAGGCTCATTCAGAAAAGAAACATTCCTGACATGAAATATGAACTTTAAATTGACTGAGGATTTAGTAAACTGCAACTGAATTCTTCTGAAAGGGACCAATATAAGCCAGAAGTGGCTGAAATAGTTCATGTAGCGAAGTTGTTTGTCCATGCTGTCACTCAGTGAGGTCCAGATATTGATAAATAACACAGAATTTTGTTTCTGTACATGTGAGTGTGATGTAGAAATACCAACCATATTAGAGGGGAAAATGTATATCATTGTAGTCCTTCTACAAATTCACAGAAACCCTTCTAAAATTTGAGTCAGGATATAAAACACTTCCTCACAGCTTATAATGTCAAAAGTAGAGGTTTCCTTAATTCCTCATGATTAGTGCTCTCAGAACACCTGTCAAATTTTATCATGAGCATTCTTTACTTTTTTAAAACTCTCTCACCACTACATTGAAAGTGTTGGTTGAAAAAGAATTTTTTTCCGATCCCTACAAAGATCCAGGGCACAGAGTAGGTGTTCAAATTTTACGTTGAATTTGTTTGATTTTTTTACTTGACTGGAATTCAAATTGTCGCTGTGAAACCCCCTCATTAACTTGTTCTAGCAGCATCTATTTTAAACACTACCATATAGAAAGCCTGTTGTGGTTTACTACATACACATATAATATTTTCAATTAACTTTCAAAAAAGACCAATAAGTTGAGTTCAGAAATTTCTCTTTCCAGAGGACTGAGGAGAAATTTCATCTGAGTAAGCCTGTGAAATGATTGGTTTTAGAAATTATTTTGCATCGTCCCCTCCTACTTTCCATTTTCCATTTCATAGTACTATTTCAAAAGCTAGAAAAACCAATGAGATACAGTGAGATTATATAAGTGATTTCAGCTTAGCAGAAAAGTCCCATTAAAGGTCCCTCTGCTTCAAGCATCATGTTTACAGAACTACATAAAGCACAGATACACAATCTGTCCAGTAAGGCCTCTTACTGTGTACAACTATCAAGATTTCAGAATGGAAAAGAGAAAGAGAGTGGGTTATCTGTCTTTCTTTGCAAGCCAATCAATCCTCAGAAGGAAAGGCAGGATTCCTCTCTTCCAGGGAAAACATACCAAATTAGCTCCTAACCGCATTACTCCTGTAAGAACGCGCTGAATGGATCCTGCCTCCTAGAGTTCTTCCTACCAGAAACAATCTGCTCTCTGAAGAGATGATGGCAAAATGCTGCAGAGAAAAAAGGAAACTATTCGCAGCTCAAAGTGCATCCATTCCTCGGCCCAAACACTGACGGCAAGACACAGGCAAGAACTGTGAACCGTTCCCGAGTTATAATGAACTGAACTGTTTGTGACAAACAGGAGAAATCCAGGTGAAATAAACGCCTCAATCACTCACTTTAAAACTTCGTGTAATCAGTCAGCAGGAAGACAAATAATATGTACAAATAAAGCTTTATTTCATTTGGAGTTAAAGGTTTATGCTCAGAATATTTTCTAAGAGACCAAGAATGTTTCAAACATTTATTTGGTTTAACATTAATGTGGTTAAGTATCTGAATTCCTTTTCTTAATCTTATTTTTATACACTGTAGTTGCACACACTATATAGTTTCATAAGAAACCTTAAGGAGACAGATTTCCAGAATATACTTTACCTACAAACATTATATCATTTGTTAATTTTTCTATCAGCCTAAAACACTCTTATTAGTATGGAAACGTCTCAGTTACTGTCACTAAAAGAATGCAGCATCATCCAATCCATGCTTTGTCATACAGTAGGCATGCAATAGGTATTTGCTGAGGGAGCAATACCAGACATCATGTTTTGGGGTGATTTTGGACTACATTTTCTTTTCTTTTTTAGCCATATGACTTATCTACTGGATTTCATATGAACTCAAAATATAAAATTGCATCCTTTGATCTAAATATAGCTCTTTGAACAATGAAATGACACCAAATTTCTCATTTTGTTTATAAATCAGCTTAGATCTTTGCCTATCCTATTTATCTACTTCTTTATGCAAATATCTAGTGGGTTCATACTTACTTTGTTAGTGATTGATAACAGGAGAAAGATCAGCTACGAAAAGCTGTTGTTTTGCCTTCTCAGCATTTTCCCCCAAAATCACATATGGTTTTGGAGAGATCACGGTCACAAGTGTGTCATCTACCCTAGCCTACCAGAATGGTCACAACCCGTGCCTACTCAATCATACTGTTGAATCCTCCACATGCTTTAAAGTCAATGAGCAGCAATGTGGCCAATGAAGGTAAATCATATTTCTTCCAGAAACATTTGATACAATCATTTGGGAGAAAAGCAGGACTCCCTGACTCCAGTACAATGAGAATCTTATAAGCTAAGGTCTGTATTTATAAGCTAATGTCTACCATTTATACAATGTATTGAGAACCTGTTTCAGAATGGTTGGAAAGAGAATAAAGTAAGATAAAGAGTAAGAGAAATAGAGGAAGAGAGAAAAGATAATAGGAGGAGTACAGAGGTAGAGGGAGGTATGAAGAGAGGAAGGAAGAGACTTAGAATGAAGAGGCATAGAAGATCACAGTGGATATATCAGCTTTTGACTTTGGTTCCAGACACACCAGAAGCCACATAACCTCTATGAACAAAAACATTTCAGGAAAAACTAGTTAAAATTACCTTTTGACACTTGTGACTCAGTGAGTCCTAACTCACGTGGTAATAGTCTCTGACTTCAAGATTAAGACAGATTGATTGCTATTACTCTGCTTTCTATTATGAAGGTTAAAAATTATAAAATGTAGGATTGATACCCAGCAGTTCCACAGTGCCGGGACACATGAATGTCTGTTCTGAATACCTGACACCTGTCCTGAACCTGTTGCAAAACATTTTGAGAATGACCACCAAGAATTAACAAAGAGGGTGGTGTAGGAGCATGCAGTGTGACGAGATGAAACGGGAAAGGGATTGGAACCAGCTTAAGGACTGCAGTATCATGCTAAGGAACATGGCTTCATTTAAAAGAGCACATATATAATTTCTACATATGTGTAAAAGAACCATCGTATCAATGAGTTAATTAACTGACAACAGAAAGAAGAGCTTTCAAAATTCTGTTGCACTATCATGGACACCAGGAGGAATTTAAAAGTACAGCAGTTAACACTGATTTTGTGATCTCTAGTATTTCCTACTCACCTGTAAAAGTTTACTTTTTAAAAAATTAATGGTATTTAGGTTATCAAATGCATGGCCTGCAGTGAGTTATTAAGTAACTGGAACCACCTGGCTTTTCACAGAAGTGGTGTGTTTGCACAGGGTAATGGATGTGTGTGTTACAGAAAAGTATGTTCAATTTTTCTCAAAAACAACCATTAGAGAAAGAAAGTGTCTTACATGAAAAAAAAATACTGCACACAAGGGTAGTTAAGATATTAAATTTTGTAATAAAAAAGAGAACTAGAAAATAAACTGTTATACAACTATTACTGTCCCATGTTTAAGTTATATGACTTAACTTCCATTGTCTTAGGTTTTGTTTTTCTTAGCCTCTGCCAAAATGTCATGAGGGTAGTTCATTTCCCTTGTTCTTCACAGTAGAGAGCTAGGGGCTGAACTGTCCAGCTTTCTGAACTGTAAACTATTTTCCAATTCTTTAGATCATTATTGCAAACTAATGCTTGCACTTGTATACGTGTGGGCCTCCAAGGTACAAGGTGCTGGCTTTCATTATTCCATCTGCAACCACTCCATGGGGCACAGATGCCCCATCCCATTCCTCCAAGTGTAAAGTCTGCTTTTCAGAACAAATTCTTTGCACAAGAGCTGACAGGCATAATGCCCTGAAGGACGAGTGTGAAGACCAACTTTCCTTTTCTGTTTCCGGTTGAAAAAACAATTGTAGATGGCCTTTCTGATATGATTTTTTTTGACACATCTACTAGAAAATAACTCTCCCCTTTGATTACTTAAAATAGAAACTTGGAAGCATTACTTTAAAATACTCTTGCAATTTTTCAAAAAGGTACATTTTTTTTTCTTTCCCCTCCACCTTCTACAATTCACAGTAATATTTTTTGAAGATGGAAATATCTCCAGTGCATTAAAAGCACTGCTTTATAATGATTTGTCCTCTTATAACTTGTTACAGGAAAATGTGTTTTCTACATTGTGCCTATGTATCAGTTTTTGCATTTAAATAAATATTCTCCTTCTAGATTCACGTAGAGGTGAACTGATTTCCTTACTCGTGAACTTGAAGTACAAGGCCTTTATTGCCGCACAGGAAGTCTGTGTGTCTGTTACTAGGTTTCTTTTCTTTTGAGGAGTGGGGGAGTGTCTTCTGGAATACTTTTTACTGACTAGATTATTATTATTAATTATTATTATTATTATTATTATTATTATCATCATTGTTCTTGCTATCATTCACTTCAGATTTCCAGAAAATTCTGATTAGAAATACATTGCAATGTTGTAAGAATTAACCAGAACTGAAAGCCCAATGGAAAACAGGTGGTCTTACTTTTTCGTGATACCATGGGAGAGAAGTGAAACCTAAGGCCATAAATGAAGTTAAGCAAACACGGATATAAATTCTCTTCAACTTATTTTTCTTATCTGCAGAGATGATTATTGTAAGGTAAATACACTACTATAATCTAAATTATCCCTGGAAATTAGTGCAATGTATCTTTGATTTATTTTGTTTTCAAATGGCATTCTGGCTTGACAATATTTTTATTTGTTTTTCTGCATATATATGTTAAAGATCATACATATGTTTCAAATAAAGAAAATTACATATCATTACAAGTACTTATTTCTTACTGTTAAGTCTGAATTTAGTTTTTCATGAAATTCACTGTAAATTACTCATTTTAAAACATATATTTTAATTGAGACATTCAAAGTGAAATCCAGTCCCAAGATTTTTATTTAGTTGTTTTTATCATCATGGTTCAAGAAGCTGTTATTGTTTTAATATTGAAAGGTACTTAACCTGCAGACTGAGGCCAAAAGCAGTTTGTAAACATTGAAATCTCTCTTTTAAATATTTTTACTCCTCTTGGAAAATGACTTTTAAAAGCAATAGGTCAGTTTTAAAGTTCTATAGCAGAAGGATTTAGTTAAATTGACAAGGAAGCCAAACCTGCAGGATTAAATTTCAGGAAAATATGTGGCTGTTTATACTTATTTTAGAGATAGTCTTCAGTGTTTCAGAGTTAAAGAATATTTTAAGGGAACTATATACTTTGCTCTCGGCTAAAAAGAAGCTACAATGTGTACAAAACAAAATGCAAAGTATTAAAACATAGCACTGTGTCAGTTTGCAAATCTGCTTACAAAATTAAACCACAAAAACCAAGCAGTTCCCTTTCTCCCTCCCGCTAAATTCTGCAGAATCCTGTAAAAGCATTCAGTGAGAGCCCGCCATTTCTCAAGTGCCTAAAACCCTTTCTTACTTTCCCTCGAGATTCTACTCTGAGTCATCATAATGCTGCTACAGCCTCTGCCCTTACTTCCGCACCAGCCTAGACTGACTGCGCTCTAGGACCAGTTTTAAGTCAGTTAAATAGAACCACCTTGATTAAGAAGATGGTTTAAATCTATAAGTGAAATCCCCAGGCCCCTTTTGCTGGGCGCCTTCATCTACCTGGGGGAAGAGGCCATCCAGGGTCACAGAGGAGGAAGGGGTGAGTCCAGGGGTAGGTAAGGCATTTGCTAATCAGGCTGTCCCTGGAGAGGACTTAACCAAGAGAAAAGAACTCCCCCAACCTTCTAAACTATTTTTTTTTTCTTCAGGAAGTGCAGCTGGATTAAAGAGATAAAAAGGCAAATAGAGAAAACAAAAAATACAATGAAAATGAACTATATATTTTGGATTAAGGTTGAAATCATAATTAACTTTTTTTTTTAATTTAAGCTTTCTGAACATATTAAGAAAAATATGTATGGATATTTAACTTTTCTTACTAACTATGTTTTTCTCCTGTAGGTTCTTTAAAGACATTAACTACTTTTAAAACCAGTGTTGAATCATCAAAAGATGCCAACATATCAATGCATCTATACGTGTTATTTCTAAATAACACCATTTCTAATATTCATAGTAACATGTAAAATCTCAAAGGACTTCCTGAAATATGCCATTTTAAATATATTGTTCACCCATGTGAGCACTGTTTAATAAAAAATACTAAAAACATGAGATACTTGAGCCTAAAAAATAAAGGTCATTATTTTTTTTTCTTTTTCCAAGAAACAAATTATTTTCTGTTTTAAACAACCTCTAAGTACCACATGGCCATTTAGACTGATTAGTTGAGGGCTCAGTCAAATCACATCAATCAAACTATTAAGTCCTGACATATTCAAAATTTCACCTAGCTTGGTTTAAAGTTCATTATAAATAAAAGAATGGGGCAGCAGTGTATGTAGGTACAGGAAACTGTATACCAGGCCCTGTCTGGTTAACTCCTCAAAGCAGACCCAACCCTCATCTTCCTCTCTTTGAAAAAATTAGCATAATTTACAATTAATATTTTTCAAAAATATTTAACATAGCCTTTCTATTAAATGAAACTCTGTTTTAAATGCACTTTTAGTGAATTTTGAACTTTTAAAATATCTTTTATTTGGGAGTGGTGAGACACGCCTATATTCCTTGCTATTGCAGTCTGAAGCCTGATTGAAGATGACAAGTTCGAGGTCAGTGGGCAACTCAGCCAGTTTCTGCCTCAAAATAAAATAAAGTAAAATAAATTAGATGAAATGGGCTGCGGATGTACCTTAGTGCTTCCTGCATTCAATTCCCAGTACTGCAAAAGCAAAACAAAAATCCTGGGTTCCACTACCTGCCTCGCAAGCAGAAGGACCTGAGTTTGATCTCCGGTATAACAACAACAACAACAGCAACAACAACAACAACCCCAAAAATCCTTTAGAACTTTTTTAAAGAATCCAATTGACAACATCCACAGTGCATGGTACATACTGAGTCTGGTACATAGTCATAGATAGTTTGCTGATTAATTGGATGACTGAATGTATAAATGGATGAATGGATGCTAGGTAAAGACAAACAAAAAGAAGGGAAGGAGCAAAGGATTCCAACAGTAAACTCTAATTAGAAAAATGCATATACTGTACTGAGGTAAATCATGCTGAACAAGATACTAGGCTCCTTATACAATTTCTGGACATTGTTAGATGTGTTAATTTGAAAACCATTCACCCAGGTACCTTAATATTAATAAGAAATATACTCAGGATTTTTTTAAAAATCTGTGAAATTACCCATAAAGTCAATGCAATATCAAATATTAAACACTTGATTATCATTTATTAATCACCTGCCATTACCAATAATTAGATCTATGGGTGATAAAAAATGGGGCAAATGGCATCATTTATGTTTCCCATTTTCTTGTTTTGTAAAATAGGGATAATATCCCTAAGGGTGACTTTTAGGATTAAATAAGCTTAGACATGTAAGATGGTGAGAATACCAACTCATGCCTTGTAAACATTTACTAAATAGTAACAATAAGAAAAAAAAAATCTCATGTTTTTTACTGCTTCTTAGGGCAAAGTATGCACCATGCATAGTTCTCTGGAACTGTGTTCTTTTGTGTCTTTAGAACTAGCTCTTTGTGATTATATTCACAAATTTAATTTAGCTATTTAAATCCTGGATTTAGTTTAATCACATATATGTTATAGAATTTACACAGTTTTCACAACAGCTCTATTGAATTCTTCTACTAATTTGAGGCATTGTGTTCCCTGTAAAGAACACAATAAAACGTCAGTCATTATCCCTAAAGAGTCAGAGTACAAAACAAAAACATTTACCAAGCACATTAAAATTTACCAGTACTACACAAAATAGAAAAGAAACTATATTATTTTCATACTGAGACATTCACACTTTTAAAAATACTGAAAAATTAATTATTATTAGCTTATTAAAGAGGATCCTGGGGTTATAAGAATTTAAAGAAACTACCCCAGTTCATAGAGCTTTCAAAATTTTAGAATTTACTTTCACTAAGTGTGCAGTAACAGAAAATACGTTATGCCAGTCAAGAGTCCCTTTTTTCTTGTCTCCAGCCTGTCCTTCCTACCCTTCCTTTTTTCCTCTCTTTCTGCTTTAAAAAATAAGTCAAAAGGAAGACTTCTGTCTCTGTTGAGCTCCAGGCTTCTCATATTTAAAGCCCACCTGGATTTGTCTGGGATGGGGTGAGGCAGAGAAACCATGCGGATGTTCCAAAGGGAAGATCTGGCTGACACACGAATGCCTTACCTACCACCTGTGAGAGGCATGCCTAAACTGTCCTATACTGCAGGTGAGCCCCTCTGTTTACTTTCTGTAGAGAAGGAAACAAATTAAACAGGGACAGGTGAATATGCATGTAATTAATATTTGTTGCTTTTTTTTTTTTTGAAATGTAAGGATGTGAATGAGAAGAAAAGAGACACAGTCTGGAAGTTCTCCCATTTCTATGTATCATCCAGGGGTGCCTGACTAAGTGGAAAGGGAAGGCATGGTCCAGCCCAGTCCAGAGCTGGATGAGGGTCCAAAGGATCCCTCACTCTTCATTTTGGTAGGTTGGTAAGACACTGGTCCTTCGCTGTGCTGCTCAGCAAATACTCTCTCTTCTACACAATTTTCACCTCTTCTCCACTGCATTTCTATTTGTGAGAAGAGTCATATGGTTCACTTTTCCATTCTATCTAACTACTCCCTCCATGATAAATCTACTTCCAGCTCAGGTTCTGTTAAATGTGAGAATAGCCAACTTTCAATACATTTTGGAGTCAAACTTTTTCTATCTCCTACACACACACACACACACACACAAAAGAAAAACTCATGCAATAAGGGGGAAAAAGGAAACAAAACAAAACTGCAGAGCCAAGTGAACTTGTGTGACAGTCATTGGCTTTATAAAATATTTTAAAGCTTAATTAACAATACTACTTCAAGACCCCTAAGTATTGCTTCTCTATTCACATGCTGGGTTTCATCCACCAGCATTTGTTTTCTGAAGACTGAGACTCCTAACTAACATTACTGACTGAATCTTTCTCCCTTTACCATATGCCCTAGACTGCCACAATGCAATCTTTTCAATGTACAATCTGAATATTTTTCTTCTCTAATTAATAAGTTCATTGCAGATCTGTGTACCTGAAAGGCGGCATCCAAATATATTAACACACCACACAAGCCCTTTCTTTAATGCTGGCTCTGGGATTTAACCAGAACTTCTCCCTGCTCAGCAAAACACATACCACTCTGCTTGGACAGGTGGAACTTCTCACTACCATTTATGCCTTTACACCAACTTGAAATTCTCTTCCTTTTTTTCCAATCTCTAGTGAAAACATCTTTGAGAACTCACAAAAAGGTCACCTCTTTAGTGGCCTTCCAAATACCTATAGTACTGACATTCTGCCTTCACAATAGCACAGTGAATTATGACTTATCCTCATGATTTTAATGGGCACCAGATCCAAAGGACAGGGACTACAACTTAACTTATTTTTAGATTTCTTACTGTGGTCTTTGTACCGAGTGATTCTGATTATTTGGTATATTTTGTGGTACCTGGTACCCTGTATCTATCTGTGCTTGAGTCATCTGTTAAGTGCTTTAGCTCAGTGCCTCTGCCACCTGCCTTGCAAGTGCAAGGTCCCGAGTTTGATCCTCAGTACCACCCTCCCAAAGGAAGAAAGAAAGAAAGAACTCAAAATACTTAGCCTAATTTTATAGAAACTGTAATTGGGCTCCAGTTATTGCTGTTTTTACACAGTGAATGCATTATTTAGCAAAACAACAGTTTCAACAAACCATCAGTCTGGTTTTTAAGGTTTATCTATCTTTAAGGTGGTTGCTTTATATACCATCAAAGCTAGAGTCTCTTTGTACACTAGGAAGTTGGAAGACAAATGAAAAAGCATATCCTCTGAAATCAGAAATAACTGTGAGAAATCTGAGTTTAATTAACCTCAATAAGCATGAGTTCCTCAATTTGTAGGGTGGGAACAATGCTACTAAATCACTGGGCTGTTCCTGGATTAAATGAAGTAAAACATGTGAAGCACTTTGAAGACAGATTGTTTCTCAAAAAATAAGTATTCACACTTCTTTCTCTCATATTTCCCTTGATAATTATATCAAAGGTACCATCATAAGCTTATTTTGATATTGCATCTTCCCGACCAGTTTAAATTTGAATGACTCTGATGTCAGTAAGACTACCAGATTTGTATTAGGACAGTAATTTCAGTTTCCAATTAACTGTTTCACAACAAAAATAAAGCAAATGACACATATGCTAGCAAAATGCCTCCACTTTCAAGCCTCAGAATTTAATGATACCTGAGATACAACTTATTTTAACTGAAATAAATTATCAGAAATTAATTAGTGGTTCCAGTGGTCTATCCTAAATACACAATCTATTGAGGTGTACAAGAAAGGAAAATATGAAGGAGTACGTCTGATTTTCTTGAATGACAACTCAACTTCTCAAAGAAATAAGCCCAAATCAGTAAATCGAAAGGAGTGACACAACCATTTAAAAATAAAAATTAGCTCTTGGAACAACCACAGTGTGTATCTTCGTAGCAATTAGCCCATGTATCAATGCAAGTAACTCTTTATATATTAAAAAGCTAGGAGGAAACTTGAATTCCTGCAATTTTATAGGTAGTTTCAGTATTTAATGATCAATTTAATCTCTAGTCTACACAGGACTAAAAAAAAGGATATGTCCTTGGCAATTTTAAAATTTTAAAATGAAATAGTCTGACAGAATTTGAAAGAATGTTAGGCGTACACCAATGTTAAGAGTTCAGAGTCTAATTTTAAGTAGGTAAGCCATATATGATAATAGTACACCTTTAAAACTTTACAGAGCACATCTGTCTTTTCATACCTCATATCAGAAACCAATAATTTCAAAGTGCTTATAACAAAGGAAAAAGATTTCACCTACTACGGGTTATTAAAACTGTTTTTCTTTCAAAGTTAGTAATGTTATACAGGTATCACATAGTGGCACATAATTAGTTCATACACATGATAAATTCTCATATTATGATTAAGTATTAGGAATTTGGAGTAATAATGAAAAAGCACATCATCAAAAATTTCAATCTGTCATTCTTATGTAAAAGTGACTAAGTTATATTTTGAAAGAGTAAATGATACCAAAGCTATGTATAATCATTCAAATTAGTAGTATTTAAAAATCACACAGACTTTATTTTCCTAAAGGCTCGAATAAATATAAGTAAGGAAAAAGTGAATAGTGATCAGTATATTATTAGATAATAATAGCATTTAGCTTAAAACTTAATGAAAACATTAAAATCTCAAATAAAGGCATCTAACTTTCAGACTTTCCCAATAAAAATGTTGGTAATCTCAATAGCATAAAACTTAGATGGGAATAGCTAATAAATATTCAGCCTGACAGATTAGGGTAGATATTAATTTGAATATTTCCAAATTCTGTTTTACCCCTTACAAAAGACAGGCTTAATAAAACTGTATACCAATTTCTCTTGGGAAGAAAAAATATTTTGCTTTATATTGCAAGTACAAATTTTCTGAAAATTTTTCTCTGTTTCATTCTAAACATGCAGGCCTCATAGAATGGGAAGCTGCTTTTCTATTTTCTACATTTACAAGATCATTAGTTTACTGAGGAAATTTCAAAAGGACCCAGCAGTGGCTGGATTCGCTGAGTCTTTAGGCGCTGGACTGGGAAGGGCCGAAAGTGGCTGGACAGCTTTGCGCTGAAGGACTGTTTCCAGGCAACCTCGCACAGTTGAGCAGCCACAAGCAATGAAACAATGGCCGACACTGGCAGACATCCATTAAAAGAGTCTGCAGAAATACACTAAGTGTATTTATCCTTTCTTTAAAATAAAAAAAAAATACTGTTTAAATACAAGCTGAAGCAACAGAGCGAGAAAAAGGCTGCAAAAACAAATCCAGAGGAAAACCACGATATTCTCCATGTTCTTTTAATTCTTCTCAATGAATATCCACTATTCCAGGAACAATGACATGTTTGTGTTACTAAAACATTCACCTTTTCCTTAGTTGTCAATTCAAACTATGAATAGAGCATGTCAGGCCACATTTTAATATGCAGGTATGTATATATAACTCGACGATCTGACCTCATACCACTGGTAACCTCAACTTCAGCACACATCGTAGTTTGAAAAGAGAAGGACACAAAAATTAAAATTTTGAGATTTAAAAGATATCATATTCTGGAAAGGCATCAAATATCTGCCCTGTGTGAAGATGCAGGAATAATGTAAAAATGGTCACACCTAGCATTTTAGAGAATTATCTATCCCAGAAATTCAAGGGAATGGACTCCAAACTTTAAATATGTCTCTTACATTGGCTTTTGTTCTCCCACTGATTATGTTTTATTTCATTATTTTAATTTACAGAACAGAATTCCAGAATAATATATCTATTAAAAAAGAAGCTATGTAATGAAAAGATCTATAAAACTTTACAATCATCTTCTGGGTTTTCTAGCTAACAATATTATTCTTAGCTGTAATTGACCCTGTGTTTTAAACATATTTCTCATAGCACTAGCTCACATTTATCAGTCAAGTGCATCTGTAACATTTATAAATTAAATGATATTGGATGTTCTAATAGTAGTAGAGGGATAAACTATTATCTCTGTAATTACAAATCTATAGAAATTTCTGAGTTTGGTAGCAGTCAGAGTTAAATATAATGAGATAGACTATCATATAACTTTCTTGCCTATTAACTGCTGAAAATTTACCAGAAATGTCCACCTGGGATATTAGAAATAAATTCTAAAATCACAAATCATGGAATATGGGGAAAGAAAAAATGGAAACAAAGTCTTTATAAAGAGGGAGAGGTGGAGAGGTTGAAGGGAGGGCAGAGGAATGGGGAAAAAATAAGAACCAAGACATATCATGTAAAGGTACAAATTCCCAATGATAATATTGTATACCCAAAATGTACCAATAAACTTAATGAATTAAAAAAAAATAAAATCACAAGTCATACCATCTCCTTTGAATTGATATTAGAAAACTTTACTCATGTTTTCATTCAAAATTTTCTTTTTTTTAGAGCTTCATCCAAAGGCCACCTACATTCCTTAGAAAAAGCAGCAATTAAAACATGGGCTACTCTTAAGAAGTGTTTTGTAAAGAAAAAAGTCATCTCTCCTGAACATACCTCGTAACCAAAAATAAGAAACAGTACGTGATGGTAGAGAAAATTCTACAAAAGGAGGTAAGTACTAATTACATACTTTATTTCATTTCTATTAAAGGAAATAAATCTGACTTTCAGTCATTCCAAATAAAATCAGGAAATTTTCACAGACAAAAAATTTCCCATTCAGTGGATTTGTATTAAAAATAATTGGGATCAATTTACAGGCTATGACCAAAGCCCTATCTGTTTACCAGGAGGTGTTAAGGAGGATGATTTAATTTCCAGTCAGCCAGAAGAAATGCACTACACATTGAAGCTATGCACAATGCTGATAATTACACACCTGTTGCCATGGTAATTTTAGAGGTTGCAGTGGATATAATTGAAATTCCCAACCAACAACATCATTTTACAAAAACCTGATCAATTTTAATCGGCTCAAAATTTAGGAAATAAATCTTCTGAACTATTTTGAACAAAAACTGATAAAATGAAGAAAAGTAAAAAAGCAAGAATGTACACTTTTTTGTTCTTGCCATTCTCTTCTCCTTTCACACACACATGTGTGTGCTCACACACCAAACTTGCCACATATGTACAATGTGTTCAAAGGTTTTTTTATTGAAAATCTAAAAATAATTGTATTTATTCTGTTATATTTCAGCAGATGGTGACAATATATAATTAGATTTGGTAGGCTTCGCTCACTGAGGTCAATTTCTATAGTTTCTCCCTCCATTTAGCCATTTAGATTGTTTGCAAACCTTACTTAATAAAGAGTAAAGACATTTATAGCATGCTGTGCTCATTCATGCAAAAAATATCGCCAGTTATTTTAAGCCCTCCAAGTTACTTCCGTGAGCCTTTCCAAGAGCATTCCATGAGGAAAGGTTTATATACCTTAGTTTCAAACAATCACCAACACTTGGGAACATTTTTAGTGCCCTTAACGATAAGCTTGGTGACTGCCCTGTGGGGTGGGAATTCTGTGGCCTTGGTCATCCAATCAGTTGCGGACCCAGATTAGGACTGTCAAATTGTGTCAGGACTTTGCCGTGAGTGCTCACTGGAGTGCCTTTAATCCTCCAAGGTTTTCTCAAATGTCACAGCCATCTGGAGGAGGAGAAGCTTCCCCACTGAGCTCCACTGACCACAAATTACCTTCTAAAGAGAAGGACAACAATAGAAAGCAGTAAATAAATATTTGAATTTTTCCCAGAAATGGAAGGTTTTTGTTTTTTACTATCTATCTTTCCATTTCAATGTAACACTGAATCATCAAACATTTTTAGGTATTATACAAAAAAAAAAAAAAAAAAGAGAGAGAGAGAAAATGCCTATGTAGAATTGAGAGTAATTGCCAAAATTTATTTTAAAATTGTAGCCACCATTGAGAGGACTCACTGCTGACCCAGTGCTTCATTTTCCTCATAATTTCTTCTAGTTTTAGAATAACTGATTATTTTATCCTCTGCCACAGACATACACATTGCCGATTCTTCCCTTCCCAAAGCTGAATATTAAGTACTATCAAAATTTCTGTAACTTGAGCTCAGAAAGTAAAGTTTAATGTATTGTTTCTTCAGAATTCCCACTGCAAATTTTAAAATGAAATCTGGTTCTAGTTTCCTCATTTAAGGATATATAGTCTCATTTAAGGATTATCATCTTCTTCTCTGAGGAAAGTCACTTCTTGGGTGAGGGAAAAGCCACTAGCAAATCAGCTGCAGTCTCTTAAAGGACATTATTTACAGCTGAATTTAGGGTCCCTGAGGTTCTGATGTCCTTACCTGTGCTGTCCAAATACAAGAAAATCTCTTGGTTACAGCATTGTGAAATGTTTTGTATGCAGTGTAGCAAAGGATATATATGTCTATTCTTAATAAGAATGCCACTTTTTAAAACTGAATACCCTATTATATTTGCATTGGCTCATGTCTTTGTGGTTACACAATTCATGAAGATTTTTTTACAGCATGTGCAATTACAAATAAAAGGCTTTCTTGCACAACAACTAAATTTTATCATTACACTGTTATTATCATTACACTTTTTAAGGTTGTCTTTTGAAAGGACCTTTTTTAGGTTCAGAACATATAATTGATTTATGCTCAAATTCTACAATTGTCACCAAAGTTATTTTTCCCTGCAAAGGTAAAACATTTTTAACAAGTGTTACTTCTGTTAGAAACAAGTATTTCCACACTTGGTACCCAAATCTAAATCACTGTGAACCTCATTTTCCCACTCTAGCTAAAAACCAAGCTCTAATCTGCACCAAAGCAAGATGTGATACATTTTGAGAACTCATCTAATACTTCCACTACTACATACAAATATATCTCCTGACTACACAAGAGCATATTTTATAAATGCACTTAATATAAATTACTTCTCTATTATTATAAATTCGTTCATAGAATAAAATCTTTCTTAAAAGGCAAAACATCCAAAGACTGCTACGAAGTTTAATGTGCTTTGAGAACTGCTAAATTTTAAATCCAAGTGAATCTTTCCTTTCAAATAGCCAAAGTGTTATGTGCTGAATATCCAATTTGATATGTTTATATGTATATCTCTCACTTTGGTTATTAATATGCATTTTAGATCAACAAGTACGCTTTATATTTAGCTTGTATTAATCCAGGTAGAAAAAATATTTTAACTCTTAAAAAGCACAAATGAAGTTATGTCAAAACTTTAGGAAAGACACCAATATAAAAAACATGAATTATATCTGGTATACTAAGAAAAATAAAAGGCAAGAAGAGGCTTTTATTCTGCACAGCCAGCAGCAGTAACAAGTTCAACGGATGGTTAGCAGCACTGTGCAGGGAGCTTCAGTGATGATTTTAAGTTCACTAAGTGACACATTAAGTACAGCTGTAACACTGGAGTTCAATCAATCAGCATGCTAAGAGAAAAATGACTGTACAATAGAAAAACTAGCTAAAGCCACAAGGCATTGACATTTTGCTAGCATAAACTGAAAATCCATTCAACAAGCAGCAGATGCAATGTCATATTTGCCATAGAAGAGAAATCCAAATCTCAGCATGATTAAAAACTCAGAAAAATGGAAATGGAAACAAAGTCTTTGTACATAGGGAAAGGTGAAGGGGGTGAAGGGAGGGCAGGGCTATGGAGAAAAAATAAGAACCAAGACATCATGTAAAGGCACAAAATCCCAGTGATAAACATAACTGTATTGTTTGCTTTAAATGTACCAATAAACTTAAAAGGAAAAAAACAAACTCAGAGCAATGACTGTCATATGCCAATCATAAATAAATCCTGAGAAAGAAAATAAGAAAATCTATCCAATCTCTATCAGGAAGACAACCATCAAAACACAAACTACACTGGCATTTCTGGAACTCTGCTGACACTCAGGTTCATAAACAAAACCAGTTGCTAAAGCAGGACCACTTCTCAACACCTCATTAAAGCACTATTGTTTATATGATGTGATAGGCGCTCAAAGCCACTCTTACTAACAGGGCCTAAAATGACATGATGATGAAACTGCGTATCAGCCAAGCAATATTTATACCATTTAAGCAACAAACTATATCAAACCTCAAATATGGACAAACACAATGAAGTTTTGTGTTCAAGATATACTATAAATAATTACCAATGTTGTGCTAATCCATTTCAAATATTTCTTATTGAACATTAAATTTATTAAGTGGGAACTATAACAGAAAACAAGCATTTGAATATCCAATTGCATTTATAAATGAAAATTGGAATTATTTGAATCATCAAAGAGAAAACTTAAAAGCACGTTTCTGTAGAAACTAATTTAACTACAAGTAACTTCTACTTCTTAACTTGAAAAAAATTGTATAACTACAAAACAAAGGTATATTTAATATTATCATACATTTTATTTCCTGGGGTATGAGAAGAGATGATATTACAGATTATTTCTCACAATTAGCGGGAATAGCAGCTCTGTAAGATAATGAGGATCTTATGACATAAGCCACAGTGATGCAATGATGATATAACGATCATTACTCCTCACACATGAACTAGAGACAGAAACATTATTGACTCCAGTACAAAAGCATGACATGTGCACAGCTCTGCAGTAAAATGTACCTTTACTGCATCACTAAAATAACACACAAGGATGAAAAACACAGCATTATCAATGAGAAGTACTTTTTCAACTACTTTAAGAGAAAAAAAAGACTTCAGAATTAAAAGTACACTCTGCTCAGTCTTTATTAATTAAGCCCCATGACCACTGATACAGTTTAAAAGAACAAGGTTTTAAACCTCAGAGTTTGTAACCTGAAGGAAAAATACATGATGCCAAACTTTTGATCCTCTTAACCAATACCTGAATGATCTAGGGATAAGAAAGCCAAAAAAATATACCACTATTGTAGCAAGTAGTTTAAAACAAATACACACAAAACGTAAATATGAAGATGAGTTACTCCACAGAGAACATCAACTATACACATTCAGAACTAAAGATCAAAGAATGAAACTATACCCCATGAAGCTGTCAGGGAGCCAAATATGCATCTGGTACTCTTGTTTTGAAGAGAAGGGAAAGCTCCGGATAATATCCTAGAACACCTCGGGCCATTGGGCAGGAGGAATGAAGCCACAGTGCTAAGATTCTTCACTATCACAAAACTTTTACCTGAATTGAACTGCACCCAATGTGATGGAATGAGACTTTTCACTAAGACCATTGCAAAAGTGGTAAGAAATTTATATCTATAATACTTGAATATGAACAGATAAACCTTTGTGTTGCAGAGAGCCACCATGTACAAGCAAAAGAAAACCAACAGGAAAGTGAAGGCTAAGAAAGGAGATAAGACTGCTAATGGCAGAACTTCTGATTTAAAATACCTACATGCTAGTCTCATGAAGCAACATCTTAAAATTCTATGCTATGCCATAGTAATGGGTAGATCTTAGAGCCCCAATGAGCACAGGATTGCTGGGAACTAGAATCATGGACATTATCTGCCTGTTAGAAATTAAGGAACAAAGATACTTTCAATAAGCAATATCAAAGTCTCAACCCAGGAATTAAACCAAAGACTGTACCAACAACCAAAACAGAAATGAGAAGACACTTAAGCAAGGCACAAACCCAGTTTTCCAGCTTACAAAGGCAAATTCTAGGGGAACTGAGGTGGAAAAGTCTGATAATTGACCACTTGGACACCCTGAACTGGTAGCACAGGAAGGAACAAAACAGATGAATGAGGCTCTAGAAAAAATTCAAAACACAAATAATTTCCCTGATAACTACAGAGATGATAAACATAATAGAAGACATAAGAGAATCTAGCACTGAAACAGATAAAAAATAGATGAATTCAGGACCATGATGGAAGCTATCAATGCTCAGCATAGGAAAGAAATGGAAACTGTGAATGTCCAACATAGGAAAGAAATAGATTCAAACACATATCCAGGAGATTTAAAAAAAAAAAAAAACTCTACTGAAAGTGTATACAGCAGGGCCAGGGATTTAGCTCAGTGGTGCCACCACCTGCCTTGCAAGTTCAAGGTCCTAGTTTCATCCCCAGTACCTAAAAGAAAAGAACACAGCAAACTGAGGCAATATGAAGCCAGAATATCACATATAGAAGACAGGATGTCAGTCAGTGACCATGAAAAGAGAGGTCTCTTAAAAATAGTAAGGGACCATGAGACATTGATCCAACAGCTCCTAGATGATGCAAAGAAGAACAATATAAGACTGATAGGAGTCCACAAAAAAGAGAAAGTTCAAATGATTTAAATTTTTTTTTTCACAGAATTAATGATAGAAAAAAATCCCAAACAGCAAAAGAATTTGACTTACAGATAAGTAAGGCATATAGGACTTTAATAGCCATGGTAAAAATATCTATACCTAGACATATAATAATCAAAATCCCAGAAACCCAACAGGAGAACAAAATACTACAAGCAGTTAGAGAAAAGAAACAAATCACATATAAAGGAAAGCCAATCAGAATCACAGCAGACTTCAACACAAACCCTCAAGTCAAGGAGAGCCTGGAGTGAGGTATTTCAAGCCCTAAAACAAAACAACCTCCAACCTAGATGGATGTATCCTAAAAAAACTACCTTTCAAAATGAAAGGGGAAATAAGATACTTCCATGACAAAAAAACACCCGAGAAACTTCATGAATACCAAACCACCACTCCAGAAAATTAAAAAAATATTCTAGAAAAAGACAAAGAAGGTCACTACTCCATGAGGCCCAACAGAGCAATCCAAAATATTTCATTAGGCAAGGCAAGAAATTAAAGGGGGAGAGGAAAAATTAAAAAGAGCCAGCAATAGAAAAATAACATGGCAATGGCAAGTCAATAACATCAATTAAAACCATCAATTTTAATGGCTTCAATTCACCAATCAAAAGAAATAGATTGGCTGAATGGATTAGGAAGCAAAATCCAACAATATGCTGTACACAAGAAATACACCTAGTTCAAAAGGAAACTCATAGACAAAGGAAAAGGATGGAAAACAGTTCTCCATGGGACAGGAATCCAGAAAACATCAGGGGTAGCTATCTTATCTGCAGATAAAATTTCAAAGCAAAACTGAACTAATTAAGAGAGACAAAGAAAGAAACTATATAACTGTAAAGGTAAAAATTCATGAGGAAGAGATGCCAATCATAAATATATATGCACCAAATACTAATGCCCCCAGCTATAAAAAAACAAATATTAAGAGACATGAAAAGCAAAGTAAGCACTAATACAATTGTAGTGGGGACCTCAATATCCCACTGTCACAAATAGAAAGATCATCTAGACATAAATCAACAGCAAAATAGTAGAACTAAACCCAGCTTTTGAACAAAATGACTTAATAGATGTCTACAGAGTGTTCCACCCCACAAAAATCAGAATATACATTCCTTTCAGTTGCACATGGGTCATTCTCCAAAATAAAGCCATATACTAGGTCATAGAACATGTTTTTAAGTAAATGCAAAGAAACTGAAGTAATTCCATATATATATATTATCAAACCATAGTGCAATTAAACAGGAGATCAATAGCATAAGAAACCCCAAGAACTTGACAAACACACAGAAACTAATTAAGACTCTCCTGAACAACCAATGGGTCACAGAGGAAATTAAGTAAGAAATTAGACAGTTTTTAGAATTTAATGATGTTGCCAGTACAACCTACAGTAATTTATGGGACACAATGAAAACAGTTCTATGTGGGAAGTTCATAGCTGTGAATGCCCACACTATGAAAGCAGAGTTCAAATAAACAACAAAATGCCGGATCTTAATCTCCTAGAAAAAGAAGAGCAAGAGAAACCCAAAGCTCATACAAGGGAGGAAATTATAAAGATCAGAGAAAAAATCAATGCAACGGAGACTAAGAGAATGATACAATGAAATCAATGAATTGAAGAGTTGGTTCTTTGAAAGAATAAATAAAATTGATAAATGCTTAGCCAACCTTGTCCAAAAAAGGAAAGAAAAGGTTCAAATCCATACAAGTAAAAGTGAAAATGGTGAAGTCACAACAGATTCAGCAGAAATCCAGAGGATCATCAATACCTATTTCAAGTAACTGTACTCTAATAAAGTGGAAAATACAGAAGAAATGGACAGATTTCTAGATACATATGAATTACCAAAATTGAAAAAAGAAGATATAAAAATTATAGACACCCCAATTACAATCAGTGAAATTGAAAATGTAATTAAAAATTTATCAACAAAGAAAAGCCCAGGTCCTGATGGCTTCACTTCTGAATTCTACAAGACATTTAGAGGACAGCTACTGCCACTACTCTTTAAACTTTTCAATGAAATTGAAAGGGGAGCAATATTTCCAAATTCATTCCTGGAACAAAGCATTACTTCGAATCCAAAACCAGGGAAAGACCCAACCAAAAGACAACTACAGGCTACTTTCCCTAGTGAACACAGGTGCAAAAATCCTCAATAAGATACTGGCCAAAGAGAACACAGAGGGTCATCAATAAGATCATACACCTGACCAAACTGGATTTATTCCAGGGATGCAAGGATGGTTTGACATAAGTAAATCAATAAATGTAATACACTGTTTTAACAGAGTTAAAGACAAAAACCACACAGTCATCTCTATAGATGCAAAAAAGCATTCCAAAAAATTTAACACCCTTTAATGATTTAAACAAAACCTGCAGAAAATTGAAACAGATGGTCTTTATCTTAACTTGATAAAGCATATCTATGAAAAACCAACAGCCAACATCATATTAAATGGTCAAAATCTGAAAACCTTCATGGTAAAATCAGGACCAAAACAAGGATGTCCACTGTCACCACTCCTGTTCAATATAGTATATAGTTTTGGAAACGTCAACCACAGCAATTAGACAGGAGAAAGAAATAAAAGTGACAAAGATAGCAAAGGAAGAAGTTAAACTGTCTTTGTGCTACAAATCCTCAATAGTGCAAGAACTAGCACAAAGAGTCAACAACTGGGATCTCATCTTTTTAAAAAGCTTCTGCACTTTAAGAGAAACCACCAACAGAGCTAAGAGAATCTACAATGTGGGGAAAAAATTGTTCCAGGTCTTCCTCAGAGAAAGAATGACTATCTAGAATATATAAAGAACTTAAAACAACAGACCCTCTAAATATAAAGATGCAATTCAAATATGGGCATCTGAAATGAACAAAAATTTCTCAGACATACAAGTAAAAGCAACAAATAAACATAAGAAAAAATGTTTAACATCACTGGTCATTCAAGAGATGCAGATGAAAACAACACTGAGATTCCACCTCACACCAAAAAGAATGGCTGCCATCAAGAAATCAATCAATAACAAATGCTGGCGGGGTTGTGCAGAGAAAAGAACCCTTCTCCCATGTTGATGAGAGTGCAGAATGGTGCACCACTGTGGAAACCAGTATAGAGATACCTCATAAAACTGGAATAAGAGTTCCAATTTGAGCCAGCTATTCCTCTCCTGGGTATCTTTCCAAAAGTATTAAAAGAATCATACCACAGCAATATATGCTCACCCATGTTTATAGAGGCAGTTTGCAATTGCTCAAGCTTGGAAACAGCCCATTTGCCCATCAACTGGAGACTGGATAAAGATGTGTCTTTTTTTCTTTGAATAAAATGGAGTACTACTCAACCATAAAGAGTGAGAAACTAAATATATTTATAGCTAAATTGATGCACACTGAGGTCATGCTCTTAAGTGAAATAAATAGGACACACATGTATAAGTACCAAATAGTTGCTCTGGTATGAAAAACTAAAAGTGCAAATAAGGATCAAAAAGTATAATTGATATTGTGTAATAGGAAGAATAAGTATAATGAGTAAGGAAAGTGGGAGGGGTAGGGAAAAGCTAAGAAGGGAAAGGAAAAAATATGTGAAAAGTAAAAAAATGTAAACAAAGTCTTTGTAAATAGGAAAGGGTGGGTGGAGGGGGTGGAGGGAGGCTAGGGAAATGGGAAAAAAATAAGAACCCAGATACATCATGTAAACGTACAAGATCCTAAAGATGAACGTAACTGTACTGTATACCTAAAATGTACCAATAAACTTAATGAAAAAAAAAAAAAAAGAATCTTGGGCCATACCCAAGCCTAATGTCTCAGCATCTTGAGTTTTAACAGGTAATTTCAATGCTTATTAAATTTTAAACATTACTAAATTAGAGAAAGAATTTGATAAAGAAATGATTAATGAATAGACCATCACAGGTGGCATTATTTTGGTGCCAGACCTCAATTTTCTGGATCATATTACACTAATACCTTCAAGTTTGTCTTTCAGAATCTTGCACTTGCTCAAGACCAGTGTTGAAATTACCGCAGTAATAATTTTGTTTTATTTTTAGAAAAAAGATTGATTTATGAAACAATGTGATTGCTTAAAATTTTTCAATTGTTTTAGAGAACAAAGTCAAAACTTATATGTATAGCATCAAAAGACCCACTGCCAAACTCTGGCGCCCTTGTAGCTCTGTTTCCTTTCACTTCGTCTTTCACATTTGTAGCATTTGCAAAATCACACAACATAAGTTTCCATACTCTGCTTCTTCTCTATTTCTTATTTTTTACCTTTAGACGTTCTCTGCAATCTCCCCTTTCTTCATGCAACAGTCTCCCATCCTATCTCAGTAGCTTTACCTATCTTAAAAAAAAATCAGAGCCTGAAAAAATAGGGAGTAGTAGGCTGGATAGCTAAGCTTAATCTTTCTGTACAGACACATTATAAAGGGAACAGTCCTGAAGAATCCCTGGTGCAGACGCTACTGGATCTTGAATCAACTGATGGTTATTTCATATACTGACAGCAGTGGTGAGCTACGTGTACACCTGTACACTGGGCCTGCTACAAACAAAAGTGAAAAGTGCACTCTAATATTTGGTAAGGTGAGCTGCACAGTTGATATAGTACACAGTATACTGAAAAGTGCTGGGATTCTCAGGTTGGACAGATGTGGGTGTGAACTGTGCTTCCACTACCTACTAGACATTGCTAGGGAACTAGCACTACTCTGTAAAAGATAGTAATATCTTGCTCATACACAATGGACAGTCCCCTTCTTTTCAGTGACTGCCACCATTTAGCTACTGATCTTATGTTCTGAATTTTTTTTCAGCTTTAATTGAGTTTATTGGTACATTTTAGGGATACAGTACAGTTACATTCATTGTTGGGATCTTGTACCTCCACATGACAAGTCTTGATTCTCATTTTTTCCCCTTACCTCTGCCCTCCCTTCACCCCCTCCTCCCCTCCCCATCTACAAATACTTTATTTCCATCTTTTCATTCTCTCACATTTTTTTCTTTTCCCTTTTTACTCTTCCCCTACTCATCCCACCTTCCCTATACCTTTAGCTCCTTTCTTCCCATTTCTAAATGTCAGTAATCTTATTCAGATCTTATGTATTATTGCAGATTATTCACACCAGAGAAACTATTCGGTATTCACATGTGTGACTTATTTATTTCACTTAGGAGTATATCTTCAATATGTATCCATTTTCCTATGAATGAATCTATTCTCTCACTCTTTATGGCTGAGTAATATTCCATTTCATAGAAAAACCACATCTTCTTTCTCCAGTTTCCAACGGATGGGCAAATGGGCTGTTTCCAAGATTTAGCTATTACAAACTGTGCCTCTATAAACATGGGTGCACATACTTCTCTGTGCCATGACTCTTTTAGTTCTTTTGGAAAGATACCCAGCAGAGGGATGGCTGGGTCAAATGGAACCTCCAGTCCAAGCTCTTTGAGGTATCTCCATATTGATTTCCATAGTGGTTGCACTAGTCTGCACTCCCACCAACAATGGAGAAGGGTTCCTTTCTCCCCACATCCCCGCCAACATTTGTTATTGTGTGATTTCTTGATAACAGCCATTCTTTGTGGGGTGAGGTGGAATCTCAGTGATGTTTTCATCTGCATCTCTCGAATGATCAGTGATGTGGAACAGCTTTTCATATATTTACTTACTGCTTTTACTTCTTTGTCTGAGAAATGTCTGTTCATTTCAGATGCCCATTTTTGAATCAGGTCTTTATATTTGGAGGGGCTGATTGTTTTGAGTTCTTTATATATCCTTGATAATAGTCCTTTGTCTGAGGAACAGCTGGTAAAAATTTTTTCCCACATTGCAGATTGTCTCTTAGTTCTGCTGATGGTTTCTTTTGAAGTACAGAAGCTTTTAAGTAAGATGAATTTTTGAAAAAGAGAATTGATCCCTCCCAATTATATTATGTGCTGTAGCCTAATTTTTGAGAGCCTTCCGTATCTCAGTAAGATTGGGTTATAATAGTGGTTCCCAATTGAGGGCAGTTTTGCACCTCAGTGGATATAACAAACTAGGACTTTTTTTATTACCATAATTGGGACTTGTTCCTGGTATTGATTTAGTAGAGGTTAGGGATGCTGTTAAACATCACAGAAATCACAGAGCAGCCCCTCAGACCAAAGAATTAGCCAGCCCAAAATGCCAATAGTGTCTAGCCTGAGACTTCTGGTATAAAAAGGCAGGTGCAGAATTCATATAGAGATCCCTTCTTCCTTTGTGTTTCATTTCAGGAAACTGGGCTGATGAATCTGGAAGAGTCAGGATCAAGAACAGTCCCATAAAAGTAAGAATTTATGACCAAAGTTTCCGAAAGCACGTAAAGAAGTGGTAGGTACTTTACAGGAGGAAGGACTAAATGTACAACAGGATGCTGGCACTGGACTAAAAAGTTTTTGGTTTGGCAATATTTCCTGTGCCCCAGTTGAGGCACAGAGAGATACAGCCACAGTTTCTCAAGGACACATAAAGATCTGGACAAAAATACATCAGTATTAATGAAGATGGCCTAAAAGAGAAGTTCTGGTATTCATTTCTGGGTGCTACCCACTCCACTCAATTCTTATAGGATCCTCGACATTTCACAATAATCGAGATTTAATTTTCCAACTATCTTGTAAGATATGACCCAAAATCATGTTTAATTTGATCCAAAAAATAAATAGTAGAATACATCTTACAAAAATCAGCGAAATACTATCAACTTCCATTATACATTTCATAATAACTAATGTTGGTTTCCGCCACAAATATAATCCCACCCCAAATTAATCTGCATGAATTGAAACAGTTTCTACTACATATTGTCAAGGTAGGTGTTACAGGAAATAAAAATAATCATTCCTTATGTTCCAAAAATATACTGTAGCAAAGAAGCATATCTTTTTTGTTTGAATAAAAGAAAGGAAAGATACCCTCCTATGAGGGGACAGGATTTTAGGAAGCTGAAGTTATCTACTGCATCTCAACCCACAGAGGTTGTGGATGGTAAGTACTAGCAGTGCTTCTTATATTTAGCTCAGTGGGGGCCAAGGTCAGTCCTATAGAAACCAGAAGGATAGAAAAGGTGGAGGGGCAAGAGATGCCAGGGTGCACAGAAAGGAGACAGGAAAAGGATGCAAGCCGTGTTGAGGATTTTGGTGGTAAAGAGAAAGGAGAGAAAATGCGGGCTGCATATCCATCTCCTGGCCTCAATCGGCAGCAACGGATGAGTACTACTTTAATTTAAACCTATATATGTCCAGATTATTTGCTAACAATATCAGTGCAGGCAGAGAGAGAGAGCGAGAAAAGAAATATCAAAATACTGAGATAGACTATGAGAAAGCAGAAAATATCCAAGAATTTCTGGGAGAATCCTTCCCAGAATGAATTTCTCTCTCCCCACATCCCCACAAAAAATTGTTTATATTTCCCATTAGAGAAATACTTCTATCATTTATACTTTTATCATTGTCTTTATCAGAAGGCTGTCTACACAGCCCAGATTATAAACTATAATGGTAAAGATTATAAGCTATAACGGTAAAGAGACTGTATGTTTTTATTTTTGTAGTTTCATCTGTCATTAAAAAGATACCATGCATAAATTACTGAATGAATGCATCAATGCAAAACCGTAGAAAAAGGTTCTAAGGACCAGAGTCATTATCAGACACAGAGTTTGCTGGTTTCCTCATATACAGCTATGCTTCTCCATACTAACTAGTCTGTCCCCAGGAATGCTGCTAATTCTGGCTCTCTCTCTCTCTCCAGCAAGGGGAAAAGACACAGAACATGGCAGTATAAACAAAAGATTTGTTGAGTGAGCAATAGAAGATACCTATTTCAAAAGATTGAAAAGGAATTAAACAGAAAAAAATTAAATCAATATATTTACTTTAAAAACAGTATATACAAATTTAGAACCTAGTCCTAGATCCTGCGTTAATTAGATTTTATGCTAAGTGTTCTAGCTGTGGTAATACCTTTTTATGACATATGGATCTGATTAAATGTATCATGGGTCAAAGCTCACAGCCACCTCTTCCCAAATCTGCCGCTATGTAAAAATCTGTGCAAGGAAAATGACTTGATTCAACTCCGTTAGCATATGTGATGGGTTTTATTTACCCCTGGTATTAAGATGGAAATAAATAACACTGTAATTCAGTTTGCTATTTTATGATTGTCATTGATTACACTGTCATGAAATACTATAAACTTTACCATTTTTCTCATTATTTTAATTTATTATTATTAATCACAAAGGGTGCCTTACAAAGTACTTCATCAATCATAGATTTTTGGCACACAATGCTAAGCAGATGTTCATATAATTTAAAGGCACAATGGGATGAAAATTTAAGGGAAAACACTAATTTCCTACAAATGTGATTAATCATTATTAATGATAAACTGTACACATTTATAAAAATCATGCCCCAATCTATTTTCTTATACAAAGGATCTAACAACTGAATTCAAGCCACTGAAATTGACACAAAATATGTTGTATGGCTTTCCTAACCTATTATCATTATCAGTAAATCCATCTTAGTTTCTGACTCCAAGAAATTAACAGATTTTAACAAATAAACCATCTGGACAAAAATGAACTGCAAACAAAAAATAGCATTCTTGTTTAATGAATAGTAGCTAAAACAGAATCTAAAATCAATGTACTCATAAGTGATTAAACAATCAGATGTAAAAGGCACAAATCGGAAAATCTATCTTACGAAAAGAAAAGCTGTAATAATTTTAAGCATCTAATGTGCAGAAGCAACATAGGTCATTCATAGCATTAACATCCAAAAAAATTTCTATCAGAAAAAAGTTAGTTCACTTTTTAGGTGATATTATTTTAAACTTCAGAATTATACAAGGCCAGGCTGTTTACTGGAAAGAATCCTGCAGACTTCGATGCAATGAGACCTTGATACAATTATGTCCCTGTCAAATGATCCAACGCAGCAGTGTTCCACTCAATTAACTCACACATGGAATTCTCCACTCACTCCTGGCTGCTCTAGGTTTGTGTAGAAATAAGAAAGAACAAATGCCTGCTGGAAATTTTCTTTCACTCTATTTGAAAACAAGTCTATTAAAATGCACATGAAAATGTGTGTAGGAAACACAAAAAATTACAGAACACTAAGCAATAGGTGGAACTTTGTAAGTTAGTGGATAGTTTACTGTCTGTGTGAGGGAAAAGAAATTGTTGTGGTCCAAATACCGACTCAGTGTATTATGGCATCTAATTCCATCTTACGCAACAAAGAACATTCTTTATGGGGACTGCAGGTGAAAGCAGTTCTTTTACTACACTGTGTTACATCACTGCTCCTTATTTCAAGGTATTTTGAACACACATCTACCCAGAGCAGGGTATCACCAGTGACAGTTGTATGGATGTTCTCTCTTTATGGTCCCCACAATGACTGTCTCCTTTGTCTATCCTCAGAGACCTTTGTCCATCCCCAATTACCTGTATCCTCCACTTTGGAGTCTTTGCCCATGTCTCACTTTCTCCTCGAGACACTATTTGTAACTTAAACCATCCATTCCCATTCTCCTTAATCTTTCTGTTTCCACAGAAAAGCTACCACATTCTAATATATTATACAATTTGCCAACTGATAAATTATCATTTTCTTATCTGTCTCATCTGGCCATCAATTATATGCCAAGAAGGTGGGCATCTTTGATTATTTTGTCCATTAATATATCACACACATGGAGAAGAGAGGCAGCATTTTAAGGTTTTCAAGAAATATTTCATGAATAAACAAGATATAGATACTTTCTTAGTTTCAAAAAGATTGCAATGTATGAATGATGAAATATAACAAAAAACTGAATGTGTCCAAGGATATTCTGTGTATGTGGTTGTCATTTCCACCTCCCTTCCCAAGATTGGAGGCAGAATAGAGAAAAGAAGTAGCAAGGGCAGGAGGCATTTAGATTAAGAAAAAGAAAAAAGTAAGGACAAGAAAACCACCATTCTGGAGAAGGCAAGAATGGTGGACAAGACATTCAGAATACAGATAGTGGGTGAGCAATGTGCTATGAACAGTGTACTGATAAAGATAATCAGAATGATTCTTAGAGGAATCTGGCAGTGTTTAGACACCGTACCTGGGATATTGGGGCCCTAAAAAGACATGCAATGATGAAGTACCATGGTAACCACCTAAATAGTTTTCCTAAACTTCAATTATATTTTTTTCATTGCTTCCAATTTTTTCAGTGACTTAAGACCTTCAGAATAGAAATCCAATACTGTGGCAGGGTTTACATGCCATTTCACAATCACAGGATGCCCTTAAATTAGAAATTTAGGTCTCTCTACTGCCTTCAAAACAATCTGTGCTCCAGACACACCTAATCCTTTGTGACATATGGAAAGTTTAACATCATTCTAAGCATTTTAACTGTGCATTTGGAGTCATCTCTTCTTAGAATGTTCTTTGCCCCAAAGTTCATAAGAAAACCACATACAATTTCATATTTAAGACAGCCTTCAGTTATTTCTGCTGTATATTCCTCCAAAGAGCCAAGCAGAATTCAGAACATACCCTTTTGCTCTTGAAACCCTTATCTTTGTGCCCGTCTTGATATTATATTCGGAGTGCCTGAAAAGTAGGGAATGTGTTTAATTACTGCTTACACTTCTGGCTCTAAGATTCCTTATGTTATACAATGGCTTTTAAGAAATATTTGTTCAGTACATAAGCAAGGAGACCGCTGAGGAATTGCAACCATTTTGTAAAAATAAAAATTAAAACAAATTCAGCTACATGGTAATATGAAAGAGTCAGAAATATTTACAATCCATATGGAATATATAGTGTTTGTCAAAACACTGTTGCTCAAAACACATAGTTCATTTATTGCTCAAGGGACCAATAGATAGTTGATATTTGTTCTCAAGAAAAGGGATTGTAGAGGAACTTCTCCCTGCTGTTTTCAGACAATGCGTTCATTTTTTGTTTCCTGGAAAATGTTCACACAGTGGGCTCATGAGCCCAATTTTCCTGAACCCATGTAGCCATTATCCCCAAATAAGCCTCACTGTGTGTATCAAGAAATAAAGTGAACGTGCCTTGATTTAGGCTTCTTGCCCATTTCTGTTATTTACTGACAGACTCCATGGGAGTGTGATATGTAAATCGTGTTAACATAGACCTTTCATATTTCCAACTAAATGTGATGCTGGGAATAGCTTGGCCCAAAGCTGACATCAAAGAATCATGTTCTGAATCTTTCAGGGACAGGCTGCAGTGCCAGCTTAATTCACTATAATATTATTATGGAAATAACTTTTGCCATCAAAAAAAGGGAATCATTATGACCAATAATGAATTTGTGGAGTAAAACTGACAATTGTAGGATGGAAAGCACCTGCCCCCTTTCAACAATAGATATTTAAAAATACTTTCATCCTCTGTAATTGTAATACAAGAGGAGAAAAATCCTTAGGAGCAATTCTGCCAAGAGGTGACAATCTGAATGAGAACAATTTAAAAATGTATGAGAAACTGAAAATGAATCATTTAAATACACTAAAAAAAATCCTTACTCGTGAGTGATATCCTTGAAAAATTACCCAATAATTTATCCAAAATGAGCATTTCTGTTCAAATGAGTGACGTGCGGCAGGTTTTCTTCCTTTTCCCTTGGATTTACAACTAATTTATTAAGCATCTTTCAATCAATCGCTCTGAACTTCGGGTTTTGTTCCACTGAAAACCCTGGCATATTTAATAGTATTATTTTTCCTTGTAAGATTATAAATTGGCTGGCACCTCTAAAAATTTTTGGCTCTTTAGAAAGGATAGAAAAAAAAAAAAAGAAAAAAACACATCATCAAAGTTTCATGAGGTAAGGAAATAATATGCAAGGCACTTTTCTCCTATTGAGAACAATCCCTGCCTTTTATTTATTCTAGTGTATATAATCTTAAAAATATCTAAAGGACCAATTCTGTCTTGGTCTATGTGGCAGCATTCTCTCTGTCCTTCAAGTCAAGAGAAAACTAAATCAAATGTCAAGTTTCTAAGTTTCAGTCCCAACATTAAATACTCAGTTGATTTAATGTCTCCTTTAGAGACGCTAAAGACACTCCTTGCTACTTAACCTATCCTTAGTCCTCCTAAAAGATAATAATTATTACCTATTACAGTAGCTTATCAAAAGAAACCTAATCATATATCATGAGAACTCTCATGAGACAAACAAGGCGCAACAGAACCTTGAAAAAAAAAAAAAAAGAGAGCTCAGAGTTCTTAACTGATTCTTTAGGAACCAAACAGTAAAACCTTTAATAGTACTATGCAGAAGGCCCACGTGATGTCAACACTGTTGAATTAAACATGCTGCAGATGTTGTTCCCATGACGTGGCAAAGATGGTGAGGAGATAAGCAGCTGAAAGGAGAAAGCTCCACAGGCAGCCCTTCCATATTTGGCTGACAGGAAAATGATTCCTCAGTTAGGTTTCCTGCCTCTCGATAAAAATCTGCATCTCCATATTTTAAAGGCAAAACAAGTTTCAAATCATTAGAAAAGGGAAATTTGTGGAGGCTCATTCTAAGGAAAGTACGGGCCACAAGGCAACCAAAAACTGCATGATGTAGATAAAGATGTCAGGGCTTTGTGAAAACCTCACTGTGCCTAAATGTCACTGTGAGATGGACAGGCAGATGCTGTTGCTCCCTGCCCCTGGAATGTAACTGGGATTTTGTCGTGAAGGTCCTTTCCTAGAATGGCCATCAACACAGACATGTTGGTCAGAGAAGTTCAGTTTCTCTCCTTACACATCTTTCAGTTGTTATGAGGACTACACCATGTAGCAAAACAATCTCAGCCCTGCCTTGAAGGATCTGAGTAGCAAATCTAAGCAAGTCCTACACTTGGTAAAATTTGCACTGCAGTCTCTGTACCATAAATTCTCCTCCCCCTGAACACTTCTTCCTAGCTTTTCTCAAAAGTCACTTCTTCAGAACTCCTTCGCTCTCTCTCCTGTCCAAAAGAGTATCATTAGTGATTATTTGCTTTCTTCCCTGCTTTATTTTTTCTTCATTTAACTTAATCCTTGACATTATATTTGTTTACATTTTCCTGGTTCTTCTGCATAACAGCAGGAAGTTTGTCTATTTGTATCTCCCCTCTATCTATCTATCTATCTATCTATCTATCTATCTATCTATCTATATCTTAATTCCTTGAATCCATATTGCAAAAAAAAAAAGGGAGTGTACAAAGAGTTGAAAGGTGAGTACATGGGGTACAGTAATGAATTCTGTGGGTCCTTCCCTCAAAGAATTATAGTAAATTCAAGAAAGATGACATCTGGTAAATTAAACAGAAGTGGTTTAACTCTGAGGGAAAGATTATGTAGCTTCTCTTAACTTTGGATTTCATAGCCATTGGACCAGAAACAACTCAAGAGCAAGCATCTCTTCTCTACAATTTAAAACTTAGTTTCATTTTATCCTTCAATACCAATTTCTGTATTAGCTCATTTTCTATTACTAAAATAAAATACATGTTTCTTTATAAAGAAAATAAGTTTACTGGGCTGGATTATGACTCAGAGGTAGAATACTTGCCTAGTAAGAGCAAAGGCCAGGGATTTATCTCCAGTCCTGGAAAAAAAGAGGCTTTATTTAGCTCACTACTTTGGAGGATGCAACTCCAAAGAGTATAATGCAGGCTCTAGCAGAAGGCCGTATTTGCCTGTGTGACCTCATGGCAAATATCAGTGGTCAAAGCATGTGCAAGAAGGAGAAATCATGGCTAGACAGGAAGCCATAATGACTTCAGCCCCACAATCTCTTCCAAAGGTGTACAACTGGTGATGTTCTGATGAGCTCTCAGGTTTCACCCCTTAAAAGTCTTTCAGTACAGCTATACTGAGGACCAAGACCTCCTAGATTTCACCTTCCAAAGCTCTCTCAACATTGCTATACTGAGAACCAAGGCTCCAACCTGTAGACCCTTGGGAGACAAATTCATCCAAATCCTAACATCAACCTTCTGAAGTAAGTTTTCAATAATGTACTGAGAATAATCAATTAAGCAATGAAATATCAAAGGCAGTTTGTGCTCTCTTGTTCTTTCAGTTTACAGAAAATACATTCTTCATTTTTTTTACATTAATCATCATGGCAAGCAAAGATTTATAAGAAGCAGATAAGAAAGAGCACAGGAGTTTTCTACTGAAATATCCTATTAGCATTAGTATGGCCAATTAGAATGAGCACACAAAAAGCTTATCTTGGAGGATCCCAGGATTCCTTTCCCTCAATTGTCCTTAGGAATTGGGTAGTGTGGTCTGGCGGGCTTGAATTCTAACCAACACTCCATGCCAAATATGGATGTCCTAAAACATCTCTAAAAAAGGAAGAAAAAAGTACCTGCTAATGTGTTACACTGAATGATTTTGATAGTTGAGTACAAAATGTAATTTTGATTTTATTTCTTGTGCATTTTAAAAGATGCAAATGCAAGCCATTTAATGGCATTAACCTGTGGAAGAGGCTATATAGAGTGAAGGATTTTTCTGTACTGTGTGAAAACAAATACAAATAAAGCTATCTGGAGAACCAAACATGTATTAAGGAATGTACTAATTCAGTTTCACAGTATTTGAGAAGAACTGGGATGTAACAGAATAATCACTAAAGAGGGTAGCTCCTGAGATTGTCTTTGAAGAGGGACAGGATTTAGATAGGAATTAGGGATGGGACTTAAGAAGAAAGAGATGCCACAAGACATGGTTATGGGAAGAACGAGCACATTAGTAATAGTTTATGTTGACTTGAACTTGGATTTCTAAAATGATACAGATGGTGCCTTTTATAATCATTTCATAATCAATAAATCATCATTTAATAATTTAGTCATCTCAACACTGTTTCCTTTCTAGCTAGGTGCCATTTTCTGTTAATAATAGCTGTTAATGTAACTGTTAATAATACAGAAAATGAACTAAATCTCAAAAGGCCTCAATATCAATGGTAAAATTAGGATAATAAAGAATCAGAAGATGGCTGAGAGGATTAAATAAAGTAATAATTTTAAACTCTTGGCATAGAAAATAACACACTAAAGCAATGCTTTTCACATACAAAGTAATTGATAATTATCTTTTCAATAAGTATATGAATTTAGACACCTCTATGCAGTATAAACATCAGTTAAATAAATTTAATATTAAGTCGGAACTCCCAGCTGAAGACATATGCCATGGCTTTATTCATAAAAACTTTTAATTTTTCTTGTAAAATTATTTAAAACTAATCACTACTACTGGGGATTTAGCTCAGCGGTTCTGCCACCTGCCCAGCAAGCACAAGGGCCCAGTTCAATCCCCGGTACCAAAAAAAAAAATCACTACTGCAAAGACTTTTTCTGATTCTATTTGTCCAAAAGTGGGCTAGACTTATTTTTTCTGTAAACTTTCTATGAATTTTAAAATGTCAAAAGATGTCCAGATTTTAAAATTCAGAAAAAGCCAGCGTATGCCCTGTTTTTGTATAAAGGTAGGTAAAGCCATCTCATGCTTCACTTCATTCTCATCTTTTAGATGCAGCACAATTTTATTGTCGCTATAACACTATTTTATTATCATTATAACAATGAGATGATGCAGGCGCTGGAACCACTGAGCTAAATCCCTGGCCTTTGCAAACAGGGAAGGGTGAAGTTGGTGAAGAGAGGACAGGGGTATGGGGAAGAAACAAGAAACAAGATAATTATGCAAAGGTACAAGACCCCGATGATAAATGTAACTGCATTGTTTGCTTTAAATGTACGAATAAACTTAATAAAAAACCAATGAAATAAATGGAAAATAACTTACTGGGAGTAAAATCAAAAGAAGACCTGTTAACTTCTTATGGTTAATGTTCACCAAGTACTTTTTTTTTTGGTACCGGCGATTGAACTTGGGTCCTTGCGCTTGCAAGGCAGGCCACTGAGCTAAATCTCTGGCCCCTTCACTAAATACTTTAAATGCTTGACAAAATATATCTTTAATTGAATTCTGATGAAAACAGAGCTTCAGGACATATATATAAAACACAACACACAAATGATTTTATCATATATATACATGGTGAAATTATTAGATTGAAAGATAAACATACATATTCATATTTATCAATATATGTAGTCAAACATTTGAAATTCATTCAATACTTTTGAAATATATATTATTAATGACTACAATCAACCTGTTATATAATAAGTTTCAAAATCTTCTTTCTCCTTCCTACTAAAACTATGTACATTTGACTAACAATTTCTCATGTCCTTCTCCCACACAGCCTTTGGTAATCACAATTCTACTCTGTTTCTCTAAAGTCTGCAGTTTTATGTGAATTACGTAAGTGAGACTTTGCAATTTTTCTACTTCTCTGCCTACTTTTTTTCATACAGTGCAATGTCTTCAAAATCTAACAATTTTATCAAAATAAGGGAATTCTTTCTTGTTTAAAGTGTGAAGACAACCTAAAATGTTGGGAAAAAATTTATCAGCTGTTCCTTAGACAAAGGATTACTATCTACAATATATAAAGAATTTAAAAAATCAGAACCTGTAAAAATAAAAATCCAATTCAAATATGGGCATCTTAAATGAACAGAAATTTCTCAAACAAGAAAAAGGAGCAAATAAATATATGAAAAAATGTTCAACATCACTCACTGGTCATTTGCAATATGCAGATGAAAACAACACTGAGAAAATACCTCACCCCAGATAGAATGGCTGCCACTAAGAAATCATTCAATAACAAATGCTGACGGGGTTGTGGGGAGAAAGGAACCCTTCTGTACTGTTGGTGGGAGTGCAGACTCGTGCAACCACTGTGGAAATCAATATGGAGATATCACAAAAAACTAGGATTACAGGTCCCATTTGATACAGCTATTCCTCTGCTGGGTATCTTCCCAATAGAATTAAAAGAATCATATCATAGTGATACTTGCTCACCTATGTTTACAGTGGCACAGTTTGTAATAGCTAAAGCTTGGAAACAGCCCATTTGGCCATCAACTGGAGACTGGATAAAAATGTCTTTTTTTCTTTTAATAAAATGGAGTACTACTCAGCCATAAAGAATGATAAACTAGAGACCTTTATAGCTAAATTGATGCACCCTGAGGTCATATCCTTAAATAAAATAAATAGGACACATGTAAATACTGAATAGTTTCCCTGGTGTGAGACATTAAAAGTGTAAATAAAAATCAGAATGTATAATTGATAATGTGAAATAGGAAGAAAAGGTCTAAAGGGGTAGGGGAAATTGAAGGGGTAGAAGGAAGGAAAGAAGGGAAAGGAAAAATATGAGAAAAGGAAAAAAGTGAAACAAAGTTTTTGTAAATCAGGAAGGGTGGAGAGGGTGACGGGAGGGCAAGGGTACGGGGTAAAAATAAGAACCAAGGTACATCATGCTAAGGTACAAGTTCCCAATGATGAAAGTAACTGTATCATATACCTAAAATGTACCAATAAACTTAATGAAAAAAACGATGAGTAGTATTCCACAGTGTACATATATCATACTTTCTTCACTCACTCATCCACTGATAATAACTACAGTGATTCTGTAAGATATGGTTGATTCCACATCTCAACAATTGTGTATAATGCTTCAATGAACATACACTTACTGATAACTCTTTAACAGACAGCTTTCGATTCTTTTGGATATATCCACAAAAGTGAGACTGGACTATATAAAGTAATTCTATTTTAGCTTTTTAAGAAATCTTCATTTTAATAATGGCTGTACCATCAGTGTCCAAAAACACTCTTTCTCTGTATTTTCACCAGCATTTGCTGTTCACCTTTTTGATGAATCATTCTAACATATATCATGTGACATACTATTATAGTTCTAATCTGATTTATCTGATGCTTAGTAATGTTGTATCTTTCTTCATGAACTTACTGCTTGTTCTCTTTTGAGAAATATACGTGTGTGTCTCTTGATCATCTTGAAATTGTGTTATTTTCTTCCTGTTGAGTTGTTTGAGATGTAAAGCTTGTAAATATTTTTCTGTGGGTTGTCTCTTTGCTTTACTAATTGTCCTTTGCAGTTCAGAACTTCTAGTTTGCTGCCATTTTATTTTTTAATTTTTCAATTATTAACTTCTTCAAGATAGTTTTATAAAGAAAGAGTATGAGGTCTGTGTGCCCAAGAGGGACAATGTCATACTTTTTTTTTTTTTTCCTGTACTGGGGATTGAACTTGGGACCTTGTGCTTGTGAGGTAGGTGGTGGAACCACTGAGCTAAATCCCCTGCCCCGACAATGTCATTCTCAAGAGGGGAACTGGTTCTTGAAGATACAAAACTCTTCAACATTGCTAAAGTTCCTGATCCTCCTAAATTTAATCTAATGCAGCACACAATCTTTTCCTTGAAATTTTAATTTTTCTGGTAAGAAAGAATCATCTTTAATATAATTTCTCTCTCTCCAGGGGCGAGAGATAATGAGAAAAAATATCAAAATTGAGACACAGAGAAAACACAAAATATAGAAATTACTGAATTTTTCTGATTGTGTAATCAGTGAATCACAATAAACTTAGAAAAGCCGAATTATTACTATACTTCAAAAATCACTGCATAATAGGGTCACTATTGCTGAACCATGGATTTCTTGATATATATCAGACAATATTCCAAAGTAAATGCAACCATTTTTAACTAATTCCTTATAAAAATTCAATTCAAAACCTACTGCTCATAATGTTGTTTTCCTAAATGATGTGCAGCTATATTAAGCAAAAATATCACAAAACGGTGTACAAGGATTGAATTGCTTTCTAAAGTAAATTTAAAATGGAAGTTCCTGTGCTCAAAGAAGCAAATACTAAAAAGTCATTTTCTTGGCAAATTGAGTTGGCCAAAGCATCATTTCGCTTTGTCCTATGTGGCAACAGGGGGCTATAGAGAAACATCTGTCAGCTCACAGATTTCAAGAACAAGTGAATCTCCTGGTTCAGAGTTACTCGGAACAAAGGAAGTAATGATTCTGGGTTGCTAAAATGTGACTAGCAAAGCAAATAGCCTCATATTCCAAAGTCAATCTGTTCTCAATGGAGGGAGCAAAGAGAAGGAGGTGGAAAGTAATAGAATCACACAGGGATTTAAAATAGCGTGCTTAGAGAATAATTCTGGGGCACATACTGGATTAGCAGCAAGAAACTAAATTTTATCCTAAATTTAATTTCACCCAAAGAAACTCTTGATTACTTAAAAATAGAGCATGCTGACAACCAGAAAGCACATACCCAAGTTATCAGCTCACAAAATAAAGCTTAGATGGTGTCTTAGATTTTACATTCCATCAAATGGATTTTCTGAGAATTTAACATGCACACAGTTTCATTGAGTTTATTGGTACAGTTTAGGTATACAGTACATTTACATTCATCATTGGGATCTTGTACCTTTACATAATATATTTTGGTTTTCCCCATTCCCTTGCCCTCCCTTCACTTCCTCCACCCTTCTGAATTTACAAAAACTTTGTTTTAAATAGATATTTTCAGGATAGTCTGTATATATTCTGATTGTTTCAAATTAAATGATTTATAAATCACAAAAAGAACTCACATCATTATTTTTAAGGAAATAAATTTTTATTTAAAGAATTTCACATGTAATTCCTCCAATATTCATCCAAGTCATTCAAGATACCCCCCCCCCCCGCTTTTTTTTGGTACCGGGGATTGAACTCGGGTCCTTGTGCTTGTAAGGCAGGCCACTGAACCGCTGAGCTAAATCCCTGGCCCTCAAGGTAGCCCTTTTTAAAAGAACTGATATTTACTCCACTCATCCTATGTGCCTTGCCACAATTCTTTTGTCTCCACTTGAATTATGGACAAACTGATGACACCTTCAAAACTGGAATCTCAGATTCAAATTTCATCCAGCACTTTAGGAGCTTTTGGGATAGACATATCTGCCTTGCTTTGACAACTTCTCTAAACATGTGGACGTTCATATTCATTCTCTAAGCTAACACACAGAGAAATAGTCCGGGTCTAGGATACATAAATATCTGAGGCTAAAGAAACAATCATATGTCTTCCATACTTTTTGCTGTCTTGTAGCACTTTCACACAGACCTAAGAATAAGACCTGTGAACAAAGGAAAACCACAGAGTTGCTCTATGAGGCATTTCCAAAAATGTGCAGCTATTGGACAAGACGCTTTGGGAGAGATCTCAAGACTTTCAGAATCGTGTAACTGCAAACTGATAAGTATTTTTAAAATATCAAAATTATCAAGAAAACTAGAAACTATTGTTTTAACAAATATTCCAGAGACAATTTATTTCATATTGAAAACACTATTCACACAAAACCCTGATTTACACTACATAACTCCTTTTCTGTCTATAAATATATTAAACAGAAACCTGTAGTACCACTTCTGGAATGGTGCTGCACTTGTCCCTGAAATTTCATTACTTATTTAAAAAGTATGAAAAAGAAAGGCAAATATTTTCAGAATCAACTTTCGGAGAACACACGCTTGTATTACATAAAGAACTCTCACAAATCAACAATGAAAGACAAACAGTTCAACTGAGAAATGGATAAAATTTTTCATAGACATTTATCCAAAGACAAGCAAATAAATACATGAAAGATGTTCAATATCAAAAGTAGAAAAATAAAAATCAAACCCACAGTGATATACCACTTTGTACAAAGAAAGATGGTTAAAATAAAAAGAAAATAAAAGTGTTTACAAGAACACTGGTGATTTGGAACACTCTGAGATTGGTGGTAAGACTATAAAAATATCATGACCTGTTTGGGCCATAGTTTGGAAGTTTTTCAAAACGTTGAACAAACACTATTATATGACTCAGCAATTCCATTTCTGCGTATGCTTATAAGAATCGTTCTTCAACACAAGACTTCTCCATTAATCTTCATGGCAGTGAAATTCTTAGGAGCCAAAAAAATTTTTGCATGTTTATCACTGGTGAATGGATAAACAAAATACAGTATACCCATATAATGGAATATCATTGTGCTGCAAAAAATGAGGAACACACGGATACATAGTGTACCGCGAAGAAACACTGAAGATACAGAAAGGAAAGAAGCCAGTCACAAGAGACCACATAACGCTTGATCCCACTGACACAAAATGTTCAGAACTGATACGTACGTGGAGACAGAGAGTGGTTGCCAAGAACATGGAAATCAAGAGAATGAGAATGACTTCCAATGTGTACTGCGTTTCTTTTTAGGGAGGATGGAAATATTTTAAAAGTAGATTTGGCTGGTAGCGGCACAACTTTATGAATATATTAAACTAATGAATATGCATATACTAAAAGAATACTCTAAAAGGTTCAGTTTGTGACTTGCAAATTATACTTCATAAAGCTCTTATTTAAAAAAAGAATCTGGTGGCAAGGACTGATGCAAAAAGACTTAAATGAGTGAATTCATGAAAAATCCTTAGCATAGTGACTGTTATTGTAATAGTCAAAGGATGTGAACTATATCTAGCTGTGGTTACTTTTGAAAAAAAATTATCAAAATTGGCTTTGAAATTAATAATATTATGGAATATTTAATTTATCTTTCTCAGGATGAATGCAAAGTTCAATTCCGCTTTAGTAAATAAATGGCATTTATAGCAAGCCTTGTAAAATGTATCTCATTAGTTATATATCTAAGAAGTGCCATTTTCTAAAACAACTTCCTTTCCTTCTAAATAAGACATTTTTTTCCAGATGCCATAATAATTTTTCCTTTAACATCTTTCTCATAAAAATATATAAAAATCCATACCGAAAATTTTGGTAAAAATATCATGCATTAAAAATAATGCCAAACCATGCACAGTGGTACACAGCTTCAGTCCCAGCTACTTGGGGAGGCTGAACCAGAAACATAGCTTGGTCCAAAAATTTCAAGAACAGCCTAAGCAATACAGGGAGAACCCATCAATCATAAAAATTGAAAGCATGAAATGCCCTGGTATCATAAAAGACTAACAAGGAAGCAAACAGGACCTGTCATAGTACTTTTGGCAAAAAGCACTTTCCAACAGGGCCATTTGTCCCTCCTCAGTGAAAGAGGGCATTGTCTTATACCTAAGAATGCAATGGTCCACACCACATTTTTATTTTTATTTTTGTGTTTTCACTGGGCTTACTTTATTTTATGTTTCTCATTGAGTTAATTGGTACTTTTAGGTCTACAGTACAGGTACAGTCGTCATTGGGATCTTGTACCTTCACATGACAGGTCTTGGTTCTCCTTTTTTCACAATGCCCCTGCCCTCCTTCACTCCCTTCCCTATTTACAAAAACCTTATTTCCATTTTCTCCGATTTTTTCTTTTCCCTTATTTCCTTTCCCCTACCTTTCCCACTTCCTTCCCCTACACCTTGGGCTTACTTTAAAGACAGCTGCAACTAGATACCAAATTTTCACATAAGCACAGGAGTCACTCTGGGCTGCACAGTGTAATTTACATGTGTTTTAGGACTTCTTTTTTGTTGTCAGCATGACCTGCAAGATTCTTCTAGGCTCATGAGGTCATGGTTTTAAATTTTAACTTCTAAGTGATTTTTTTAACTTTTATTAGTCCACGTTTACAGTACATAAAAATTACATTCACTGCATGGATTTGGTACACGTACCTGACACATTTAACTCCCTTCTGCCCAGCATTCTTTCATTGTCCTTTTATTTTGCATTTATTTATAAGATTTATAGATTCATTTATTTATAACACCATACAAAGTTAATTATCATATATACAGACTGAAAAACCGACTAATAGGCCAAAGAACATATAAAACATGTAAGACAATTGTAGTAAGTCAAGGTAAACTTTTAGATATATTAACCGTGCTGAATTGCAATTCTCTCTCTTTTTTCCTATTTTCTGTTTTTTAGTGTATCTATATAAATGTCTATATATATATATATATATATATATATCAATGTACATCAATTTTTCTACAAATGACTCATATTCCCTTCTTTATGGCAGAGTAATTCTCTGTTGTCTATAAGCACTACATTTTTAATCTATTCATCTGTTGATGGACATATAGGCTGTTTCCAGGATTTAGGTATTAAGGACGGCACTGCTATAAACATGGGTGTGCACACTCCATTGTGGTATGATGTCATTAACTCTTTGGGGAAGATACCTAAAAGAGAAAAAACGAGGTCAAATGGGATGTCTACTTTGCTTTTTGAGGAATTTTCATATGATTTTCATAGTGATTGTATCAGTTTACAGTCCGACAACAATGGATATTGGTTCCTTTCTCTCCATAGCCTCACCAGCATTTGTTATCAGTTGATTTATTGATATAGCCATTCTTTTTGGAGTGAGAGGGAATCTCAGCGTTGTTTTAATTTGCACCTCTTGAATGGCCAACAATGCTGAATATTATTTCATGTACTTACAGGCTGTTTGTATGTCTTCATCTGATACATACAAATAATAAGTAGTTAATCATTTCAGGTGATCATTTTTTAACTGGGTCTTTAAAAGTGAGGGGTCTAATTCTTTGGAGTTCTTCATCGAAACGATTTAAATGTAAATATAAATTAATCTTCAGTTCTGTACATGATGTCCCACATCAGTACTCTTAAGATATGAAGAAAATACACTTCCCAAATCAAAGAAGTTCCAAAATGAATTCTTGAAAAATTATAGCTAGTGAGCATATGCCAATAAATATAAATAACTACTCTGCAAGACTGTATAATTATTATATATGACACTTTACATTTTCTAGACACTTTCAAGCCATTAATTAGTTCTTTTTGCAAACATCCTGTGAATCAACAAGTTATTTTTCTCTTTTAAGATATGACTCAAATTAAAAGAACTTCTTTTACAAAATCAAAACTGATGTCATATTATTAGTGAGAAATAATTTATAAAAGTGTTATTTCAACACTATCTATATCATAATTACCCAATGCACTGTTTTAAATTCATATTTCACATAATTATATTTAAGATATCATGGAATATTTGAAGAGTTCTATGCAGGAAAGGTCTTTCTGCTTTGAGCTTTGTGGTGCTGTCTCTGGAACACTGATGACCGAAGTTGTTAGGAAGAAAATCTCCTTCCTTTGTGAAGGTCTTCTAGACAATGCGACCTACTCTTTGTCCTATACTGATTAATGGAGTGATACAGTATTTAGTGATAATTCAACTGGCTCTTTGTAGCCAATAGTGACAAAACTATAGTAACAGAAGTGTAAAGCAAGAAAGTTTATACAGGAGTGCTACAACAAACTTTAAAAGGGGAGAAAAATGACAAAAAGTTAAGCAGGAAAAGGAAATGAAAGAGGAAAAAGAAACCAAAAATTACAGAAGCTGAAGAATTAGGCAAAGTTATAAAGAAAGCAAGCAAATCAAGAAAAGTCTTTCAGAAAAGCAACCGATATATTTCTCAGAGTAGATAAAGTACAACAACAGTAACAAACAAACAAACAAACAAAAAATAATAGTATCATCAGCGGGTAGAGTTGGTTATAATCCATAATTTTTACTTGGAAATTGTTGTTCCATGCCTGCTACCGTCAGGGTCCGGGAAAATTTTAAACATTGTTTTGTACATGTGCAGTCAAGTCAGCTTAGACTGGGAGAGGAACCAGAGAAAACCAGAGAGAGTGCTGTAATTCAGATATGACAGATGATGTGAATTAGTCAGGTAGGCTATGGTCTACAAATGCTGTGTGATTTTAACTGTAAGCTTTTAAGTAAAAATTATATTTGTTATTTATTATTTAAATTTCCATTATAACAATTTTTCTTACATTTTATTACTTAAACACAATGAAAGAGTTTTCCAGTGGAATGAAAGAAATGCATTTTAATATTAAGGCAGTTTAGCAAGTCTGTCTATAAACTGTAAATCCAGTAATTACAAATAGTGGTTGACAAGGAGGATAAAAACTCAAGTATTTAATGTTATCTTCAGTATTATAGGTAATAAATATAACCTGGATTTATTCATTTCTATAACCACCTTTTTCAGAATTTTTCTTTATTTATTTATAAGATTTCCCTCAGTGTAGCTATGGCTACTATATGACTAAACACATTTACACTGGATTGTGCTGTTCCATTTTATAATCAAAGTAATTTACCTTCCTAGAAAAGAAATAGTTGGAGGTGAAAAGATATCACTGCCAATTAGCCAGAACTCTGCCATGTTGAATGTTGCAATACAATAAAATAATCTGACAAATGTTGCTCTTAGGAACTGGCTTCATTAGAGAAGCCAGAAAAAAGCTGTAGCTCTGCAGGCCTTCTGCAAGTAGTTGATAACTGCAACCATATGCCTCAACTAGTCAGGAAAGAATATGAGTGATGGGAAGAAGACAAAAAACTAGCTGAGAAATGTGCTTTATGGGATACTGCAATGCACAATTATATCAAAAAACTGTGTTTCCCCATTCCAAGATTAAAATGTATGTTACTTACTAATAAAATGTCTGTTGAATGACAAATATTTAATATTCTATGCTTCCATTTGAGTGTCCAGGAGCCACTTCCCGAACACTCCTTCACCACACAGAACATTTAATCCCTTGGTTTTAGGAAGGATACAACTAGGAACAGAAAACCCAGTCAGAAAAACAGCTGTGCAATTTTCTTACAAGGCCACCAGAACTCATTTATGGACTTTAAAAAACAAACAAAAAACCAGTTTCAGAATGCATTCAGTACGTCATCCAAAAAAGGCAAATTAATTGGGTAAAATCTGGTAGTAATCCCAAGAGTAAGAGTCACTTAGAGTTCATTAAGTACATCTTACCAAAGGAGGTTAGGCATAAGCCAGGCTTTGAAAGACAAGACAGAAAAGGAATGGTTGAAAAGCAAGTAGAAAAATACATATATATGTGTTGAAATTCAGTTGGAAAGAGTAGAATGTAGCTATGCTTACTGGGGTACAGAAATCCACACTGGAGTTGGCCCAACTGATAACATTTCGGGCCTGAGATAGGAATCAGGGAAGTTAAATGCCTTTCAAAACATCAGTTTCACGTACTAAGCTTTAGTCATACACTTTTAGGTAGAGAGAAATGTTTTGATGAGAAGAAAAACAACAAAACAAAAAACACGATTCTGAGGAGGGCTGTGTGATAATCAAAATTAGTCAAAAAGTGTTAGAGAAATAGCTAATAATTTCACTTTTAGACCAAATCATCCTTAAGATGAAAATATCCTGACAACTGTAAATGTCAGAATATGCAGTTTATTTTTTAATACTATTTATACTCCAGCTACTTCCAAAACAGATTTTTTGAAGGGCACAGATAGAGTAAAATCATAAGAATTTTAAAATAGCGAGAGTGAGTAAGCGTATATCAGGGACTCTTAACTAAGAAAAGCCATGGCCATTCAACAGTAAATTGTGCAAGATGGATTTCTTTCCTTTGTTTATTCTGCAGTGAAGCACATATTTATGTATAAAATTACAGACAACTATAGGGTCAGGGATTTAGTCCAGTGGTGCCTATGCCTGCCTTGCAAGTGCAAGGTCCTGAGTTCGATCCCTGCCACCAAAAAAAAAAAAAAAAATTACAGACACATGTAAGTACTAGTATCTTTACTTTCTAGCTTTGAACTTTAAGCAGAATTTATTGTTTTGATATTTAAGCAAAAGATACTGAACAGCAGATAGAATGAAGCAATGGCATCCTTTACTGCAAATTTATAAAATTCAAAAGTTCTAGTCAGGGAGGTTTTTAAAAGCAAACTTCAATAAAGCAAGGGATAAATATTAGGTCATACACAATTTTTAAACATTCTTTCACCACTATAGGTTGGCTCCATTTTGGCAATCTGATAAAGAGAACTGGATAAATTGAATTGTCTTCCATAGAAAGATACAAAACTGTAAATGTTGTACTTAGTGTTACTTCTTTTAAGAGACTTCAACTAACTTGAAGATAAACTATCTGGTTATATTTATGTCATGGCGTATGATGCAGGTATTCTTTATTTTTGGAGTCTCGTGTAAAAAAATTGAAAGAATGAATGGTGTGGCAGATACCTTGTTTGAAGGACATTTGCCAAACCTAACTTGACAAATAGGATTAAGTATTTAATGACCCATACCATTTTCTACAGGGGATGGGATCAGAATGGTTATCAGAAGAAAGCTGTTCTATAAGAAACTGTTTCCCAGAGCACCGTTCTGTAGCACTCTTGGTGAGTATCCTGTTCTCCTAAACAGAAGTGAGATAAACATGACAGCAAACTGAAAGTCACCTTTACCACTGCATCTCCTTTCTAATAGTGAAAGAGAAAGGCATAGGGATAAGGAAAACAGAAGGGACAAAGAATTTAGGAGGGAAACAGAGCTTGGGGAGAAAAGAGCAAAAGAGAAAAGGAGAAAGTGCTGCAGTTCGGATCTGGATTGTTGGCCAAGAGTACTTGTGTCAAAAGCTCTTTTCCTTGCCTGGGGCATGACTAGGAGACAGCAGGGCCTTCACAGAATAATTCGTAGTTCAAGGAAAGTGGGTGACCCATGAAGGAGATATTGAGACTCCTGCTCTTCCTCTCTGTTTGCTTCCAGTCTTCCAAGAGGTGAACAAGCTTCCTCTGCCACTCACTTCCCCCAACAAACTGCATCACCATAGGTCCCAAAACAACAGTCTCAAACAACCATACAATGTAACATCTGAAGACATGACTCAAAATAAACCTTTCTTCTTTTTAAGTTGGCTTACCTCAGGTATTTTGTCATAGTGACTGAAATCTGACTAATGCAAAGGGAGGGGTAAAAGAAGAAAGTCAAAAGAGTTGACAGAAAGAAAAAAGTCTGTCTGGTTTAATACTATTTTTTCAATTCCCGATTCTGCTTTTGGGACTATTTTAGGAGTTATGACTTTTTTTTTCATTAAGTTTATTGGTAGATTTTTGGTATACAATACAGTTATGTTCATCATTGGGCTCATGTGCCTTTACATGATGTATCTTGGTTCTTATTTTTTCCCTATTCCCATCCCCTCCCTTTCCCTCCTTCCCCAGTTACAAAGACTTTGTTTCCGTTATTTCTTTATCTCATATTTTTTCCTTTTCTCTTCTTTCTTTTTCCCTACCCTTCCCACTTCTCCTAATCCCTTTGCCCTTTTCTTCCTATTTTACATTATCAATTATACAATTTGAACCTTATTTACATTTTGTTTTTCACATCAGACAAACTATTCGGTATTTACACGTGTGTCCTATTTATTTCACTTAAGAGTATGGCCTCAGTATGCATCCATTTAGCTATAAATGTCTCTAGCTTCTCATTCTTTATGACTGAGTAGTGTGCTGGAGGGGTTGTGGGGAGAAAGGAACCCTTCTCCATTGATGGTGGGAGTGCAGACTGGTGCAACCACTGTGGAAATCAGTATGGAGATACCTCAAAGAAGTAGGATTAGAGGTCCCATTTGACCCAGCTATCCCTCTGTTGTGTATCTTTACAAAAAAAATTAAAATAATCATACCACAGCAATATATGCAAACCCATGTTTATAGCAACACAGTTTGGAATAGCTAAAACTTGGAAACAGCCCAATAATTGCCCATCAACTAGAGACTGGATAAAGAAGATGTGGTTTTTCTATAAAATGGAGTAGGCATTGTAACTTTTTGTCTTTTTGCTCTGTTATTTTTTACTTAACTTTCTTGAAGTTTTTTTTTTTTAGTATATGTTTGTGATAAATAACTGCATTCATTTCAAGGAATTGGTGCATATTCATATCACATCTTAGTAAGTGTTACTTCCCCTTTCCTCCCCATCCTCCTGTCCCCCATCTGCAGACAGAACCAATCCCATAAACACATGATCTGCTTTAAGACCATTAGGAAGGAGCACAGGGAAATGGCCCTCACCAATACACCACACTAAAGGAGAATAGCAAAGCCACAATGGAGAGTCTTGGTCGTGACTCCAGAGATTCTACTCCAAGAACATTTGCAAGTGCCCTGCTTTGTTCCTCAGTCTGGCTCACGGTGATGACTTGCAGAATTTAGACACATTTTAGCAAGCTGTGATGCACTACTCTTATGCTCTTAACTGCTTTTCATTTTCCTCCACAACTGTTCAAAATCTTATTATTTTTTCCCCCTCTTTAAGTGTGTAATGCTTTCACCTCACATATTTCAACTGTCATTAATCAGAAGTTCTATAAATTCCTTCTCAGTCATATCATAAACTTCCAAATAAAAATATTGTTTTGGCCATAATTAAATGACTCAGTAAATACAAAGTAAGCAAATTATATAAGCAATGTACAGTGCAAGACACATGGGAAGAATTAAAGAGGAAAAATTAACAAACAGTAGATGATTCTAAGGTAATTCTTTAAGTGATATTTTATTTTAGCCAGTAAATGATTTGGTCTACTTATTTTTCCTGCAATAGGGGTGGACTCTGCACAGCCAAATAATGTTTACAGCTAACTGAAAGAGAATGGAATAGTCCTTCCTCCATAGACAGTAAGGGCAAGTCCAGTTTTGGCTAAATTCTTGTACAGTCTGTTTTATACAGGATTAGTCTGATCCTCACTTTGGAAATACAAAAAATCAGAAAAAAAAGTAAGTAATATTTAAACTATCAGTAAGTAAAACTAAAACTAAGTAAGATTTAAAATACACTGATGTGTATTTGCCCTAACATCTGAAAAAAGTGTTTCAAATCCAGTTTATTCAACTTACATGGCTAACTGTATTAATTTTAAATATGCATGTTTATGCATACAAGCATTTATTCTGATAATTGTTTCCATCCCTTAAAAATGTAAATGTCTTATCCAAAGACAGAATTCATTCTTTTCTTCATGTATATTATTCTCTTTAACTGTATTTAAATGAAAAGCCTGGGTTACTCGTGCCTAAAAAGCTAAATGTCAGAATTTTGATACAGATAAACACTCTATAAATCCAAGGTCCCAAAACATTTTTAAGCTGAGATCTACAAAAAAAGTACATCAATTTTTAGTATCTTTATCTGGGAAGCAAATTTCCCCTTAATCTCCACAGTATTTCCATTTCACAGACAACAATTTTAAGTATGACAATTTTTATTCCTTTTTTAATGCCAAACAGAGACTGTAAAAGCACATATGCCACAGTATTTTTATGAACTAATGACATATTTTTGTTAATGTACTTTGCAAACTGAAGCATCTTTAACAAGGTACTTACTCAGTTCAATGATGGAGAACACTCCTTTTATAAAGGTAGTGTCCCTAAGATTTGGTGGTTAGAAAGTAAAGTTATATTGACATGGAATAATAAAGAGCCCAGAAAGTTCAATACCATTAGTCTGAGATGACCTGGAAATTCATCATCCAAAACTATAAAGAAGCCTTCTGCTAGACACTAAGGGGAATTGAAATAAGGATTAGACATTGACTTTCTTTCCCTTGAGCTTATTTTGGTGCATATGACAAGAATTATAATGATTTTAAAAAATGATGCTGACGACTCTTAAAGAAACAGTAGTATTGTTATATAAATATTACAAGATTCCATTTCAGAGGAGGCAAGTTAGTAAGATATAAATTAGGTCTAGGAAGAAATAGTCAGGTTTGTAAAAGCTAAATTAACCAAGGAAAAAAGCAAAAGCAAGGATGAGGAAAGGAGGAACTGAGGGGGAGGAAAATTACATGATGACAAGACCATCAGATTTGGTGATAAGACCATGACAAATGTGTTTTTGGAACACAATCGCAGGCAAGAGGCAGGGAGGGAAGTCAGTTTGTGATGATTAAATAGAAGTCAAGTGGATCAAGGAAATCTTGAGGGCAAACAGGAAAAGACATGTAGGAAAGGGAATCCCTGAAGATATGAAAAGATGCAAAAGGAGAAACAAACAATATGGTGGATAAGATGCAATCAGAGCATTATAGAAACTCTATACACTGAAACGGAAGGCAGGGACAAAGGGCTAGATTAAAATAATGTTTTGAGAAACTAGAAGAAATATTTCAGGAAGTGAGGTCAGATTCTCACCAAAGTAGGAAGTGGGAACACGGAGAGGGGGAGGTCGAGGCTTCATTTGAAAAAGATAAGAGCTTAGAGGAGTGAGAAGGTGACTTAAGGAAGGAGGACACTGGAAGAACAAGTACAAGAGAAACAGTCATAACCCACGCAGAGCAGGCTGAGGCTTCACGAGAAGGCACAGAGGGATGTGCTCCTCACCGAAGGGGGCCACCCCCGCATTCCCTCGGCTTTACTCTTACATTTCTGTGGGTCACAATGATAACTGTTCATCAAGATGCTCTGAATACCCATATTTTGTGTTTTAAGATAACGCATATGTGTGCATAGGCATTTCAATATTTGTGCTTGATGATGTCACTACAAATTAGATTACTACTCATAATAATAGTAAATGTTTTGTAGTTAATGTTCAAAGTAATTTAAATTAATTTTATATACATTCTAAGAATTAGTACAATCATTACTACCATTTTATTATATCTGAGGAGCCAGGGACCTTGAAAATTGTTATAAATTGAGTTATACAATATAAATGTCCATCCAGATATTCAAAGTCAAGTCTAACTGATTCTGCTAGATACCATGGCACCTCCTTTCTGTTTTCTTGGTGAATAGCAGCAGTTCTGCTCTCAAAATTGATCTTCACAGTGTGAGACAAAGAGGGAACTTAATGAACATACTAGAGCTAGAAGTACAGAAGACTTGGTATAAAATAGTCATAGTACACAAAACAAATGCATAAATACACAAACTTGTCAAACTATGTTTATCTGCACATTTCCCTCTAACAATACCTTGATTTATAAGAGACTGGATGGGAACTGTGTGTGTCTACATAACAAAACAGTAAGCTGACTACAGTGCTCACTGACTATATCCCTTAAAATTGGTCATCTGGTGTGAAAAGGTCCTTTGATCACTGGTGGGGATCCAGACAGCTCTAAGAACTCTCAGGGCCCTACCACGCCTAGGTCTTGCTGAGAGACAAGAAACATCTCTATTAGAAAGAAGATGTTCCAAGCCAGGGCTCTTCAAAGGTATTCCCAGGAAGATTTCTGGCTTCACATTATTATTTTCTTCATTAGCACTGGCTCAAAGCCAGCTGAGTATTGTGCCCCTCTAAAACTGCAGATTCAGAAATTTGCAAACAGAATCCTAAGAAAATGGAGAAATCCCTCTACAAACACCTCATACTCATTTCTTCAACAATTTTTCGTGAGTGCCCATTAGGGGGTATGCATTTGCCAGACAGTGTGATCTGACCACTATGGAATTCCAGACTAGAAAGAATTAAAAAACACACAAATAATTATAATGCAAAACCTAGTTAAGAAAAAAATGCAGTGTTACTACTGCTAAATGCAATTTTTTAAGTAAAAATCAAAATAATAGATCAATCATTTTCCAAATTTAATACCTACTTCTCTTCCCATTTCATGTAAGATCTATGATGAACTGTTAAAGCTGAAGACCTGAAAAACATGAGCAATTTTCCACTCTAATAATCACATCTTATTTTACCACCTGTCTGAGAAAGCCTTTATAGATTTAAATCACATCTGTAAGTACAATACTTCTGCACTTGTACAATGCATTGAGTAACAAATTTGAAAACACAGGAACTCTTTAAGAGAAATATTTAGATTGTGTCTAATTTAAATAGATAGTCCACTGGGCAAGGACTGTGTCTAATTCTATGTTAGGTACAGCACATTGCAAAATGTTGGCACTCAATAAATGTAAAATAATAATAACAGTCTTTTCCCCTTTAAAGTATATAATTACATCTACCCCCTACTGTGAACCAAGCCTGGTGACAGATCTTTTGTTTATTAAATCCACAGCCCCAAGGCATACAGTACTGCAGCTTCAATATGAATTGCAGCAAAGTCCTCAGTACCTTAGGTAAAGCTTTCAGTGCCTAAAAAATCCCTAAAGATCACCTTCATTTTGCCTTCCACCATACATGTTACTTAGCAAAAAACAGGAAACCTTCTCTAAGTCCCCGTAGTAGAATCCAAACCCTAAGTGCAAACGTGTTCTCCAAGTTAGTTTGGAAATATGTCATGGAATAAAATTACTCTAACTAATTTACCATTTCTCTCTCCTAAAGAAACATGTCGAGCTGCTGAGCAGAGCTACATAGGCTTTATGCAGGAAACATTCAATAGGTTCCCTTGCTTGTGTTCAAAGTGAGCTATTATCCAAGTAGCCTGAACTGAGGAAGAAAAAAAATGACTCATGTACAGCTTTATTTGAGACATTTGCACTACAATGAACTCGGCAAAGCAACAGGTCAAGTTAAGAAATACTGCAAAAAGCAACAGCAGTTGAAGCCCCTTCAAGAGAATTTTGGACTGGAAAGCACTTTTGATTCATTCCATCATTGTTTTCTTCTCGTTTCCCTTGTTTGTGTTTGAATGCTTGCACTTGAACATTAGTTTCACAATCGCCTATTCTACTTTTGGTATTGATGAAGTTCAACATATGCTCAGCAATTCAAGGCTGCTAAAATAAGAAATGCAAATTCAGCTAAGTGAGCTCCAAGTCTAATGTGAAGCTAGGCTGGAGTTCCTTTGTAGTTTTTGGAGAGTATTATCATTAGTAGAGAAGGGTTAATGGCAGAGGCCTATGATTGTTTAAAAATTCACATTACCAAAGTGGATTACATTGCATCTACTGCAGGGATCAACAATGTAAGCCTACACTAAGCCATTATTGCAGAAACAAAGCTTTCATTTTAAGCCTTTGGAAACAAGCATAAAATGGACAAAAGGAAAAATTCTTCTGATGTAAGAACAAGGCAAGCACTACATGCTTTTCATCCAAATTCACAGTCTTAGAGCCATGATGAATGTACAAAAAAATGGACCCATCTCCCAAAAGAGCCCATCATTAACTTAAAAGTATCAGCATTTTGAAAAATCCCTCTTCTCCAATGGCCAGAAATCCAACGGAAATCCTTTATTTAAATTTCCTTTTGTTTTTATTGAGAATCAGTCACAACATGGATATGTAGATTCTCTAGGATGGCTTCGATATTTGTACTTGTATCTTCTAATGAGAGCAAAAAGAATGATTTGAAAAATACATTCCAGAGCCAGTTATAATTTAATCTTTTCTGTAGTAATTCATTACAAACAATTTTGGTATGTGAGATTTGAATGCCAAACCACCAGTTACTGATAATTCACAGGCCCTGAACCTTCACTGGAAGTTCATGATGTGTGTTATCTCATTTATATTCCACAACAGGCTTTGAAATGTTGTATTGATATTCCAGTGTATAGATGCAGAAAATGAGACAGACCCTGATTAGATAACTAAGTTCAGGTCACCTAATCTGACTACAGATGTATATTCTTTTAATAAATCACTTGAATATTCTTTTAACAAGTTACCTGCAAAATTTGTTATGCTAGAAGTTCTTCTAACAATTCAAAGCCTGGTTTCTTTCGTACTTCTCTGAAATTACATGAAACTGAAACATTGTAGATAATTTTAGAACAAATTTGAGCTCAACAATGAAAATGAAGCCTCTATACAAGGAAAAACAAATGAGAACCAAGACCTGTCATGTAAAGGTACAAGATCCCAGTAATGAATGTAACTGCATTGTATACCTAGAATGTACCAATAAACTCAGTAAAAAGAAAAAAAAAAAGAAAAGAAAATGAAGCATCTTTCCATTTATGTAAACTAGATCTCAATATACCCAGTTTGACAAAAAACAAAGGTTCAAATGAAAATAAGAACTTATTACAGTAACAAACACATTGCATGATCCCCCTCAAAATGCCCCCTCACACTTTTAATACACTTATCCTCTTTGTTACCTTCTGAAGCAATTCTGAAAGTCCTATTTAGTGTCTTTTCCTGGCTGCCTCATTGTTCTGAATCAATTTGAAACATTTATGGCAATTTCTGTCACATAAAAACATTACAGTGTTTCATCCTCCTCCTTATTCATTGTATCTGGCACTGCCCGACTTCTAGATTTTCCTGAAAGTCCAAATGACCGCAAAGGCTAAAGGGTAGGAATCCAGTCTGGACACTGAGGCAGCCAAGACAGTGCAACTCATAAAAAATAACCTCAAGGACTTCTTTAGAAAGTGACAGGAACAATGAAACAGTAGTGCTCAAAGTATTCTGAGAAAAATTAATAGCAATACATCCTTTACTGTAATAATAATTCACCCTATTTTCTGATCACATTGTCATTATATGTGGGGAATAAAACTCATGAGTTGTAGATTTAGCAACAGATTTAAGGGGATAATGAGACATAAGTAATTGTGTGATACCTTCAGAAGGAAAACATCTGTTCAAAATATGGCTGAGAGCTAGTAAGTAAAACCAACAAGCAGTAAATAAAAACCAAGGCCTCAAACAGTCAAAATCCTTGACATAATTTTTCTGCTAGGTTCACATGTTTTACATACGGCAGAATACTGCAGACCCTCCTCTTAGATCTATCTATATTTCTCTTAAACATAATTCAGAAAACTCCAATATCTGCTTTCCTTGCTAGCAATCAGCTAATAATAATGAATTAAAAATGAGGAAGAATTCCTAGAGATAACAAGAGACTGAATTTTGACTGAAACATCGTTGAATAAGGCAAACATATACTATCAAACAATAATGGAGTAGAAATGAGTATATAACATAAATATATAAAATATACAAAAATAGAAGTATAATGGGATTAAAGAATGAGTTTTATCAGATGGAAATTCTTTTAGCAGATTAGATGATACTTGTTAAATCACCAGAAGAAGATAGAATATGCTGGGTTATAACAAGTATAATGCCCATAGTGGTCATTTTTATTGTATTGTTTATTGTTTTCTCTTTCTTAGCTATTATTTTCTATATATCTTCTGGAGCTCCCAGTAAGATAATGCCTTTGTTTATCACCTTTGCTGAAGTATTTGAAGGTTAGAATTGGCCATGTTTTTAGTTTTGTGTAAAAGCGTGTAAGTATGCATTAGGTGTGGTGGTTGCACACCTATTATCCTAGTACTTTGAGAGGCTGATGCAGGAGGATTACAAGTTCGAGCCTAGACTGAATAGTTTACCTCTTTATAAAGACATTGGCTCAAAATAATGGAAAAGGGGGGTGTCTGGGTGCACACACACACACACACACACACATGTTGAGAAGCCTATAATAAAATTTTAATCTGTGGTGAAGAGAGAAAAACTAAGTGACATAGAACTGATGATATGTTCATAAACTCTAGAACTATAAACTCCTTGTAGGTCAAAGACCTATGAATAAATTTCTGACCTTCCCACAAGATTTAGCAAACAATAAATATGGGAATAACTGGCTGAATCAGTGCACAAAGTTCCTCACAATTTGCCTGTTTGCATTTTTGGAGAATAGGAGGAAATCAGGAGGAGGTAATTTTCTTATGGGTTCCATTACTATTCCGGCCTGGCTCTTCCCACTAGAAAGTCCAAACTAAGTAAGAAAATAATTTACAGATAAAGGTGCCACGAACATAATAAGTCTTTGAAGTACAAGTATATAGGAAGATATAATAAAGATACAGTAAATATATACAATACGTGTTTCACAAACTGTTCACATGTGTTAAAAGTCCTTGAGGGCCAGGGATTTAGCTCAGTGGTTCCACCGCCTGCCATAAAAGTGCAAGGACCCGAGTTTGATCCCTGGTACAAAAAAAAAAAAAAAAAAAAAAAAAAAAAAAAAAAAAAACACCACCCTTGAATACAGAGTTCTCCACAGATTTCAATTAATGAATGATTGAGATATTCAATGATAGGAAAAGGGAATAAGGGAAAATAAAAAAAATATGAGAAAATGAAAAATTGAAATGAAGTGTTTGTAAATGTGGAGGGGAGGAGGGGGTGAAGGGAGGGCAGGGACAAGGGGAAAAAATGAGAACCAGGACCTGTCATGCAGAGTTGCAAGATCCCAATGATGAATGTAACTGTGCTGTATACCTAAAATGTACCAATAAACTCAGTGAGGAAAAACAAACTGTGCCTCTAATAAAGATGGGTGCACATAAAAAAGAGAAACATTCTATTAATGTAGTATTTTGTATTTATACTAGATTTCTGCCTTGTCCCAACATTAAATACACCATTTGAAGGCATTAAATACACTATTTTTAATAGATTGAAATTTTATCTCTCCATTTGTGTTTCTTTATTGCAACATTATACATGACAACTTTATGCTCATACACCTTCAAATTTGAATTAACTGTGTGTAGAGAATTTTTAGGAAAAAATGTGATCGTAACAGTTTCATAACCAACTTGCTTATTTTTCTCTGACATCACAGATGATCACCAAGAGCAGTAATGGCGAACCTTTTAGAGATGAGTGCCCAAACTGCTGTAATGCAACTCCCACTTGCCCACTGCAATGTGCCAACACTGTAATTAAACCTGAACACTGAGGTTTTCATGTAGAAGAAACAACTCATATATGAACATCTTCTGTCTTAAAAGAGAAACAACACACGTGCCACTGGTTTGTCACCACTGACCAAGGATAAAGCTGATGGCTCCAACTCATTTCTTAAAATATTTATACCATGCTGCATACATCAGATTCATAAGAATTTGCTTAACTTCTGAATATTCACAATTTGCTCCTATAAACGTTAATGGAAGCATTATACCTTGGAGATATAATTTCATGTACTGATGCTTTTGTCTTAAAATGTTTTCTGTATTGAAAAACTGTGAGGGGGTTTGTTCCCCCAAATTTTCACTGTTTGAAATAGCAATTTAGTAGCTCACTGCAGAAATAATTTTACATATGGGGGCTTTGCTTTCAAAATGATAGATTACTAAACTACAGCCCTCAATCAGAGGCGTGCTCTTTTTTATTTTTGTTTTAAATTTTACAGGGTAATACAGATTCCTTTCCCAAAGAGAAATGTGCTCATTTTCAGAACAGCTTCAGTAGCACTGGGTATTATCAAAGTTTTTTCCTTTTTGACAATTTTATGAGAAGAAAAAAAAATCTCCGGATATCCTTGCTTTTATTTGCATTTCCCTGATTACTAGTGATTTGGGCAGCTTTCCATGAATTTATTGGCCATCTGCAGTTCTTTTGTGGATTACCTGTTAATATCATTTACTTGATTTCCTTTACATTGCTTCTCTTTTTTTAATCAACTCATAAGACCTCTTTTTATATGAGAAATAAATAACTCTTATATCCTGTCCAATTTTTTTTTCTGTACATTAGTTCATGGGAATATGAACCTATTGTGATCCAAGAAAACAGACAGCCAAGAATGCTGGAATGATTTAAAATAAATATTACCAACACCAAAGGGAAGCTTAAAATACTGGCTTTTTAAAACACCAAACTCCAAAAAATAGTAGCCTTTGTTTTGTTAAATCATGAATCTCCACAATTTAGGACACAGCAAGGCAAATAGCAGTAAATTTCTACATACACAATTGTTTAATATTATAAAGTTCTTGAATAATTGAATAATCTTTAAAAAAACATCTACTTCCCAAGTGCAAAGCACATAGCACTCTGCAATCACGTAGCATCTCTAATCCCCTCCGTATGCTAAATATTTTCTCACTTAGTCTGGGGCAGACATTGTTACTTACATTTTACAGGGGACAAAATCAATATCAAGAGAACTTATTCAAGTAATGCAAACAAACTGGTAAAGAACTAGCATTCAAATCCAGGTATTTCTGACAGAAACTTTGTGCTACATCATCCTACTTATTCACATGTGTCACTGATCTGATTTGGAAGAAATATGCTTATCCTCTAAACCTCAACTGTAATTTTCCAAAGACTCAGAAACAATCTAAGATGTACTGAGAATTCTACTTCCAAATCATGATAAATAAAATATTTCTCTTGGTAATCTTAAAGATTTACATCAACATGGACTCCAAGATGCTTAAGTGATCCAGTGGACAAATTTCAAAGGAAAAAGAACAGGAGGTAGAAAACATAAAGGAGAACATTTTTTAAAAAGGAAAGTGTACTTATTGATTTACTTATTTTGTCAACTAAATCCAGGAGAATATGCTAATCCAATCAGCATGGTTTTGAGTCTAAAAACAAAAGCCAATCACAGTACTAAAACAACAACAATAAAAACGTAATCACATCAACTTTTAACAAATCATATATAGGCACCATCAAATATATTTGTTTTATAAAACAATCATAAAAGAATTCTGGGTCATGAAATTGTAAGATTATTATCTTTATACCAAGTTTGAGTGTGTTTGTAAATTAAATCTTAGTCTTTGAATAAACATATGCAAAAAATCCTAAAATGTTAACTGGCATAATTCAGCAATTTTTCCTGAATAAAATGGGATTATCATTGATCGGACTATTTTCCACACCTTTAACATTTTCTCCCTCATGGAAAAAAATTATAAAATGTTTTCTCTTTTTATTTTTACATGTTATTTCTCACGATGATTGCCAGTGATTGTTAGCAACTGGCTATCACAAATTACCTATGTGTTCATAATTAGCAGAAATTATAGGGTATTTCCATAGACAAAAATGTTGAATCTTTTTTCACTCAGATCTAATACAGTCTGTTTTTGGCAAGAGGAGACACAAATAATGAAATATTCAAGAAAATGCGAGTGGTCACCATGCTTGTGAGTTGGCGGATACAATTATTACTAGAATAAAATATAAAGAAAATCACTTTAGTAAAACAAGAAAATCCTCTTACCCAAATGCCACATAGTTTGCTATAGCAATCAAAATCTTTAGTCTTATTCTTTCTTTAGGGTTAGAGCTCTTTTCTTTCTACTCAATCTGCCATGTACAAAAAGATTTTCAGAAGACAAAGCTTGAATTAAGGGCTAAAATTCTTTTTTGAAATGTGGCACCAAAAATTATAATCAACTTTTTATAGATAGAACCCTATGAAATTCAGTGTTAGAATAAAATCATAATTAATGAAACCAAGAAAAGCAATTTTAAATTTGCCACTAAATTAATTGTAAGTTTTACTTTTGATAATAATTGTTTATCTTTCACATATATTTTAATTTTACTAATAATTATAAAATTAACTTCTATGGATATATAAAAAGGAATTACTCATAAAAATATCTAACATGAATTAAAGATGATAGTTTAAAACTACCTGTAGTTCTCTGAAATACAGAAATCTGTGGTGTGAAAGGATACGTCTTCAAAATTTTTATAAATTTTTAGTGTATATGAAGTACACATGAAACAAATGAAAGAAAAATTACTTTCACTTGATGAGGAATTCATAATATGATTGGTTGTTCATGAAAATAAACGCTTATCTAGTAACAAAATTTTTTCGCATAAACTCATGCTAATATTGTATCATAACTAACATTCACTTAGTATTGACAAAATAGTGTCAATTCAGTAAATCACTGAATTGATTAAAACTATAGCGTTGATTCTCATGAAACACTTCTTGGAAAGTGAAGTTTGTTTGTTTGTTTGTTTTCCTGCAAGTATTTTGTTTCTTTCTTTGTGCTTTTAAAAGAACTTCAAACAGCAACAAGAAAAAGGCATTTATTTTACAAGCTATAAGAAATTAAAGGGAACCTAATGTGCACTTTCTAATACCCGATCATGGTAGGACACATTCAGTTTTACTCTTTGGGGCTGCAGTTCTGCGATCACGGTTCTGCTGAGTTCCTGGAATCATTGAAGAGAATGGCAGTCTTCCTGGTGGCCCAGGCGTTCCAGAGCTGCCAGTCACCTTCTCAGTCCTGCCTCCTCCAGCCTCTGCTGAGACTACTGCCCATCTAGCCAAGGGTGGCAGGGAGTGGGGGCAAGAAACAAAGTCCCGAAAACATTCTGAGGAGGATGAAATTATAAACTCCTCAGTATTTCCCAAAAGAGAAACATTTTACAACCACACTATCATATGTGCATGGCTGTGTTACATGGTTGTAATTACTAAACGTTTCTTGGGTCACAATAAAATGCCTAAATAGGTGAGTAACCCAAATTTTCCATGCTGTAATTTAAAACTAGATATTTAACACAGTTAGTGGAAACCTAATATCAGATCCTACAAGAAAGAGTTTCATTTTCTTTAAAATAACACTCTGAGAAACTGTTCTGAAAATACAAACTTCTCATGTTGCACACCTAAACAGTCACGGTCATAAAATGAGACTAAATTCTTTAGCTAATCTTATTCATGAAATATTTCATGTCCTTTAAAAAATACCACATTGTGGCTAAACACTATTATTTCATTATGCTTGAAAATCACCAGTGGCTTAGAGCAGTAAACAATTCAAATTGAGTTCCTTCTATTAGAAAGCTAAAAATGTTCACAGAAATAAAGCTGATACTGAAAGACCCGAGAAGCTCAATATGCTTCCATCTGAATGCTAATTCAAATAACTTATCAGATACACATTCATAGTAGCTTAAAAGAGTATATTTTAAACAAGATTAAATTAATTTTGCAAGCAATCAAGCTTCAATATTCTACATAATTTAGCAAACATTCTATAAAGAATAGTCCATGTCAACTACAGTAATTATACACAAATAACATTACTAAACTATTTTCTAGAACTTTAAAAATCTTCTTATTCACAAGAACAAAACTTACAAACCAAAACAGTAATATAGAATGCTGGTAATGGTATATAGGTTTGAGTGAAAGTAGTCAATATTTTATACATTGTTCCATCTTGAATATGGAATGTCCCCAACACCTCATGTATTTGGGAGGTTGCTGGATCATGTGAGTCCATACGTGTCTTCTTAGGAGGTAAAGCCTGGTTAGTTAGAGGCAGGTGTCACTGGAGCAATGATCTGGAAGGGTATTGTCTCCTACTCTTTTTTATCTGGCCGTCATGATGCAAGCATCTTTCCTCCACTAGAGCCTCCCACCCTTGCCATTTCTTTTTTTTTTTTAAAGTTTATTGGTACATTTTAGGTACACAGTACAGTTACACTCATCACTGGGATCTTGTACCTTTACATAACTTATCCTGGTTCTTATTTATCCCCATTCCCGAGCTCTCCTCCCTTCACCACTTCACCCTTCCCTGTTTACAAAGACAATATTTCCATGTTTTTCCTTTTCACATATTTTACCTTTTTACCTTTCCCCTACCCCTCCCACTTTCTCTACTTTTTTAGACCTTTTCTATTACACAATATCAATGACCTTATTTATACTTTTGATTTTTCACACCGGAGAAACTATTCAGTATTTACACATGTGTCTTACTAATTTCACTTGAGGATGGCCTCAATGTGCACCCACTTAGCTGTTTATATCTCTACTTTCTCTTTCTTTATGGCTGAGTAGTACTCCATTTTATTAAAAAACATCTTCTTTATCCATCTCCAGTTGATGGACAATTGGGCTGTTTCAAGTTTTAGCTATTACAAACTATGCCACTGTAAATATGGGTGAGCATATATCACTGTGGCATGAGTTGTTTTTTTGAAAGAATAAAATCAATAAACCCTTAGCCAACTTTATAAAAAAAAAAAAGGAAAAAAAAGGTTCAAATTCATGCCATTAGGAATAAAAATGGTGAAGTCACAACGGATCCAGCAGAAATCCAGAGGATCATCAATTCCTAGTTTGAGAACCTGTACTTTAAGAAAATAGAGAACACAGAAGAAATGGACAGATTTATAGATCCATATGAATTACCAAAGTTGAATAAAGAAGATAAAAAAAATCCACCATTGCCATTTTTGTCTTGGAGCCAGCTGACCAGAAATGATAACTTGTGGCAAAATAAAACCTCTCTTCCCTTAAATTGTGTCTGTTCAGTTTTTGTCCCAGTGATAGGAAAGTGTGAATAGGGCATAAGTAATTTGATAAATAGGCCTCTATACTAACTGATATATAAAAATCAGAGAATCCATCTATATTGCACCCAATGTAAGATGTTTACATAGATTACCTCATTTTAGTTTATAGCACTTCATGGACAAATATATTGTACAGAAGTTTAACATTATTTTTTGCCATAAAAAGTTCTTCTTTTCAAGTTGTTAAAATTAGAAGCAGTTTAAAGTTCAGAATTGTTTCATGGGTTGGGGGTGTAGCTCAGCATGCAATGAGCATGCGTGAAGCCCTTCATTCATTGTTTCTTTTGTTTATTTTTATTTTTGTGGTGCCTGGGATTGAACCCAGGGCCTTATGAATATATGCAAGCTCACTGTCCCTGAGAGACATTCCCAGCCCTGGCCCTATGTTCAATATCCAATATAAAAAAAGGAATATTAGTTATTTCCAACTTATCTCACATATTCATTTGGTTTATTGAAATGTTTTTGCTATAAAATATTGATTTCAATTCATCAGGATTCATCGACTACTTACACTATCACGGGCTCCACAAATATGGAACCATTCCTTTCCTTAAGATTCATACATGGAAAGTACACTGAAATTAAGCTAGAGAGCGAGGCTAACACTTTCAGGTAAACTACCTGGGGGTTTGGAGTGGGGCAGAGCACCGTGCAGTACGGGAGCACATTCACTGGAATGAAGCACTCGGCAGGACCATAGAGGACCAACACGATAATTCAGGAAAGCGATGAAAAGTTGCAAAACAGGAGCGAGAACAGGAAGAGTTGAAGACAAAGATGCAATAATTGTTTCAAAGGCAAAACATTTTGGGAAAAAAAAGTTTATCAGACGTAGGAATGAATGAGAGAAAAGTCTAAGTCTGATTTTCAGGTTTGTGTCCTAAATGACTGGAGACAATGGTATTATAGACTGAACTAAGATAAATTCTTGGCCACATGGAGGAGAGAGTCAGCACAGCAAGAACATCGTTTTGTGCTGGACAAGTCCGAGTTGTCAGGGTGTCTTCCAAGGTTGAGCAGATAAGGAATATTCTCATGTACGCATCTGAAGTTCAGCGAAGCAGTAGTGACAGTGACAGCCTTGAAAATTGGTGAACTTGTAAAGAAAGTGTGTCTTGAAGGGGGGAAACGAAGAGCAAGAAAAAATTTTTTATCAATTGGAAGAAGCTAGCAGTAAATTTTATCCAAAATGGCAGAAGACTATGACCAGACCACTTAGGTGGTGAAAGGAGACTGGAAGGGTGGTCAGTGACTTTAGTGGTATAGCGGGGAAGGATGGAGGTTATCACAGTGGACTGAGGACTGTGAAATTAGGTAGTGGATGTAGAAAATAATTATGCCAAGATGTCTAGCTGTGGAGAGGGAATAATTAGGCTTTAGCAAGCAAGGAAACACTTAATAAAAGAAGATTTTTCTTTGTTGCTTCCTGTTTTTGTTTTCTTGAGGAGAGGACAGTCTTGATATATTTATAGGCAGAGAAAAAAGTTTACAGAAGTTATAAGGTAAAAAATAGGAGAAATAGAAACAATTAGTGAAAAGAGAGCCTTAAAAGAAAACAAGCAGTATTTTTAAAAAATATTAGTTCTAAACAAGAGGTGGTTTCAAAGTCTTACACAGAGAAAATAACTACAATGGGGATGCATGTATACAGGTAAGTTTTCAGCCAAGAGAATGCTAAACTGAGGCCTTTCATAATGTAACTGGTATTACTATTAATAAATTGTCAGTACATAACAGAATAGCTTGTGAAATATCTGAGAAGAACTTCACTGTGAAAGCAAATTTACCCTCCAACTTTAAAAAAGACAGGGAAAGTGGTTTGGGTGGACGTAATTTTAGTAACAAGTGCCATGGGATCATCAGTTGTCCATACCTGAAAACTAAGGGAACCAGTTTATAATCCTGAAGAATCACATCATGTGCAATTTGGGATTAGTAATGATAATAATGATGAATCTGAAGATGGGATTTTACAAATCGAAATGGCTAAACATTAGACTTATTCTCAAAACCCCCAAAACGCGATTTAACGAAGAATAACAAAATAATTTTTCTTGCATGCTATAAAACAGAAGAAAATCAAAAGCATTCCCAAACTCTGACAGCATGTGTATGGAACTAGGAATCTGAGAGACCCCATATATCAATCTATAAAAGTACATATTCTTAGAAGCTTAATAATATGAACCACTTTATAAATAAACTTGTATGTAGACAAGATAAGCCTATACGTGAGCCTATGTCTACTAAGCACCTGTGTTGTGTCCCTTCTGTAATCCTCACAGGGAGTGTTTGAGATAGAAAATATCCCCCTTTTACAGAAGCCATGACTGAGACCCTGAGCACTTGGAGCATCCAGGGGTGAGTGTCAGAATGGGTGCAGAGCTTTGCCTGTTTCGCTTCAAAGCCCATGCTCTCTGCAGCATTTTCCGCTTCCTCTCACATATTTCCTATGTAACCTCACAGCTCTTTATAATCCACCTCTGGAACATCTACTCTGTACACTAGAAACCTCCACAACCATGTGATTCAACATGCCAGGTTATCGGCACCCGGGTGTGCTCCAGAGAGCAGATGACGATATGACAGCATTTCCCTCCCTCTTCTCACCATGCCGACAAATTCTGAGCCCTCCACCCCAGCGAGGCATTGAACTGACCACTTGGGCTATGCCCACCAGTGTCTTGACCTTAGCCTCCTTCCTTGCATGCACAGCCTTTCTGCTTTCTCTACCTGGTGAGCTACTAATCTTCCGAGGCCCATCCCTGCTCCAGTCTATTCCACAGCTCGGCATGATGTACGTCTCTTGGCAGCCAGATCTACTGGCTCCTTGCCTGGTACCCATCGGACACTTTCAAAGCACTTATCACTCAGAATCATAATCATTAGTTTAATCTCTCCCCTGCTGGAATGTGAGCCTTTCAAAGGCAGGATAGTATTTTATTCAATGTAGAATCAATAGTTCCCAAAGCAATGTGTGGCACATAGTAGATAACAAATAACTAACTGCTCTATACACTGTGAAAACACTGTGGGCTTTGGGGGTATGGAGGGGAACAGGTGGGTCATAATTGATGCTCTGCCTCACATCTATGAGCACAGACAAATTACTAGCTGTGAGCTCCATGTCCTCCATGCCTATTTTAAAGAGTTGCTATGAAAATGTCATGGCTTGTGTTTAGACGTCACTTGAAATCATCATGCTGCCACAGGTGGCTTTTTCAGAGGTAACTGAATCTAGAGTGTGTGATGCTTCAATTGTGGGCATGCAATTCCTAAACCAGTACACTGATTGATTTGGCATCATCCTAATACCAGTAGACTGGATACCATAAAAGTGTAGAAAGATGTTGATAAGGTCTTTTGTTGCATGTACTACTTTGTGAGTGACATAACTGTTCTCCTCTGAGATGCCCCTCTGCCACATGCCACTCTTCCGTGGAGTCAGCCAACAATGGACTGAAAGCTCTACAAACTATGCTGAATAAGCCTTCCCTTCTTAAACTTTGGATGTGTGGTATTTTGTCTCAGCAAGGAGAGAAAAAGTAACTAACAGAATCCGGTGCCCAAGAAGTGGGATCACTGCTGTGACATTACTTGACCATATGGTTCAAGAGCCGTTGGAAATGGCTTGTGAGAAGGGGTAGAGTTAGCAAAGATTCATAGATGCTGCCTGAAAACGGAGAGCTGGATCACCTTAGAACACTGTACAGGAGATTCTGGTCAGAGCTCAGAAAGCCAGCAAACACCAAGCTCAGAAGGTTTCTGCTGGGAAGAAGGACTGCACTGGCTGTTGGACTCCAGATGATGTATGTTATACCTTCGCAGAGAGTTTGTCTGCATTTTGCTCCTGTCCAGAGACTGTGCCTGAGACTGATTAAGGTTGGCAGACTAGTTACTCGGGCCGAAGAAATTATAAGACAGTCTAATACTAAGGAGGTAGCAGGGCTACTTCTGGGTGCTTTTAGCCAGACTTATGTTGAGAATCAAGAGCAAAGAGCCCAGCAGAATGATTTAAAATGTTTTGAGTTTGGAAAGAAAAGAAGATACAGTAAAGTCGCAGCCTGCAAGGATAGAGCAGAGGAGATCTTGACTACTGAGAAGAAACAGAATAGATAACGATGGCCTGAGAGCACCTCAAGAAGCAGCAGGACTCCACCCTTTTCAGCCTCAAACTGCAAAAGTGAAAGACTGCTCTGAGAAGAGAGCACCATGTTCCAGAACAATGGTGACTCATAGGCATTGGACTCCTACCGGCAAGAGAGGAGGAAGCCTGGCTAATGCCCCAACTGGTGGCAGACCTTGGCATCCTCCAGGTGGTCCTTGTTTTAGCCACATGCAGCATGGAAGAGTTGCGGCCTCAGGAAGGCTTCCACTTAGATTTCAGAAGTTTGGAGAAGCCAGGAGCACGGCTCCTCTGAGGAAAACAGTAAGGAGGGAGCTGAGCTGGCCACAGAGAGAAGCCAGGGGATCTACAACCACCAGAGGTGCTGTAGGGGTGGAGCCACCCATGCCCTTTGGAATTCATAACTTGCCAGAAGATACTGGCAATGCTGGAAGTGGAAGTGTGGGATTTAATGTTTGCCCTGCTAGATTTTGTATTTGCTTTGGTTGAATTGCTTTATACCCCCCATTTATACCTCTGGGAATGGTAATGTTTATCTTTGTACCACTGAACGTTGGAAGTGTTTAACTGTCTTTTCATTTGTAAAGAAGCTTGCAGCTAAAATTTTGCCTTAAATCTCAGAGGAGACTTGTATACTTATCTTTTCAGCAATGCTGAAACTGTTATGACTTTGGCAACTCTTGGAGATGGACTAAATACTTTTGTGTAAAGGAATGTACATGAGTTTTTAGGGGGCCAGGGGTGGAATGATAGGGTTGGGGTCTAGATGTCCCCTCAAAGTCTCATGTGGTCATAGGTGGCTTTTTCAGAGGTGACTGAATCTAGAGTGTGTGATGGTGGGATTAAGGGCGAGCAATTATGAAACCAGTACACTGATTCGTCCGACACTGCCCTAATCCTGGTAGTCTAGATACAATAAAAGGGGCAGAAAGACACTGTTAAAGTCTCTTTTTCCTTTTCCTACTTTGTGGATGCCATATTATTGTTCTCCTCTGAGATGTCCCTCTGCCACGTGCCACTCTTCCTTGGACTCAGCCAACTATGGAGTGAAATCTTCACAAATTGTAAGTTAGTAAACTTTTCTTCCTTTAACTTTGAGTGTCTGGTATTTTGTCTCAACAAGAAGAGAAAAATAACTAAGAGAGAGAGAAATTTAAAGAGATTCAACGCAAACAATTAGAGTCCTCACAGCTCTCTTTAAAGATGTGATAAATGCCAGTGTCTTGGTCTTTCATCATTGCCTTCTGGGATGCCTGAGTGCTGGATAGGTGAGGCTCACAAGAATAACTGCACTCATAGATACTAGACAAACTCCAAAGGTCAAATCTTAAGAAAAAAACCACTGTAGGCGAAATGTGTCTGGAGATGATGGTCTTCATTCAAGGAATTGACAATCCCATTAAGGGAACCATAAGTTTTATTTCAATGATTTCTTTTTAATGTGTATGTACACTCCTATGGGAAGGAAATGAAGGGTGAAAGTGCTTTTCGGTGCAGATAACCTTAATTGGAACCAAAACTTTAGGATGTGATTATAGCCAGGAACCATGGAAATAAACGAAAGAATACCCATCCTAAGCAAAATGGACAATATGATTTAAAGCACAGAAAGAGAATAAGGATTTCTCTGAAGATGAAGACTACATGGTCTGACTTAGTAAAATGAAAAACAAGAACGTGGGGCCAGGGATTTAGCTCAGTGGTACTGCTGCCTGCCTCACAGGCCAAGGTCCTGAGTTCGATCCCAGGTACCCCCTCCAAAAAAAAATTAAAAACAAGAACATGCCATGAAATAAAGACTTCAAATGGCAGAAAAAGAAACCCAAACATCTGGTGAAAACTGAAGCACTCAATTAGAGGTTTCTCATTCTCATGACTCTTAACCTATTCCCTCTGCCCTACAGATTAGGACTTTCATATACAGAAGAAGAAAAGAGGAATTAAAACATGAATTGATGTTATATATTGTGCATGGAAACCGATTCTGCTCACTGATTAGGTGAGAGTGAGAAAAAGCTCTTTTTCTAAATGGATGGTTTTTATTTAAAATTAATGTTTGACTATATGTGACCATCTATCCCCAATTTGCAGAACACTGAACAAAGGAAATATGAGTAATGGTAAAATACAGCCTTGTGGGATGAAAATTAAAACAAAAATCACCTCAAGAGAGATGTCACCATCCTTCTGCACTGATCATTACCCCTTCCTCTTCGTCCCTTACTTAAAATGTTCTACTGCCCCCTGCTGCTTTACAAGTTTCAGAAGCTAGAGAATTTTTTTTTCTCTTTCCATCCTCCTTTCGTTTTTTAACTATTCCACCATCATAGGTTATTTTCCCCCTTTTCATTCAAGATGACCAACATTCTCAGGCTTATTTCTTGGCTGAATAAAAACTATTATCAATGAAGATGTAAGAAATAATCAAAATTTTTGTGGAAGGAAAACACAGCCTTGAAAATCCCACTTAAACATAAGCAGCCATGTGTACCCCCATTATCTGGAGCTTCACAATTGTAGGTTTTTGTCAGGCAGAGATAGCTAGTCCCAAATACAGCATTTGTGGCTCATTTCAATGTTCACCTAAACTTTCCTACCCAAGTATAAAAGCTGTGTGTACAGAGAGTTCCCATATGTGGTATTTCATGTAGGTTAGATTATAAAGAACAAACCTGGCTTATTCTATATTACAGATGTTTGTCCTTGTATTTAATTCAGTTTTAACAAGCAGTATAATTTTTTAATACTTTCCCCTATGAGTTGCGATCTAACCAGTTCCAAATCAACAAATATCTTTTTCTTCCTCTGGGGGATGTTTGTGTATGGGGTGTGTGTATGTACACTTCCTGTCACCATTCAGTACTTAGGTCACAAGAGTCTGTGATAACCAAAAGCCACGTAGAAAGTTGTCAGTGTAGCAGTGAGAAAATGGCAAGACATTATCCTCAGTATGGCTTGTTGTCAATGCTGCATTCAGATCATTCTGAGTACTTGCTCTGTGCTGAATTGCACTAAAAATATTTAGTCTTTCTGCAGGAGCTCAGAGCGATGTGTAATAGTGAGAGGGTTATCCTTCCTGCATTTTTATCTCAAATAAATGAGGCTGTCAAAATCCACCCACTAAAATTCAGCCCACGTATATTGAAACCACTCTTGCTTCCACCACTCTCGCTTCCTTTTGGAGTTACATATTGCTACATAATCAACTACACAAAAATTAGTAACTTAAAATAACAACCACCAGTGTCTCTCTGAAACCTCTGCAGTATGAGCAGGTGGTTTTTATGTTTCACACTGGGGAGCTGGGGAGCTGGGATGGCAGCAAGTCCGAGTGGCTGGGACACAGGCAAGGTTATGGCTACAGAGCTCCAGTTTCTACACACGGGCTTCTTCACCTCACTTCTTCAGGCCCCTCATGGCATGGCAAGAAGTTGTACTGCAACCACAAGCGTTCTAAGAAGACAATCCCCAATATGCAAGCACTTCTTAAATCTCCACTTTCATGTCATTTGCTAATGCCTCATGACTTGTGCGTCACATGGCCAAGTTCAGATTCAAAGCATGACACTATGAAAAGGTTTGAAGTGTGGAAGATGTGTCTCACTGGACTGGTGTGACAGTCCACCACAACTCCTCACTTCCCTTTATAGCCAAGAACTTTTGAATTATCCTCTAATATATTCCTCAAGTACCTTCCATATTAACCACTTATTCTATGTTATATATCAATGTTTAGCTCTATTTATTGATCTTGATTTGGTTAAAAAAAAATAGTGTTCTAGCCAAGTACAATGGTGTGTGTCTGTAATCCCAGTACTGAAAGAGGGAAGCTGAGGCAGGAGAATGTCTATTTTGAGTCCTGCCTGGGCAATTTAATGATGAGAACTTGTCTCAGAAAAACAACCAACTAAAAAGGCCAGGGAGCCCCTAGGTTCAATCCTCAGTACTGAAAACAGTCTTCTATCTGGGCATTTAAAGTTAGGGGGAAGAATGGATTTCCTTCTCTATTTGCCAACTAAGAATGTTTTAGGCAGCATTCAATAATGTGCTGTTGTGGGAATTATGTGTGACAGGAGAGAGACAGGACAAACCTCAGACAAAACTCACCAGGAGAAAATACACATGACCCAGTTCTGTACACCCACCCTCAAAATTGTAACTGTTTTTCTATCTTACAGATTTCAACATGTCACAACACAACTTAAATGTTTTCCATGCTTTCCTCAGACTACCAGATGAAACCCAACTTCTAGCACGCCTACTAAGCAAGGTCCCTCAGATCAGCCTTTCCAGGTCCATGAGTCACCACTTCCTCTCCAATTACAGCTCACTTCCACCTCCCAGAGCTGGAATCTCCCCTCAGTCCTCAGCTCGCAGAAATGGAATTCTCTCTCCAGAGCCACAGTAAAGTACCTTTCCATAGGGCTTCCACAAGGGCAGTACGAATCACTCACACCCTGTGCAGGGTAGGACCCTGCACTCTTCTGACAGTGCTACTGTCCATCCAGTCCCTGGACTCTCAGTCCTCATGGCTGTAAAACCTGTTATTCTCCACCAACACACAACAAGGTATGCAGGAAGAAAAAGAGGAAAAGGTAGCCTTCTTTCCTTTCTGTCAAACATACTGTATTTCCTAGATTAGTTTCCAAATGAAAATATTTCAATAGTTAAAGGTATTGGATGTAAGATGTCCTCATTTCTCCAAGACAAAATGTTCACTAATGATAAATAGAAGCAAATAAAAAAAATTATTCTTTAGCAAAAAAAATGGAAATGAGATGTAAATACAGCCACTACACTTTGATTCAACTCTTGGTAGCTAAATGGCTACCAAGGGTACTGACAGTAGCTCTCTGAATCCAGCTACCATAAATCCTGAATTAAATGAATGCAAAAGTGAACCTGTATTAAAATAAATCTTACAAAATATCAAACTAAACTATTTTATTTAATACTACTTTAATTTTAAAGGTGCCATAATGTGACCAAATCACTGATATTTTCAAATGTATAGCATGTGATCGAATGGTACAATACATCTCTTATTAAACTTTAAGTGTCATGTACTTATAAAATGGCAGGAAGTGAATGCATTTTAGTATGGTCACATAGGTGATGACAGAAAATCAGCTTACATCATAGAAGCTTCACATTGTGTGTAATCAGTCTTAAACAACTATGTCACTCACCAAGCCACTGAGTTTATGGCAATAGACCTTATTGGATGATAAATGTGTGCTTGAAAATTGCACCGAGAGCTCCAGGGTCGGGCCCCATTAACATTCATCTTGTCCGCAATCACTTGCTCACCCCTCTTGTTCCCCAACCACACTGGGTGCACGTCATTTGAGCTCATGGGACGTCATACCCTATCTTAGCCTCCCTCGATAAAGCCACTTTCTTTCCTTGACACACGTCCAGTGCCAGTTCTCCCACTGTTCTCATGAAGGTTTTATCTGCCTTCTAGTATCATGCAGCAATTCCAAGTCAATACTCCGAAGGCTCTGTACAGCCATGTCCTTCCACACCTCCCACAGGAACTGTGTTTTATTTAACAAATGTCCTACATTGCCTGTCACATGGAAGACACTAGATGAATTTTTAATGACTAATATAATAAATGATCACACAACATGAAATTTGAGTCTTATTTTTTAATTTATACATTTATTTAAATCATGAATACTGAAGGAAGATTGAACCTTTTATTGGGTATTTTAATTTTTGCTAACTAAATTCATATGTAAAGTGAATACATATTGCAAATTGAAAAAATACAAGTTTCAGGATATGAAACAATGGCTTGTATTAGGAGGAAAAAAAATTCTGAAATGTTTCCTAAATTTCTGCACTCTGGCAAAATAATAAAAAGAAACTAATCTTCACTTTCCCAATTCTACTCCTGCCATCTAGAAGATACATAAATTTTTTTAAATAAGGTCAATAATACATTTTCTTTTCTCACATATTATAAAAAGAAATTTATATAAATGTTCTTTCTTTATAAACGAAAATGTAATGTCTGATTATTATTGAGCCAAAAAGTCGATAGTGTATTTTTGCAGGAGAAATAATTAAGGCTGATGAACATTTAGCCCGATCACTGTCTAGAACACTTAGGGAGAATTTTCCTTTGAGAAATAAAATATTCATCATTTCTAATTATAAATGGTTCTGTTGTCAAGACAACTTTTCTCATGAGGAATAGGATTATTCCAAAAGAATCTTCTGTAACAATTTTTAAATCTCAATTCTTATTTACTAATGAAAACACATCTTTCCCTACTAATATCTCATTAATCAAAAGGCTCTCAACAATTGAAAGCAGTATTATTTGGGAAAGATTTCAATAGAAATGTCTTTCTTAGTTCTTTTAGGGGACAGATTTAACCATGTAGCCCTTCTGTGAAAAGCAGAGAGCCTGGAATTAATGCTACATAAGTAGCATTCACAATAGTGTTAGTATGCCCCATTAGAGTCTGGGCAAAATGATATTCTGCAGCATGAAGAACAAAAGGGTAATTGGGTATAATAAGGATCTAATTTTAGCCAACATGAGTCTATTTGGCCATTCCTATAAGCATGATTCACTGCTCCATTTCCAAAAGGAGACATTATCATACTGAAACTTACAAATAGACAATGTGCTTGTCACTTTCTAAAGACTCTCATAAAGATGTGTATATGGTGCTCAATATTCTAAATTGTGAAAAGTAATCTTCATTCATAAGTTCACATATATAAAATATCTATAGGTTTAAAAACTCTTTCATGCCTCATTTTGTCTGCCTAATACTCTTACAGGTAAACCAGGTATATGGTTCCCTAGCCAGTGGGAATTCACTGCTCACTTATTTAACAAACTTTCCTGAAGTACTTATCGCATGGCAAACAATATATAATACTGTGCATACATAACATGTGTAGATAATACATAATATATAATGAGCATATAATGTGTGCATATCATATTCATATATACACTATATTTTGAGGAAATATAAAAACGTATACTACATGTATCTAGAATGCATCGGTGGTGAACTAATGGCACATGTGTATGTGTTTGTTTCTTTTTAAGATAAAAGATGTTAATGTATGAGTTATTTTTTCTATACTAAAACTTCAGTATTCAGGGTTAATTGAAGTGTTGGCATTTTGGATAAATACGTGAGTTTTGGGTTGCAGTTTGGGCCCTTGTCTCTAAAAGGTCCACCATCTCTTCTACATACAATATTATAAAATCACTACAGTATATAGTAAATAATAATAGAGGATAGTACAGTATATAGTATATACTATACACTATATATGGTTATATAGCATCTACTATATGTTGAGGGAATCTAAAAACTATTGAGGTTAATTTTTCATTTAGAAAATTGTATGTGGCAGATCCATTTTTTATAGATAAAACTGCAAATTCATTGTGCTTTTATATGTTCAATTCCTGGAAACACTATCATATTCTAGCAAAGCTGTAGCAGAAACCAAGTTACAAAGAAAACAGGAAGATATGCATAGGAGAGAAGTACATATACATTTCTTCTGTTGCTAAAACTAAAAAATATACTGGATATTCATTTTTCTTAAGACTTAAAATAATTATGTTCATTGGCAGTTTAGTTACTAAATATATGGCAAATAAATACCAAAACATGTTGTAGCTGAGAATAAAGAGGATGAATGTGTATTGCTGAGTGTTTGTGTGAGATTACAAGTCTAAGTGTATGGGAGACTCCTAAAATGCCAGTATTGCATTGCATAATCTAAAATATTTAGATACGTAGCTAGCAAGTTAAGATTTATAAATAATAATTGCAGAGAGATTACAAGTTTTATATATTCTAAACTGAAAAAAAAATGAATGCCCTTTCATAGAACAAGGCCATGTTCCTTCCTTGTAAGATGAATGCAAATCTCTGGCTAAAACTTTCTACAGTTTCTGAGAATGTCTTATGACACAGTATACTCTGTATAATTCAAATAAATGAAGCCATTCCCCTTTCTTTACTGAGAATAGAACAGAGAACCAACTAACTATGGAAATTCAATACCACCCTAAATGTTTCATTATGGTAGACCTTGAACTTAGTCAAAGATCTTTATATTTTTAAAAAACGAAAGTATGTCTTTTTTTAAAAGATGCATATACAATAGTCATGTAACTTTCATTATTATTATATAAATTTGATTAGTTTGAAAAGTAGGAAAAAAGTTTGTATCTTTATTAACCTAACCATAATATATTGTATCCAACAGATCTTTGTGAGCATTAAAATGTTCTACATTTCTACACTGACTTTTATTGTGAAAGGTTTTATTTTAAAGTTTTACTTTAAATCTTTCACACAGGTGAAAATAATGACCCTGACATCAGAGTTTCCTAGGCATGATCATAATAGTTTAATGCATTTAGCACAACTGACTAAGAGATAGTTAGTATAAAATACTGTCTCATTTCTGCAGTGTCTGTTACAGGGCGTTGTGGACACCAAAGCAAGGGAAGTATTTTGGCTCTGATAAACTGACCACTGCAATCACGCCAGGTAACTTCAATAGAATATGGCATTGGCTCCCCCTGTTGGACCTGAAATGTCCACTTTTCTGACCATCACTTCAAAGACCTTAAAAAATGTATAAACAATATCAAAAGTTTTACATTGGAAATGTATATTTAAATACATTTTTTAGATAAAAGAGAAGTCATACAAAACCACATTTAGAGATGAAAACAAGTTTTCAATTCAGTGAAATAGGTAAACCATCCAAGTGAGACACTTAATCTCAGGGATACTATTATCTTATTTGTCATAAAAAGAAAGTAAACCAAAAACAACAACAACCAAAAACATTTTTTGAAACAAGTATACAAGAAAACAAAATAGCTTCTCCTTTAAAGAAATGTTTTAAGATAGCACTCTGGTAACAAAACTGGTTTTTGTCTTTGTTGATAAACATTAATAAAAACTTTTTAAGAAGGGTGCCCAAGCTTATTACAATGCAGTACAGAGCTTCTTGTCTGCTTAGAAACAATTCAGCTATGATTGCATCTTAAGTTGTCTTGATCTGCTTGTCCTAGCAGGTCTGAGAACAGGTGCAGAGGGAAAGTTAACAAAGAGCAAAGTAATGATACAAGTCCTACCCACCTGTGTGTACAAGGAAGCGGGGAAAACAGCCACTGAGATAGACGTCAAATTACAACAACAGCATTAGTAATTTTACACTTATTAAAAAGTAATGCAATAAAGTTCAATCCCCAATTTCCAACGAAAGACATTGCTATCAAACTCTGATATCATCTCACTTTAGCAAGGGCTCTGCCTCCACACCTGGAATCACTTTTTATAGAGATCACACGTATTTTAAAGGGAAAAAATGCAAAAACATTAAAAATTACAACTAAGGCTTAAAACTTTCCGAAAGATATAAAGACATTTCCATTATAAGATAATACTTTAAATTCATAAAGACTTTTTAACATTGCCTTGTTACTTCTCTTAAAATGTGGTCATTTAGAATGTGGAGATTAATAAGCCTTATCCAGAAATCCAGAGTATGATAAAGAGGTGGAATGCTCTGACTGACAGGAACCCACCAAAGTATATTTGCTTGTCTTTTTTTTTTTTTTTTTTTTTTTTTTT
>NW_022900947.1:13968420-14006928 GCF_012274545.1 Fukomys damarensis | reverse complement strand
TTTTTTTTTTTTTTTTTTTTTTTTTTGTACCCGGGGATCAAACTGCAGTCCTTGCGCTTATGAGGCAGGCAGTGGAACCACTGAGCTAAATCCCTGGCTATTGCTTGTCTTTTAAAGAACAGGTTTGAGGACAACTTGTGGGTCCCGCTTTACCCATAGGTACACAGAAGGGCTCTGGGGCCATTGTGTAAGAAACACAAAAGGAAGCGACAGATAGTGAAATTGGTTTCTTCTAAAAATTCCTGTAGGACTATTTTTTTCCCCCAGAAAACAAACACAAAATACCCATCCCTGGTCTTCTTTTTCCCAATGTGCTTTTAAGACCTAGCATTCAGGCAAACATTGGTATTGTCTCTTAGAGACATATGGATTAAATAGATTGTGTGTACTGGCCTGGGAACTGAACCAATATTTACAACATTGTTTCTATGTGAAAACACCTTCCAAGTTCTAAATAACTTACAAACATTTGCAATACACTGATGTAAATTTTGTTATGAGACATAGTACGAAGACAAGACATCAGTTATAGCTAACTCAGAGTTAATACATGTTAATCTCCCTTCTACCTTTTTAGCCTCCACCTATTTCTTTTTAATCCGGCAAGGGAATGAAATTGCCACAGTTTATCCATAAGTCTATTTTTTTGTTTGAAAAATTCTTATGATTCTTTTTTAAAATCGTATTAGCAATGTGAACACACAATAAATCTCTGGCAACCTTAATCAGATTCCACAACTAGTTACTCTGCCCTATTCAGTTACCCTATTGGCATTTGCTAGAAAGATGATTTTGCCTGGAGAATCTCAAAAATGTGATTTTCCACATTTTGCTGTTTTCTGAACACAGATCTTACTGTACTAAGTCTCTCATTTATCTGGAATGACTCGTCATATGCTGGCAAAATAGTTCATTGGAAACATCCAAGTTCTTAGCATTCAAGTTGAAGGGAACATTTGCCTCCCGACACTACAGTAGCCATAGATTATCTTAGAAATATAAAATGGCTGCAACCAATCACTTCTTTTTGAATTTTATAATTCAGGAAATTAAAATGTTTCATATCAAGTAACTCCTTTAATTGTCAATGTATTACTAAATATATGAAGCTCTTTTCAAAGACTCATAGCAACAATACTCCTCTATTTTTAACTATTTAAAAAGACTTTATTACAGCAGGCTGTAATAAAGATTTTAAAAAAGAAATAAGGATAAATAAGTGTGGTAAGATTTGAGGGTAAAATAAGGAAACTGTTTACAAAAATATTGAAAAAGAAAATCTGGGACCATGGAAAATTTTTTTAAATGACATTCCAAAACTCAAGGTGTAGTAACAGTAAACCACCTTCAAGGGTGATTTCAAGAGATGTCGATTGCGCATAACAATGTGTGCGTACACGCTGAACAGGCAGCCCCCGCATTAGCAGAGAAGAAAGGACAATTTCACACTGACACCGGTACGTCATAAACAGGACTAAAGAGGGAATGGAGTCGTTCCCATTCACTCTTACACGATTTCAATCTACTCACGGAGTCTGCACTTCACTTTGCTTTTCAGGGGTTAAACTCAGCTAAACTCATGCACTGTTCATCTCACAGACATCCCACCCCACCGAGTCAGGAGGACATTTAGTCAGCTAATGCACAATATTGTTTACATCCACAAAGCCAAGTATTCAATACAAAAGGGAAGGTGGTGGTTACTTCCTGAAGCTTATGTGGCATCTATAGCCTAGCATCACAGAATGGAATATAAGGGCACCATGGGGTTGTTTACCTGTCAATCTCTGGTCAGTCTTACAGGTTCTCTACAAACACTGCTTGTACTAGGAAACCTCTTTACCAACCGCTGTAATTAGAATTTTTAAACACAGCAATAGACACATTTTTTGAAACTACCAAATTAAATCACCAGCAGACACAAAAGGAAGTGTAATACCATGGTAACTTTTGTGCAACTGAAAAATTACATTTTAAAACTTGTTTCCTGTTTAGATCATTGATTCATTTTTATTGTATTCTTTAATGTAACATTACACTCTCCTTATTATGTCTTTTTCAAGTTTTTTTATTATATGTAAGTTGAATAATAAAATAAACAAAATGTTAACATCTCTGCATTCAAACAGAATATGATTTATTTAACTAGTTTATCCTTATAAGCACAGCAGAAAGAGAATTAGTGGGAGTACACTCAGTTTGCTACTGGTGCTAGAATAGGTACAGTATGCAAAAGGTCAGTGAACAACAATCCGTGGGCAACTTCTCTGAACATATTTCTGGCTCCTGCACATTTTGGGGGGATTGAACAGATTTCACAAATGGCACAAATATATAAATAAGGTGAAAAACACTTCCTCCGGAGCATTGTATGACAAAAGAAAATGATAATTTAATCATATAACTCTGATAACACTGTAGTTAATAGTATCTGGCTCTTCCTTTCTTTTAAAAAGTGATCTTAAGAAAAAGATTGTAAGTTTAAGATTTCCTTATAACTACATTTTCTTGATAGAGCGTAGATTTTAAGACTTTTAGAAGAACAAGACCATCGTGCTGAAAAAGCAACTTTGAAATTACCTCCTTAAAAATCCATTGAAAATAATACACTCTAAGATTTTGTTTTGGTATGTTTCACTTTAAATTGTTTCTCAGGTGGCTCTAATAATTTTTGAGGGCAAGGACAGGAAATGGATTGAATTGGCAACAAATGAGTTGATTTGGATTCACCAGTAATTAAGATTACTTAGTACTATCTTCCGTCCAAGTGCAAACCTGACCATAGAATTTATCTCAAAAGTCATGGACAGAGCAAGCATCAGTGGCACAAACTGATGTTGTTCGATTTAAAGTTTAAGTAATATCTTTTCACTGAAGTGGAAATTGAAATCCACTACCCCAGAGACTTTTCAAATTAAGATTACTGCACACATTGCACACGTAGTGTTTCAGAGAGAGGCCTCATGTTTCAAGAGTAGGGGGCTCCTTATCATTATTACTGCAAACAGGGATTCTAGTTAAAATATGTACTGATATTTCGCATCATAGTTACTGTTACATGGAATGTGGTGGTGAAAAAAACTAAAATGAGGAATGTGTAATACAAGGCTCTTGTCCAACAGTGGAGAAAGGCTGGCTAGATAGAGAGCTCCCAGTATTTTGAAAGGCCTTGCAAGGCAAATTGTTCTAGTCTTTCTGAGCTATGAATTCTTTGATTCTTCTTTGAAAGAACAGTATCTCGAATATTTCAAATGTTGAAATTAAATAGCACTTTGGTTATCTCTTCTAAATATCCCAAGTTTCTTCAATCTATTTTCATACATAATTTCACTCAGAACTCTTAATATCTACTTGTTTCCTTCTGAATGCCTTTCATATTGCCAATCTTGCTATTAGAACTTCACTTCTAAATATGAGCAATGATCTGTTTTATAGATGAGAGAAAATACAAGTTTCTTTCATAGCTCTGTTACGTATTAACCAGGACAGTCCATTTTCAGCTTTCTTATTCATAAGCCAAGGTATATAACATCTCCTTCTCAAAAGAATCTTGCACACATAATCTAAAACTCTCTATATATAATGTCTTGCAAAAGTGTCAAGCAAAGAAAAGTGTGAATTTCCTTTACGCCACTCTTTAAATGCAAAATTATTCACCAAAATTTAAAACAAAACACAACAAAGGAAAACCTTCTACCTGCAACTTAAAAATTTACAAGAAAAAAAAAACCTTCAGCATTTGTTCCAGAGGCTTCAGATTACAAACTACAACATGAGAGACATGAAATAAAACAAAGCTACCTGCTGCATATAGAGTCCAGGGTATTACCCTCAACACACGGATGCTTTTAAAATACAAAAACAGTAAGAAAAAAACAATAAATATCATGTTCTGTCCTGTAAATTTTAAGCAAGTAGCCTTAAGTCATGACAGATGAAAATGCATGGACTGGTAAGAGTGAGCAGCTGTGCCCCAGGAGCAAGCTGAGACCAGCAGAAGCCTTAGGAGCAGCTCTGCAATGGAGCCCAGCCCCCTGAGCCACAGTGAGGGATCTTCCTGGGCAGCTTGGCAGCCATGGGTAAGTCACCTGCATCTTTACCTGAATCTTTAAGGTCCTTCCCAGCACTGGAAGTATATCATCCTTTTACACTAATATGGCAAATAAAGGCAGCATGAATACCTCTAAGCCTTTAGTTCTTAACCTAATAGAAGTATGGTATCAGGAACAAAGCTAAGCCCTGAATCCAAACCCTTTACCTTTCATGACTACTTTATCCTACTGCATGTTAAAAACTTCCCTGGAAAATCACCGGTACATCAGTTAAAATCAAAATGGTTAGGAAATTAATTCCTTTGGTATTTATATAGGCTTTAAATTTTTAAAACTTTAAAATTTATTCTCTAGGTGAAACCATCCCACTGTACAAACAGCTATGTAATTGTATCGAAAACAAACCTTATGATAAGTTCCTCCTTTCTTTACCTAGCAGTATCATCCTGAATTAGGACTCAGGACCAATACACTGCTTTTGTAACATTGAACTCTAAGCTTTAAAACGCAGTCAAAAATCTTGCCAAAGCACTATATTGATCAGAGCATCCCTACCTGTGGCATAAAGTATGAATGAAGTTCTCAGTTTAAATTTTCAGAGCTCCTTAAAATTGCTCTAATCTACATCTCTTAGATCCACTATCTTTAATCCAGTAGTGAAAAATAAGAACTCATTCTTAGTCAATGAGCATCCATTTTAACCATTGCAACTAATGTAATTCTCTTTATAGGAATGCTGTTTCCTCTCTCACTCTTTTGGAACTTACAGAAATCAATTCAAAATAAAATCTGTATGTTGCCTTCCCAGTTACTTGGTCAGAATTGATTTTTTAATCCTCTAGAGTTATATAGCATCCAGGAGATTCAACTCATGCACTCATCGAAGCACTATCATTGTTTCATATAATATGCTGCTTGGAAGTATTGGGGAGAAAGGCTTAGGAGGCTAAAACTCATCAGAAAACAAATATAAGTCAATTAAGGAATTTCTAACCAAATACGTAGTAACGTTGTGACTAATTTAACAGACAGAAGAAATGCATTTTTCTCCAATGTAGTCATTCGGTCAGATCTCACACAAACAGCTGTGGTTTTATTACTACTAATAAATATGAAAAAGGGTACTACAGTTCAAAGCTCAAAACATATATTCCATAAACACTGTCTACTATGCAAGCAATATTTCACAAATTCTTGTTTCTTAAATAAAACCTTGTGTTAATTAATATTTTCATTTTACAAGAAACAAACCTGATATTCAGAGTGCCTATGCTGCCGCAAAACCACACATTTTGAAATAGCTGCACTGTGATTCCAATTAAGGAAGAAAAGGTGCAAGGGGAAGGGAAAATGGAGGGGTAAGGGAAAAGAAAGAAAGGAATGGAAATTAATACGAGACAAAGAAAAAATAAAACAGTCTTTGTAGACAGGGAGGGTAAGAAGATTGAAGGGAGGGCAGGGGAATGGGAAAAAAATAAGAACCAAGATGGATTATGTAAAGGTGCAAATTTCCAATGATGAATGTCATTATACTATATACATAAAAGTACCAATAAAATTAATTTTTTTAAAAAGATACTCTGATTTCAGAAGGCTGTTCCATGATTAGAAACCTAACATCCATTCTTTATATCCCAGAAGCAGAGAAGAACTGAAGTAGTTCTTTTTTATAGTTAAAGGTTTAGAGTATGCCAATGAATGGAGAAAGGATGATTCACCAAAATCTGCTCTTCTGTACTGATAACTGGCTAATGATACTTAAAATTAGCAAATCTGCTTCCCCCAAAAGGACTGCGTCATCATCATCAGGGCTTGGACAAAGCCTGGAACCAACCGGAGCCATAATCCATTTATTTTCTTCTTCAGCACATGCACAGGAACAAACAAGATTCCATGACTCACACAGGCATGTGCGCAGACACACACACGCAGTGGTGAGTGCGACCTCCACAAGGTCTCTGCCCTACCTTCATCCATTCCTTCCTTAACACACCTCAAAATGACAAGAGAAAGCTGCAAATCGCTTCTGGATACTATCAGAGCACTGACATTATAAATTAAATCAAAGATTTCTATCAGTTTTCTCTATAATTCTCTGAGCTAAGAACTGGACAAACATATAAGACCAGATTCAGTCTCTATTGTGAAGCTCAGTGAAGAGACAGTTGAGATACGTAGATGAACAGTGATCGTGTAAACAGAACTCTGTCTCTCCAGATGACAGACACCTAGTCTATCCATGACTGAAGTCTAGTAAAGGGAAATTCTGAGCTGTCTTAGTCCATTTTCTGTTGTTATAACAAAATCCCTAAAACCATTTGATACATAAAGCATAAAAATTATTTTTGGCTTACGGTACTGCAGGCTGGGAGATCCAAGAGCAGGATCCCAGCATCTGCTCACTCCCTGGTGAGCGTATATTTGTTGCGTGATAACAAGACACGGGTGTCACATAGTGACACAGAGCAAGCCTGCTGGCTGAGTTCTCTCTTCCTCTTCTGAAGTCCTTAATGCTATCATGGGGGCCCATCCTGTGACTCATCGTCCTAGTTACTTCCCACAGGCTGCCCCCTCAAATTCCCTTAGCACAGGAATCTGGGGATTGAATTCCCAACACACATTCTGTCCTCGAAGGCTCCATTTTACAGAAAAGAGACCTGGAAATAGTATAATTTTTATCTACATCACAGGTCTTGTTAGGACTACAGGAACTTTCTGATAATATAATTTGTAAAATGTATACGGCCATGCAATATCTTCATGAGCTTTTTTCTTGGATAAGAAAAATATGTAGACTCATAATGCAACAATTTAGATAGTAAATATGAAATTTCAGATCAGAAAAATGCAATAATAGAAATTCTAAGCAAGCATATATTGTGATAATAGTGACTACTCAAAGCAAACCTGTACTCTGTGCCTGCCCTCACCTTACATGGACTTCAGTATCCTCTCAGAAGCCTGGAAAAATAGGTTTTATCATCTCCACATCAGAAAACGAGGCACAGAAAAACCATGGCTCTAAAAGGCTTGATTCTGTGCACACAGATTAAAAGTTGCTATAACAGAAACCTAAGCCCAGTTCTTGTTAGGGGTTAATGAACTGGTTCTATGCTTCCGATTACAAATAACTGACACTTGTCCAAATCTGGCTTGGATAACAAGGAAAATTATCATCTCTCAGAGCAAAAAGTTCAGAGGTGTGTGAGACCATGACGTTCTCTTTCTGTCTCTTCCTTTCTCCTTTCTTAACATCAGCTTGTACAAAAGCTTTGCTCCCATCGCCGCGTGGCCATCTTTGCCAAACAGGTTTGACACTTTCTGGTTCATGTAAGTGGGAGAAGAGGAAGAAAGCAGGGAAGAGAGAAGAGGAAAGGAGGAAGAGAGAGGAAAGAAGATGCTTTCCCTTAAGATAAACTCTAGGTCTTCCCTTCAAAAGGATGGAGCACCTTTACATGAAGTGCATCACTTTTGATAGAGTTGCGAAGAAAGGCCATGTGTTGATTGATGTAGATTAGCAGAGATACCTCCAGAGGTTTTAGGGTGGCTGGGCCACTGAATGGGAGTAGGAGCCTATTGTGGAAGAGAAGGGGGTTGGTGATGGAAGTGGGGAGGAGGGTTCACGACAGTTTAAAATGCAGACATTCCAAAATTCAAGGGACTGCTCCCATTTGAAAATTTATGTGCAGGGCACACAAACTCAGTGAAAGGTTAGTACTCCAGTAACAATATCACAGAGGACAGCTGAGACTATATTAAGTATAAGTACTTTTCCAGCATCATTCAAACTTCACAATAACCTGGAAAGGTAAGTATGCACCACCCTCTCCTAATGGGGAAGGGGGTGAGGCCTGTGAGAGTTTCCCCAAGGCACCCAGCTGACAGCAGAATCTAAGCCTGGTCCTGTCCGCCCACCACAGCTTCCCTCTCTTTACCACGGCACGCTAACGTGTGACGTTTTTTAAAACTTCCAAAAAAACTTCCCACAGCGTGTTTCTCTAAAAAAACATGATGGAGGGGCTGGGGATTTAGCTCAGTGGTTCGGTGGCCTGCCTTGCAAGTGCCCGAGTTCAATCCCCGGTAGCAAAAAAAAAAAAGGTGGGCTCTAATAACAGCAATGAAATTTTGTGAAAAATTTGTGCACTTAAACATACAGTGATATTTTCAAACATAAGCTATTTTTATTAATCAGGTAGAATATTACCGAGGTTGTGTTTTATTCCCAAGACATTTTTCTATTTCAGTGATAGAAATTTAACATGGAGGAAAACAATGAAAGCCTTTATAAAACAACTATGACATTTAAAATAAAATAAAATAAAAAGTTTAGAAAGAAGAAAAGCCCTGGCTATATCTAAGCAGTAAGCATTTACCTGACCTCTCCTGGGTACTTAGCTCTGTGGTAATTGTTCTGGGAAGCATAAAAATGAAAAAGACTCCAAACCTTCCACCAGGATCTTGAATTGTAGGAAGGACAGGGGGACAACCTCACTATGACATCAGGCAGCCGTCACACAAAACTAACCGAAAGAGAGCAAGATGTGGTGTGGTGCGGCTGCAAGGGAGGGCACCTCCGAATGGTGATGTGCAGTCTTAAAATCAGTTATTAAAAAAAAAAAGTTCCAAATAAAGACCCGAAACTAAGGTGACAATAAGATACAACAGGAACCCTGCTGTGACGTTCTGTTGACATACAGGGAACACACATAAAGTATCAGTGCTTCTCTGTGCTTATTTGATTTTCTCAAAAAAAAAAAAAAGAAGTGCTTTGATTTGAAGCAAGAAAGGTAACAACTCTCCTGAGTCCTTTTTACAAGCTCCCAGTAAATCAAGATCACAGGCGCAGCACACTCCCTGAATGCAAACTTCAATCTTCCCGCTAAATGGTCTGCGGGGCTGGGCCTGGAGAAGGGCTGCTAACCTTTGCCTCAGCCCAGGAACTCATCACCTTGCCATGGCCAGCCCACCGCGGCATCACTCCCACCGCCCTGCCCTTCAGGGTACGGTCTGTGCTCCCCCACTGATCTGTCATGATTCACTGTCTCCCTATGGCTGGATTTGCTGAGATAAGATAATGGCCTTTTATGTGCAGGCACTGTGACTTCTTCTCCTCCCCCTGTACAGGGAAAGCAGTTTAAGTGGAAAGGAATAAATTGCTGGATTTAATACAGTGACCAAACACAAAAGCCTAATAAAAATGTCAGAAGTACATGCTGGAGAATGGCAAGGAACGGTGCCAGTGCATGAGCAGTGCAGGCTGTGCCTCAGCAACAACCCAAGTGAGGACACAGCGAGGAGGCTGAAACATCTGCCTCAGTCGCTTTCGACCATTTTGGCCATTTCAATTTTGTAGTAATTCTGTAGCAATATTGTCTTACATGCAAATGAAGCAAAGCAAAATCACACAGGCACACACCCACAGACACATTAAATAATAGAAAGGAAGTGATAAGTGACATAAAAGGTGTGGAATAGGCCTCTCTTCGGGCTTTCATAAATAAAACAGATACACTCTGTCACAGGAAGGAAATCGTCACAAAAAGCCACCTGTGTATAAGCCCGCAGATAAACTGATTGAACAAGTTTACTGGTCGCTACTCTCTTTAAACTTGAACACTGTCAAAGAACAAATGCAAAGGTTTAAGAAAGATAAAGCTTCAAATGCCTTCTGCAGCTCATTTATTTACCATGAAGGATGATTCAATGGGTCCTTTGTCCGCCCTGCACTCTTCCTTCAGCCCAGTACACACGAACGCTGCTCTTTGGTGAACGAAAAATACACTCAACCCTCGAGGGCTGCACAAGCCACAGAAAGCATTTTGCTATTCAACTAATAACTGTACTATAAGAGGTAAACAATGTCTATAATTCGCTAGACTTAGGCAACACAGAACGTTTCATTCCCTAGACTAGAGGTCAGTAGATTAGCCGTGTCAAAAGTAAGTGGAAACCCCTGAAGTCTGCTGTGTGGCACTGCACGGCACATGAGGGAAGGGGCCCGTGCAGGCTGGTGGCACCTTCTGAACGGCAGCTGCCCCTGCAGAGAGAAGGTAGAGTGGTGCCTGGCTAGTAGTAAAGTCAGGTGGGACTCGAACATCCCCAGAGCTCAACTGGAAAGGTGCAGAACTCCATAGAAACAGGAGTGAGAAAAGCTAAGAGGAGGCTGGGGATAGTGTGTCCCTGCACAGCTAAGCTTTCCACGCTCACACTTAAAAGAGAAATTTGGGGGAGAAATTTAACCAAAAAACAAAAAAAAAAAATTCTTTTAAGATAGCAGTAAATGATAGGGTATTTTTTTCCCCAAACCAAGAGTTATTTGATTTACCTAACACAGTCAACATTAATTGAACTCTGCGGCAGATGCATGACATCTCAGGGATTCTGTGACTTGCTATTCTAATTATCCCCGTCGTAAAGAAGAGGGCATTAAGGAACAGGAGCTCTGTAAGGTGCTGTAAGCCACAGGCCTAGTGCTCAGTACAGGAGGCATTCAAATTCTGACCACCGCAAAGCCCACACATATCTCACTTAACCAGCATTTCTTGCACATCTACTATGAGACAGATAGCAATTAAGTAACTAAAATACTCAGGATGGTACGTGGTCCTGGAGCTCAAGGATAAAAATAAAACAGAGTAGGAAAAGAAGAGGGTGGCATACTCTGCTTTTTTTATGCAGAGGGAACTCAAACTATTACACCGTGCCATGTTTTATGCATTTAATAACATCCAAAAAGTCAGCCCTTCAAGTAAACCTCACAGGGAAGGACACACTTGACTTCATTACACACAGTCTAAAATCATTTAGTTAACAAATAAGTTCTAACTCAGCACCTAAACATAAATGTTTGTAAATAGTGATTGTAATTCAGTGAAATATTCCTATTATGCTTATTTTAGAAAATAATCTTGTTTAAGATCTAACTTGGTTTTGCATCTGTTTCTTTTTGTATCATTTTGCTTAGTGTTTAATATAACTTAAAACCGATGGTGAAAGCAACAGGCCAAGAAAATAAAGAGAAAGGACAGTAATTTTCAGTAATATTCTGTTCCAGCGTTCTGGTGAGGCACACCAGTCAAGTGTATTTTTCAAGGTTACCTTTCAAGAATTACATTATTTCCTCTATTTTTATTTCTGTGTCTAATCTCTCATAGTAAGTTATTTTGTCAGCTAGTGCTGAAAAGAGAGTCAAAAAGAATGAACAAATGAATTGTGCATAAAATACTTTTGGCTGCAACACCCACCCTGTCGGGCGGGAAATACTCTAGCGTGCGTGCACACAGCTTCCCTCTGAGCCACCCACACCCACCTCAGGGTGCTACTCAAGAGTGGTCTGCCACAAAACCTCAGGTGCTTCAGCTGCAGACGGAGGGAGACTAAGCCCCAAAACGCTGAGTGGCTTTGGGTACACATTTACACACAACACACCAGTGCTGTCCTTAAAGCAATTGGCAGCCCTCTTTTAGTAGTCGTATGTTGAAGAAATAGTCACAGAAGAATCGCTCTTTCTCTGTCCCTCAAGGCATCAAGAGAATGGCAATTGTACCTTCAAGAGTTGGTTGAGACAAATAGATGGGTCAGGCCAGGCACTGCATGAAGTCAGGTACCATCACTGATTAAGTTATTGCAAAGAAAACAATGCCGCAGGCCCCTATGTTCGAAACAGTGCTTTTATTTTAAGAAAATCTCATTCCTATCAAAAAGTAATAGCTAAAAGCTGTTATTGCTACTTGATGTAACTGGAATAAACAGAAGAAGCAGACAAAAGGGAGGACTCTGCAATGAAATAACTTTGAGAAACAAATTTTTGAAAAGTTGAACAGATTTCTTTATTGCAGTATACTTTGGAGTCTTAGTACACAAGAGTCTGCTGTAGTCACCACAGAGGATGTGACTTCCGTTATACTCCAGCACATCCGACCACAGAATACAGTATTTTTCTCTTGGATCTTTCCAGCGCACACTTTGGGACTCACTTCTATCAAATATAGTACCGTATAAAATTGGTCCACAAATAAATAGAATGTATCCCAACAATATGTGCTTGTGAGAACGGTAATTTTAAAAATCTGAAACTGAAGCTTCTTATAAAAATATGACCGGAGTATCTTGTAATAAATCCACACCAACACACAGGAGTGCAGCATTTACTGGAAATAATGACAACTCTTCTAAAAACATATTCGCCTATGGTTGAACAGTTTTTTTTGAACTCCAAGTAGCTTAACACAGAAACAAAGTGACATCTGGACACTGCTCTTTTAAACTATTCTTTTTTTAAACCATTTTTGAACTAGGTACCTTTATAAAGGTATTGTTTCTAAATGGGAAGTGGATTGAATGAAACATCTGTTCATCTGAATAAAATTCGGCTATTAGAGTTCATTTTTTGTTCATCTGCATTACTGCATTCACGTTATTCATCTGATCTTGATATAGCTTCCCATTACAGGGCAACATAATGACATCAGTTCACTCAGAAGAAAAAATATCACTGACAATACTGGTAAAACCCTCTGATAATGACAAGATTTAGGAAAAACTCTTTTCTAGTGTCCTTAGGTGAAAATCCTTGACCTGAAATATGGCAACCCATATACTTTGTCCTATCTAGTATAATTAATATAGCCACAAGTGTGACTATCATGTGCATATAATGTCATAATTTCAAACACAGTATTTGCTGCAGTAATTTCGTGGGTCAATTAAATCCCAGCATGGGTACGATGAGGGGAAAATATACTCTTTTATCAAATGTAACTGTGTTGCTTTTCCATTGTCTCATGTTCCTGTGTAATGAAAGAAGAATCCAGGGTAGTCACTAGGAATACCTGATTAACAACTTTCCTTGCAACTGTTCATTAGGTTTAGAATTAATTCTCTGTAAAGGGAAGGATAAAAACACCACCACCTCAAAGCCTGGGCTCTTAGAAAAAGACTCCAGATTCCATTTGCCTTCAGGGGGTCCAGGTTCCATACATTGTTCTCAAAAGGTCAGGAAAATTAATTGTCCAGAGTGCAAAGCATTTCCCATGGAGAATTACAGAAAATGATGGTCCCTACCCTCAAGCCTGTTCTTGAAAAGATGGTAACACAAATACGAACATAAACCTTAAACAACCAGTTCTAGCTTTTTTTTCTCCATTTGCCTTGTGTGATTTATAACTCATTTCTTCCTGCTACCATTAACAATGATTCAGAGGCAGGTGATTATTATGAAACCATTCCAGTTGTGCATCACTTACCTCATACTGAGGGATTATCAAGTATGGAGATAACCACTTAATAATGCATAACCATCAAATCTCCTTTAATTGATTTTTTTAACTTTAAGGGTTCAAACAATTCACATGTAATAGCAAAGCCATGCAAAATGCAAGCAGGCTATATTTACTAGCAATGACTGCCTTTATTTTTAAATTGCTAACAGGAAAGAGAACAATCTCAAAATCACTCATCCACAAACTAATTATCTAATCCCTGGCTCATTACCATGAATAATTCCACCATTATAATTCTTGCAAGTCCTGTAAAAAGTTCTCTATACATTTTTGAAAGAAGATCTAGAACAAACCTTTGACTTCCTCTCTTCCCTCAACTATTTTTGAACATCCCTTAGAGACTGAAAGGCTATATATGCTCAACTTTGAAATAGAGTGGTAAAAAAATACAGATATGATCTCTTGTGTGGCTTACTATACACGTTATAAGCAAAGAAATGGATCCTCAGAAAGCAATCACATAACTATGCTCAGCATTTGAAACTAGTGGTCAGAGGAACCAGGAATGTAAACGTTCTGACTTCCCATCTAATGTTCTTTGCATGCCACAATCTACTTCCTTCCAAATTCAAAGTATTGTTAGATCTTCCTCGGCCTTAATTTGTCTATCATTTAATCTCAGTCTCAAAGTATTTACTAAGCAATCTGCAATAGGCTAGAAAAAAACGAGACATAAAATGTAAGACAAGATTCTTTGCAAAGTTCACACACATGATATCACTAAATCATATGTGGTAGCACATTATAATAAGACAAAAAGCAATAATAGTAGATTAAAGGATACAAACAATGTAAATCAAAGCAAAGCACACAGCACTTAGTATAGGCCAAGCACTTATCCTGCTCATGTAGTAAATAATTTACACCACACTTGCATAAAGTACATTCCATTAGTATTTTCAATTTAATACAGAGGGAAATCAAGGCACAGGGTCGGTACGTGACATCCCCAGGGTTACACATGAAGTGATTTAAACCCCGGAAGTGTGAGTTACCAGTCTCACTCACACTCACTAAGTTATAATGAATGGTCATGTGGATACCTGAAGAGGGTGAGAAAGGCCTGATGAAGAGGAAAAGTCATCAGGAGATGCACTGTGCTTCTGCAAGAGGAGCCAAGGAGAGAGTCCAAAAATGTGCAGGGAGCTTTGAGTTGGCAACATGGAAACCTACTCGTCTGACAGCTCATGGGTGGTGAGAGCAATAGCAAAGCTGAAGAGTTCATGTAGAACTAGATTATGGTAAACCTGCAAAGGCTGGAAGAAGAGGCTGAGGCGAAAGCAAAGTTAATTTTAACTACTGTAACTACTGCTGAGTAAAACAGAGTATTCCCACACATCTTACCTCCCAAGCTCAATACATGAAATAACTTAATTGGATAACTTTCAAATATATCTGTTACAGCTTCATTTTGTATAGAACAGCTATTCCTATTTTTAAAAGATAAACCAAAGACTAACATTAAAACTGGAAGGTGTCTTTTCAGAATCTAGAAGAGTTTCAAAATAAATAATGCATTGAATTTTAATACTGATTTTCTCAAAATAAAAACAAAGCACTGATTTTCTTAGTATGCAAGCAACACATTTCTCTACACTAAATGAAATAGCCTATAATTTCCCTGAATACTTATTCTTCAAGAAATTGGATCATTCACAAAATCTTTGCTTCTTTAGCTCACAAGCCTATCTCCCAACTCTCCTCCCTGGTCTCTTCTCCCCATCCTAACTGACATCCTCTGGTTGGCCCGGCACAAAGGTACAGGAAATTATATCTTGTAGTACACACTGGCTATTCACCATATTAAATAACCAGATCTCATTACTCTTCTTCTGAATTTCACATTTTTAAGCTTTTGGGTATTTTATGTCCAGTGACTGACTCAACCATAAAGTGGATTCTAACCCAAAAGAGATAAAATTTAAAGCAATATTTCACTTGTGTGTCTCTGTCCCTAGAGGCTGAGCATAGAAGTAGATTTGGGAAGGGAACCAATGTGATTTAAGAAAATGAGAAAATCTGCAGAAAAGCAAAAATGACAGGAAGCACATAACATAATACCAAATGCTTATCTAATATTCAGTAGTGTTCTGCCAGTTAGAATATAATTCTTGCTTCAAAGCAGGGCTTTCTATTAAGAAATTTTAATAATATTCAATCCACTTTTTTACTATGAATAATACAGAAAATGGGTTTTATCCTGAGGCATTTGAATTTAAACTTTAAAACAAGGGATTTGGTTTCAGTAAGAATTAAAGTAGTGTATTTAGAAAAAACTACATTATAATAGCATCCTCATTTCTGGAAAAATAAAGAATATTGTACTTTAAAAGTTGGTGAATTGTTAAATATTTTTAAGTTTAAAATATTGGAAGATGAAGTTTCATAATGAAGTAAAATGATAGGAAAAATATATAAGCTTTCATAATACTTGGTAATAATACTTTGAGAAATATCCCAAAGTGTTACTAGGTATGCAGCTGCTCTTGATGGTATATTTTATATTTTACAAAAGGTATCACTTTGCCACAGCAAAGTGTGTCTCAGGAAAAGATCAAGAGTGAATTAAGACATTGATAATATATAATCTTTTAGCAACTAATTAAGTGAATCAACTTTTGTTTTTGTGACAACATTCCTGCGTATTGTCTCTGTATATTTTCCTCATGATAGTAACTATCTCTAAATTAATTGTGTACAAAATTTAATCATGTACCCTTTTCCCATAAAATCTGCTTGCCTATAATACCTACATTAAACCAGATTCTTAAATCAATATAACTTCAGTAGTACTTTCAAAGATGTACAATATTTATGGTTACTGTTCTAAATGTATTACATTTCATAAGATAAACTTAATTGCAATTTCAAGTATTTTATAATAAAAACATTAGACTGTAAACTAAATAATATTTATGTATTTAACATTTACACAAAATTTAAGTGTTCACTTAAGATATACTTTGATATATTAGTCTAGAGGCTTTTGAAATAGTCATACCAGATTTAAAATGTAATTTAAACTAATATTTTAGGAAAAAAGGGTCAAGGTTAAACTGTTTGTCTTCCTTAAAAAGTTTATAATGTCTTTTGTGTCCCTACTTACAAAGAGAAAACTCAATGAAACTTGGATATTAAAACCTCCCAGGAAACCAACAATAAAAGCTGCTAGGAATTTCACAAGGTTTTTTTTTCCTTGGGTGTTAATTAAATGATCATTTAACACTGAAATGTAAACACAACATTTTCATCTCCTGACAGCACAGCCTATTATAAACCCGAGGTAATAAAAGTCTTGCTGTTAATTCTGTGAACTCAGTTCCCACAACACTCTAAGATGCCTTGTCGTGTCTAAGGTTAAGCATCTAGACACAAAACAAAGCTTGCGCCTACTCGACTTCCAGTCCAATTTTCCCATCGCCCAGTGACCTAGGTAACACTTTGAGCAATAAAGAATAAATTTAATTTCTCCAGCATTTTGTGAGGATTAGGAACAATTGTTGGCTTGCAATGACTTTTTATCCTTGGATTCTTTTTCCTCCGGAGCATTCCTCTGGCCCTAAAAGAGAATTCTGATGGTTTAAGACATAGAACAAACAGAACTTTAAATTAGGCTTTTTTGAATCAATTGGAACTGTTGGGGGGAAGCGATCAACCTTTTTCAGTGCTGTTCTCAGCTATTCACAGGCTCCAAGCTTTCATCTCTCACTAGTAGAAGAAACCTATCATGACAGGGCAAAGCTATCTTTTCCCATTCTCTTTCCAGATGTATTTATTTCTCCTTTAAGTTTCCCCTCTCTTTTTCTGAAACACTGAAATCAAGTCACCATACTCAGCCATAAACTTTCACTCGGGGTCACTTCAAGAGATGCAGATGTTCTCCCAACATTTCACCGGTGCCACAGAGGCCTCCTCCAGACTGGGGCTGACATTACAGTCAGGTCTGTTTCTTTTTCATTCTGTCCTTCTCTAGGATTTAGTTCATGTTGTAACTTCTCTCCAAAGATTTCTTATATCACAATTTGTCAAAATATTTAAGGATATCCTCCATAAATAACTCAGTGGTGGCAGTGAACTTGGTTATGGATAACAGGTAGCGTAGAAAACAATGCCACTTTAGTCTAACTGCAATGCGGATGCTTGGAGAAGCCCTGGAATTATGACAAAAGCAAAACAAAAATAACTCCTGGCTCAAACCCATTTCGTGAAACTTTAAATTCCAAGTGCTAAAATGACTGCAATTTGTAATGCATTTTGACATAATCTGTAGTCTAAAACTGCACTTAAAACCACATATGCACTTTATTTAAAGATGACAGTTTTCCACAGTTCAGATCACATTTACATGTTATGAGACAAATGGATTAAATATTTTATATTGTTTTAGAAACAGAAATTTTTTGTGGTAGTAAAATAAAATGTTAAGCAACTTCTGAACTATTTTCAAAACAGTTTATACAGTTGAAAGAGTTTCCTCAGCATCCCATTTTTCCTTCATTTGGTCAATCAGAAAAACACATCATTAAAACGGTAATTTAAATACATGGACTGACCAATAGTTTCTCAATCACGGCTACTTGTTTCTATCCTTAATTTGTTTTGCATATAAATTTTATAACTATACTAAACATCAACTGAAACAGCATAAGAGATCTCATTATAAATACCCTGGATGTAATGTATTTTCTGTGGCCAAGTAAAGAGAAATAAAATGGTACAGATTCGTGATTTATGTCAATTTGGAGTGTTAGGAAAGTTGATGTGGCTATGCCTACTTATGGGTACGCTGAGGGTTAATGCGAGCCAGTGGTGTTGGACAATGAGGAACTCTGCTGCCTGAAGGTGAGCTCCCAGGACATCAGCGGGACTTTCATTTTCATTGTATTTGCAATGAAAGGATAATGCAAGTGTAATTTTAATCACATTGAAAAGCTGACAATGTTCTTTTAAAGACAGAATGTGATATTCTCAGAAGATGAGTGGTATGATCATTTGCATTTTACAGGGAAGAAAACTTGATCCCATAAGTGTTAGCTGACTTCCAAAGATAAAAAAATTATAAATACCCAAGCAGATATTCAATAGTATTTAATATTCTTTAATGCCAACTACCTTATGATGTAAAATAAATTGATTGCTGTGCCTTAAAACAGGTAGATGTGTACATATATTAAAATTAAATATAACTAAAATTTTACCAATGCTTATGCTTAGAAATAATATTTATGGGAACATCAGTCCTAAATATAATCTGGAGGTAGCTGTAGCACTTTAATAACTCAGTCAAGTTTTACAATATTACCCAAAGATGTGTATACAATAATATGATTTAGACATGAAAATCACATATTTAAATTCATGTTTCAGAAAACACTACTGCTCTTAGACCTTTATTCATACATGATAACTCAGATGTTAGTAAAAGCTAAGGTCCACAAATACCACATATCATGGGGAGACACACATTTTGACAGGTTCTCCCCCCACCCCAGTTTTATCAAAGTAATCTCCAAATCTAAGATGGCATATCACGAGTATTCGTCCGCTGAAAAATTAATGTGGCAGTAAAACTGCTAACATGTGGGAAAGCAACCATGTAAATAAGCACGACTGAGTGTGAAAGTCCTCCTCGCACTTGATTTTCCTATGCTATGAACCTGCTGTGCATTTCACATCCAGACCCTGCTCCTGAGGTCACAGCCACAGCAAAAACCTGCTGATTTCTGGCTTCCTCCAACAACGAGCTTTCACTGGAGATCACTTTGAAGTAAAAACTATCAACACCAGGCCTGGCAAAAAATCTCAACAATAATCTTAATTCTCATTGGATTTATAACCTCTGAAACATAGAATTACAAAACACACACACACACACACACACACACACACACAATCAAATCAAGAGGCCCCTCTTGAATAGGCTGCTAGTTCTCTTTTCATGGCAAGGAGTAACAGGTACCCAGAGTACTCCAAAGACCCTATATCAAGTCTTCTGTTCACCTATTTAAAAACAGACCTTTGGATTATGTCTTAGCAGTCTTGTCAAATAAAGCACTCCTATTGGGGCCCTACTTTTTAAGTGGCAAAAACAGTCTCTCTCTGGCCAGAAAATTATAAGTAATAAATTAATAGGTGATAAAGAAATGATGTTTTAATCACTGCAGGTTAACACTTTCTAAGTTTCTTACTGGTTCTTTGTTCTCACAGATAAAGAGTTAATCTTTCCCCCTGCTGAAGTATCACTACACAATGCACACAGTGTTTCCCTGAGAGTTGTAACACAGACGCGCCACCTCCTGAAGAACTTTCATCCTCAGCGCGCGAGGCTCTTCAACAGCCTCCGTCACAGAAACCAGCGGTAGCTATCACGGAAGCTGGCTGGATGAGTAATGATGGCGACCTGGCTGGAAGACGGTAACCGTAGCAACTGTAACCTGCAATTCCTACACAACCACTGCAGAATTTACTGTGGCAGGGGCCAAGCAGGCCAGCAGTAAAGCGAAGTACAGAACTATGGCACCTGACCCTCTAGGAGCCGGCATTTTAATCAGGGGTGGCAGAAATTAATTCAAGAGGAATTTGTACACAGACTCCACTGTCGTAGCCTGCTTTTATGCTTGACTACAAGAATGTCCTGAAACTAATTTGACATCCAACAACTAAGGGGTCCGTTCTGTGTAAGAACAGCACTATATTGAATGAAGGCATATTTCGCTTAGGTGAAAAATGGATCATTTTGATTGTACTGTGTCTATTGAAACCCTTCAGTGTTTAGAAAACCTAAGGGAACCAAATATTTAATTAGCTGAATTATTCTTTAAATTTAATTTGGCTCTCTATTATTCATAATGCCTTCCCAGAGTTACTATTTGCTTATTCAAGTTGCAAACCCTGAACCCAACAGAGATTTAATTCAATAATTAAACATTTATGGAGAGCTTCTAAAGGTCAAGTCTTATACCACACCCTGGGGATATTAATAATTTTTTAACATATATGTATTATTGAATTATTATTATATATGTAAAATTTATATGCATAATTGTAAAAATAAAACAAAGATAATAATTGATGAGTAACAGTAGTTTTGTCTGGGTAGTAAGTAATTTTTGCTTGCTCTTGTATTTTTTTGAGTTTCCTAAACATTTTTACAGTCAGCATGCTTTACTCTCAAAATTATAGGAAGAAATCAAACACTAAGACTTCATGAAAGTGAGAAAAAGTGAAACAAAGGCAATTTAATTCAGAATTTATTATGCTCACCAGTTAAAATTTTACATTAAGGAAACAAAACATTAAGTTTTCTTCTTTAAAAATTACTACCATTATTGGAAACAATTTGGAGAATCTGAGCTCCTATATGACAACAAATGAGTTTCAATCTGATAGATCAATTTAAATGGTCAAAATCTATTTGTCTCAACTAAGTATTTACCAGGCTATAAACAAGTCTTTGTTTTAATGATATTATTTATAATGTTAGAAAATGCAGTGGCTATAAATTTACATGAGAATAGTAAGTGCTACATCTGGAGCCGAAATAAGATTTGTATTCAGAGGTAGTTAACTGTGTTTGTTCTGTTGTGGTAGACAAAAGTGAAAATGAAGTTTCTGGAAAGTTTTGGATAGTCACACTTATACTAGAAACCTGGGTAAATACAACAACACTCAAAGAAATAAACTGAAAACCACAAAACAAATATTTATAACGGATCACTTAACCACAGTATTATCAATGAAATTTTTCTCTAATGAGCCCAGATTAGTAGCTGCAAACTCAAATGGGAAATTGTGACACACTACCCACAAAGCCACCTTTAGCATTACACTTGCCTGGAAGATTTATATGTGACTCACAAATTTCCTAACTAATCAGTCAGCTACCTCAAAACTTTGTACAATCTCTTGAAGTCAACCAGCTCCAGTGTGCTCTGAAATAATTTGTTTTTTCTTAGGTTGATCACAAAAATGCAACCTTGGTTTTGGAGGAGAGGAAAGGGGAGGACAGAGTCCATATACTGTAATAAGTTAAGAAAACTATGTGCTGTCTGTTTTAACCTTCAACCTATCCCCCTTTACTTTACTCTCCCTTTACTTACACTTTCCATCTGTCAACAAGTGCTTGTAATTTTATTACACTGTCCTGTAGTTTACGCAGAGTTGGTATTATTTTACAGAGTTCTGTTAATGGACTGGATAAATGGTAATGCTATTTAAACTAGTCCGCTGCTCCAGCAAACACAGCTGCAACTGTACTACTATTTCTGAGCAAACATCTTGACCTGAACATGCAGTGCTCTCTCAACCCGTCCAGAGAGAAATTGGAGCAGACAGCAAAGAGAAAGCATATTCGGCTGCTAGCAGCAATAAACCATGTCGAATCAGAATTCATACACAGTGTGCCCTGTTTTTCTTTTATATTGCATTTAGAATCCGCAAAAAGAATGAGTGTTTTTACCCTGGCATCTCATTTTCAGCCAAGAGTCAAATGAGGATTATTCAATACAAATGCTAAAAAAAAACCAAAACCCTCCATAAAATCTTGTGTATCAGGCTAGCTTTTGTCTCGGCAAACAATGCTTAGTTAAACTTTATTTATATACCAAACTGGTAAACTTTTTAGCTGATGATACATTAGAAAAAAAGTGCATTAAATAAAAGATGTAATAAGAAAAGATGTACATAGATGTACATTGTGATACTACTTGGCATCACACTACAATTTATAACAAGAACATCTAAATGTTTCTTTTGTGATATATATATATATATATATAGAGAGAGAGAGAGAGAGAGAGAGTATATATATATATATATGTATATTTTATATATATATATATAGTGAGGGCGGGGCAGAATGAGTTGGACACTTATACATCCCTTATATACATGCAAAGGCCTGTCAATACCGTCTTAATCTTACTTTCCTATTATTTGTCAAAAATCCCGAATCCTTTCTCCTGTCATCCTTCTTGTGCCAGAAAGATTTATTTTTTTATGAGTACTGTAAAGGACATTCTCACGTGTAGGTTTGTACATACTTTCCCACCCACTATGGTATTTGTCTCAGATGGGTTACCTGCCACCTGTACCATATTCAGAAAATTGGAACCTGCAACTGTGCTCTTTATAATTGCATTAGTCTGTATTTAGCTGCACAAGCTTTTATCCCTGTTTACTCAGATTCTTCACACTGGTTCCTTAATTTAATTAGTAATCACCATTATAAAAATATAGCCACATGTAGCTTATAACTTTTTCTCTCAAGAAAAACAATTCACCAGAATCTAAGTCAAATACGGCAAAATTTCTCAATGCAAAAGAATAGACTTTACTTGAGAATGTACATAAAACATGCACACACCCCAAGATTCCTATGTGCATACAGTGGCTACATCAGCTGTCAAATGCCAAATAAGAATAAACACCTTGTAAAGGGTAAAAATCAATTCATAAAGGTATAACCAGAGAGATCAAAATATTTACATCCTTATTTTAACTAATAAAAACCTAACAACACAACATTAGGCTCCTTAGTACCTTGGAAAATTCTTTGAGCCAAATAAGCACATAAAAATTCTGAATATATTTTATAGCTGCCCATTTTCTATTTTTTAACTGGCCTTAAATTAATTAGAAAACACTGTCATAGCTTTATGTCTTCTGTTTCTTTAATTCAGTTCTCAAATATTTAGGTACTCTTTCCTTCTTAAAAAGACTTAATGGTAAAATCATAAGAAAATACACAAGAAAAGCCCTTGTTCCACTATGAAATACTGTCAAAAAAGGAAAAAGAAATGTCAAATGGAGTATTATTTGCTGATGGGGGATTCTACAAGGGATTACACCACCTGAAAACTACTGTAAAAACTGATTCAAATACTTCTATAGTAAGTATCAAACATTCTTGTGTCTCAGAGAAAATGTTAAGGCTGCTCCCTACATTTTCTCCTCTTCAATTTAGTAATTTTAATTCCAGATAACCATCATGTCAAGTCAGTGCATTTTTATAGTACTAAGAAAACATTTTCCTAAACTGCTGTATGTTGTTTACAAAAACACCACTAGCAAAGTTGGGCTTTAATAGTGCTCATTTTATACAAGCCTTGAAGTCAGTTATTTCAAATCCCTCAATCACTAATAACTATAATAGGAAATGGAATACTTTTAAAACCAACTCTGTGGCCATACTTAGAAACACTAAGCAAATATTTTAGTTTCAACTCATATATGTACATATAATTTTAATAGCAGCCTATATACTATTTCCTTCTTAAAAATAGCCCCGAGAGAATATCTGTTAAAAGAAGTGTCTTTACTTGATTTTTTTAAAGCATACTCAGTTGGGCTAATTAAGCAAAAACAGACAAACCAAAAAAAAAATATATATTTACACACACATATTTACATACTGTGACTATCCTTAGAGGAGCAATGTCAAGAAAGTCAGACTCTAGTCTAGAGACAAGATGTGACACATCAGCTGGCAAAGTTCTCCCTAGGGTGAAAGAAGGTATTGGAGGACCCAGCACAGATCCTGGCTTTGACAGTGGTATATGTGGGAGACTGTTCTCCTACTTCTGGAACTGATAACAATACTAAACTTGTAGGCTACAAAGCCTTGGCCACAAAGTCAAGCTTGGAAAAAAGCAATATGCACACTTTCTCTTCAGACTTGACCACATGGGACTTCCCCACTGTCCAGGTGGGCCTGCGCTCAACAATTCATTCTATATATCCCAGCAGTTTTTTACAACATACATGAATATCAATGATCGTTGCTATTTATTTTTGCAACACTTTGTCTCCCATCTGCACAAAATCATTCATATGGCTGAAATTTAATTTTAAAAGCTTTCCAAAATGTGCTTTCACACATTAAGTCAGTGACTAAGCTTTCCAAGGAGGAAAAACTGATTCTGCTTCATATTCATATTACTCTCCATTACAAAAAACTACTTCCTTTAATGATCTATGACGTATTTGATATGGGAACCTTGCAATCATTCATATTGCAGAGTTTGGAATTCTATTTAGGAGGGAATTTACAGCACTTGTTAAATGCCTTATAATAATATTTTCAGACTAATAAACACTACTACTTGAGTACAGGAATCATATCAAAAGAAATGACATTAAGATCCCCAACTTTACAAGAACACACTGCCAACTTCCTCTTAAGAGGAAGCACAGCAGCAGTTTTACTCTTTAGACTTCATTCAAAAGTTCCAATTCATAAATCTCACCATCACATGACCAAAAAACAATTATACAATTACAATAACATACATAAACCACTAAATGCTAACCAAATAAGGCTATTAAATCCAAAGGAAAACCAATCCTAAATATCCTTTAGAAAATACAAAGGCAAGCTTTGAATCCATTAATCTATTGGTGAATAGATTCCAGGAAAACACCAGGAAACAGATCCAAAATACATTTAATAAAGCAAAAGGTACTACCCAAAGCAACAATAACTATTTGTGTCTACTCACAGCCTGTATAGCTTGGCAGTCCCAAGAAACAGCAACTCAGGAAACAGCTGAAGGTGATTTCTGTTTAAACGCCTTTTGAGAAAACAAAAACAAAAGCTTATGTTACATAGAAAATATTCAACACGGAGACTGCGACTTGGTAGTGTCATGCCTAGTTTTGTATTTCAAGAAAGAATAAAATGATGTTCAAATTAATCAAGCATTGAAAATCAAAAGTTGGTTACACCTTTTGTTACCTGATTCTTTAAAGTAATTTCCCATTATGCTTATTCAGATGATGATTACTGCGGCCTGAACTCTACAATCAAATCCCCTGCAACATCAGTCAATCAGAGTCCTCACAATGCTAAAAGAGTTCATGACTCAGACTCACACACTACAGGACGTGGTGTCTTAAAATTATTCATGCAGTGTCCCAGGTGACCTAAATTTTCATCCAAAGCATTGTGAAAGGTTGGGACTCCCAATTTTGTTACCAATTAATTTAGTAGAAAAATAAAAGTGTGAAAAAGACTCAACATCATTTTTCCCTGTAGGCAAAATCAGAAAAAAAAAATCAACAAAGTTGAAACATAAACCCACAACTCTCAACTCTTCACTGAAATTAAAGCTCAGAGTTAAAATGTTAAATATTAACTGACATTGGAATGTTTTCAATGTTTCAGAAAATAATTTGACTGCAAGTGTAATACAATTTAAGCCCTGATGCTATGTAACTAAGTATTGAGAGATCATCTACACCTACAAAATAAAGTGGGAAAATTCTATCTCTGGTGTTCATATATTCCAATTATATCTGGTTTAAGTATACAATTTAACATTAAATTTAAAATAATTGTCTATCTCTGCCTTTTTTCCAAACTAAATAAAATGGAAGACTAGCTCATGAAAAATGCACATAAATGACTTACAAGCTGCTTAGCTTAGTGTTAAAGATACATGTTTTGTACACAGGGAAAGAAGGCATATCAATCTTGACATAATTAAAGGATCATAAAGTACAAGCAGAATTAGAAGACTAATTTAGTCTCTAGAGGGCAGAAATGAGACCAGTGATTGCAATTCCTAAGATAGTAGGTAATGAGGAAGTCCTTTCTAAGAATTAGAGATAATAAGAAATGGAATAATTTGCTTTGGGAAACTCTCCACTCCTCACTGCATATATATTCAGGAAGACACTGAACATTTTTCTCCTGAAAAGGACTTACTGAAGGGAAATCTTAATATTAAGTGAGAAGTTGGACAAGGTGAACTTCAGAACTTCAATATTCTAAGATGCCATGAAGCAAGGATGGTGACCATAACTTTGATTACATAAATTTATATTATTATGAAGTTTATCTACAGAAACATTCTCAGCACTTAATAAAATGTACCCTACCACAAATGTTTGCCAAGACAAGTAAGGAGCAAAGAATAAAATCACTGGTGAAAGGGCAGATTTACTTCCTACTTATACTTCTATGTATAAAACATATGATAACATTAAAGTGAAACCAAAAGCTTGTATTTGTTGAAATCTACCATTTCTAATTTCAACCAAATAGCCTTCAATTGTGACTTGTGATATTAGTCTTTCAAAATATAGATTACAAATGTTTGCTTGAGAGATAATGCAAACTTTTCTAGGAAAGCAGCCACTCCTGGAAAATTTGTACTATCCAAAGAGCCAATTCTGATTTCTAAAAGTGGCAGAGATGGCTTTTCTTAGTTATTTCTAAGCCATCTGATTAATAAACCTCATCCAACTTTTCAGCCACCGCAGTTCTGCTTCTTCAGACCTGGAGCTCCTGCAAAGCAGCTCTTGGTTAGAGGTTTTCTCTTGCCAAGTGGCACCTTCTGACCTCCTCGGTGAAACTTCCCAATTCTCCTATTCAGTTAGTGCCTCCCCTGCAGTATCTCCAAAGCATTTGAAAAGTAAGAGTCCTTTCCATTGTATCCTACTTATTTACTGGTCTTTTCAAGTGTTAAGATTTTATCTTTGCATTTCCTCCCTCCCTCTTTGGCAGTACTAGGTTTTTATCTGTACTAAAAGCCAAGGAGATCAGTCTGTTCTCATTCAACATTCTCTAATCTTCCCTGGCAGTTAGTGGTTTCTTAGGATGCACTGAATGAGAACAGATTGTTCTTCTTGCATTGAGAAATAGCTCAGTAAGGGTCTAGGACAACTTTCCTCTGTCATGTTCCTGGAGATACCTGCCTTGGGTTTGAGGCCAGGCTCTGACCAACCAAAGTCCCACCACCCAACCTGCTTCCTTGTGCCCTAAAGAGAAACCATCTCATTTCCTCCATGTTGACCTCCATGCCCCCTGTCCCCAACCCACACGGTCTCAACACCACCTAGAAATTGAATGAAAGTCACTGTGTTTTCAAAATTTCAGATATACACCTGACTTGTAGTTACTACTGCTAGCTTTCTTGTTAATGGGTCTATATAAGTATGACTTCAAATATTGTGGGAAAGTACATATTTCAGGTTGCACACAAGTAGTGTCTTTCTTAGCTCTCATCATCATCATCATCATCACCACCATCTTTTCCATATTCTCTGGAGTTCTTAATTAAGTCCACAAGAAAAAGGTACCATGTATATCACTTAACTACTTGTGGATGCTCTCTGGAGGTGTTTACATGAATTATCTGATTTACTCTTCCAAACACTCTCATGAGTAGGTATGATTCTGACTGCTGTTTTGGAAAGAAGCATGTAGCTTGAAGACAGACCAAGGACTTCATCTGAGTTACTGTGGCTTTGGAACACATCTTATAAATCAGACCCTCCAAGAAACAGTCTAAACATTCCTATGCAATAATTCAAAACAATGCAATACCGAATTTATACAGAGTATTTCTTAAATATTTATAAACCCTTTTTTTAAAAAAAGATTCTTGTTAACTGTCTTAAGCACTCAATTTAAATACCTAAATTTGAGGAAAAAAGAAAACTGCATCAAAACATATTTCTCTGAATTCAAGTAGTTTATTATTCTTTCATGAAAGTTATTACGATCTTAATATGTCTAAATCAACAATAACAGATTTCCATTTTATGCATTACACTAGGTAATCTTGCACAAAAAAGGGCAGGTAACAGTAAGTAGCCATAATATGTACAAAAAAGTATAAGTTTACTTTTTAACACTATTAGTACAATTTTTGCACCTACTTTCTGCTCTCTTCATCAGTACAAAGCTTAAATGTACATACAAATATTAACATAAAAAGTAAAACTTTTGAAAAATATTCAATAAAGGAAACAAAAGATTCTTATACAATGAAACTAAATCCTTAAAGAGCATTTTAAAATATCTGAAATTACATTAAAGACTGTTAAAGTGCAAAACAACTACTGAATGAGCTTGAGAAACAATAATCTCACTTCTAATATCAGAGAAAAGTCTTAACAGCCTAAAGTCATACTGTCACAACAAGAACTCCAGTGTGCATGAGTTGAAATGATAATTCTAGGACAGAAAAACAGCATGTGGTGAACTAAGGATATTGCACTGAATTACACATGGGAGCCAACATAACTGAGCTCCCTGAGGCAGACCAGGCAAGTCAAATGCCCATTGTTCCAAACAAGGACACTCAACAGTGTCCAAGAAGAGAGGACAGATGTAGAAGTAACATCTAGCTCTGTCACAATCCCTAAATGCAATCTGACCACAAGATCCCAGGACTGTTTGAGGATTCTCTCAACTGCACACTCAAGTTCAGAAAGGTGTACGATAGATTTCTGAGACACTTTTCTTTAGGACAAAAATGAGAAGGGATCACAATAACTTTTCTCTGCTACCAGGTATGTCTCAGTATGACTTTCAGAAGGCGGAGTGACTTTTGTGCACTGCATAAAGCCCTGGCTTCTGAAATGCTGATTCTGAACCCTTTCAATCTGAAGGGCACCTGGGCATTATTAACAAGGTTTTTGCTACACTGTGTGCCAGCTGCTTATATGACTCCTGTCCTTTGGTAGAGATTATAGTCCCTTACTATTTTCAATCTTCAATTAGAGTAATATTTGCAACCTTCTATCTAATGCAAATGAAAACAATTTTAATAAAGAGTGAAAAACTTGGGCTGGGGATTTAGCTCAGCGGTTTGGTGGCCTGCCTTGCAAGTGCAAGGACCCAAGTTCAATCCCAGGTACCAAAAAAAAAAAAAAAAAAAAAAAAAAGAATTTAAAAAAAAAGAGTGAAAAACTGACACTCCATATTTACATGTTATAAACATAAGGTATTTTAGCAGCAGTCCTGATCTGTAGTATGCAATAAATTTTGGCTTAAAATTTTATCATTTCTAACCTCCTATTTCTTAATCATAAATGATTAAATAGCTCCTTTTCCCTTCTTCTCAGATAAAATTTGCACTTGTCTTTTTATACTGGTTTTATTCTAATATTTCAAGGAACTATTTTAATATTTATCTGGCATTACAAAGTTAAATTTTCAGCAGTGTTGCCCATTTAGCTTGTATTACATAAATTCAATTGTATTTCTGGTAGTGACATCCATGAAACTTTCCTCCTTTATTCCACACTAGAGTGGTCAATAATTACTAGTAAAAATGCTGTTTCCTATTTAATCCCTTTGCTTATTGGTATTTCTCTACATATTTAGAAACACATGAGAATTACTCAAAAAAAAAAAAAAGAAAACATGATGGAGATCTTGTACTTTCTTCACATCTCTTCCACTGGTGACATACTAAATGGTAAAAAAAAAAAATAACAAAATAATAAAAAATATAAATGCATAAATGTAGCCATGTACACACTTTTGATAAAATAATTCCTAAACTCAACTTTTGGGAAATGACAGGTATGTGCCTAACAACAATTCCTTAAGCACTGTATGGCAAGGGTTGTTTTAAACTATGTGATATATACACTATATATACACACATACATAGTATAATGTGATTTGAATTGTTTGTATTGTTTGAATACATACATGTGTGTGTGTGTGTGTGTGTGTGTGTGTATTCTTACGGAAATTCTATACTGCCAGTACAACTATACTAGAAGGATTATCTTTGTTTTAAATGTGAAGAAAATAAAGTTTTTAAAGATGAAGGAATGTGATCAAAATTGTACAAGGAGCTGAAATAAATGGTTTGTTTAAGTCTGTCTTAATATTTTAATTTTAAAAGAGAGGACAGTCTATCAGTTTTCAGAGCATAATCAACAATTAAAGTGATGCATATTTGCCTGTTATTCTATGGCACATCAAGCACCAACAGAATATTACAAGGTGTATAAAACAAGGGTGTCCAGCTAATTCACACCCTGTGCTCGATCAGCAGGACTTAGAGCTGGGGCACCAAGACTGTCTACTGCATCCAGATTGGAAGAATACTATAAAGGGGAAAGCCAAGTATTTCTGTAAATGTTAGCCTTAAAGCAATATTCCAATTTCAATAATAACAAATCATAAATATTGTTACTAGGCTTTCTTTCAGTCTGAAGGCATTTTCACCAATATCACAGCAGATACAATTTGCTGTGAAAAAAAAAAAAAATAAGGCTGGTGCATAAGGAGTCCAGGCAGAAAACCTGGGAATGCAAAGTTGGGAAATCCAGTCAGCAAGGCATAATTCAAGTGGAAAGGTACCCAAAAGCAATGAAAGACAGACTTAAATGTAAAATATTTGACATTCACTGCTTCCACACATACATTGTAACAGTGCAAACTTAAACTGCTCATTTCAGGAGAGGTATAAAGGACACAGCATCCAGCAAACACTGTGACAAAGGATGAGCCTAAAACAGATGTGGGAAAAATAAACAGCCTTGCTGCTTCAGAATTTATAAAATGGTCCACAAAGGGGCAAATAGGCTTCTCCCCATCATTTGACTTCAGGGCCCATAAAAACAGAAGCAGCTCTCCCAGACAGACTGAATGTTCTGCTTAACTTGGAACATTAAAGCTTTCTATGAGCACTGTCAGTAAGCATAATTTAAAATACTCCATGCTGCTTACAAATACATGAGAACAACTTGACAATTCATGGATGTCACTCAGTTAGCGCATTTTTGCTTTATCTGGCATACTGAGTCTTTGTTACAGAGCCTGATGTGCTTCTCTACAGAGACTTTCTAAGGAACTGACTGCAGTGATTTTAAACTTAGGTGTGAAGAGAAAACTTAGAGAGAGATTAGGTGTAAATAAGAAAAGGTAATATGTCATGTGTTGCCCGTAAATTTATGGGATTAGTCCCAGAGGGGTTCTCTACAATTTTGGGGAGCACAGCACAATTGGTGCTTTGCTTCAGACCTGTTCCACAACGTATTCTGTGCATGAACTCATACATTGTAGCAACCTACAACAAACACCCTGGGATATCCCCGGTCCCACTCACACTGTCACTTGCGTATGAACGGTGTTCACACAGAGAACCAAGTCAGCACCGCCTTCGGAAAAGAACATATATACGTCTAGACATTCCTTTATAGGAGTACAATGCTTACTCACACGCAGGATCTACTGCAAAGGGATTTAGGTTTTCTAAATTGAAATGAGTATCTCTCCTTTGTATCAACTCAGTGAAAGTTAAACAAATAGAATTAATGGACATATTTTCCAGTATTTCTTACATTTTGGCATTATAAAAATATGTCCAGGTTCAGTTTTCCACAAAAATAAATATCCAATGACAAAACTAGTAGGAAAAATATCATTTCAAATACAAAGATACTAAAATTTGAAGTGTTTAAGGCAGCGTATTTCTTTCAAAAGCACAATTAAAGCATTATTGGTGGGAAAAGATGAAAAGCCCACGATTGCCGCTGTCACTTCTGTAAACTCCTGGCTGATGTAAGCTGTGTAAGCTGTGTAAGCTGGTGGTAATATCCATGGAAAGCCTAATATCCAAGATTTTCCATGACATGGTATTGGTTCTCGCCAACATTAAGTGAGGCATGTATGAATTTCATTTTTGTGATATTAGAATAAATATCAAAATTATGATAGCACTAAAAATTTGAAGAACTTTCTCATAATACTGCATTTGTGCTTTGAAGCAATTTTCAAAGGGAAAAGATGATTTCCACTACTAAAACCCTGAAGTACCCAGTTCCTCAGAAAAGACCCTAAAATAGAACTGGATGACACTCTAGTTCTATGCAGCATAATCCTAACTGTACAGAAACTATAACCATGCAACACAATTTTACAGCAGTACACACAATTTCTGTGTTCCACTGTTACTTTTCTAGCTATCTAGATTGTACCGCTATGAAATATCTTGAATTAATAATTGTGTATGGAGGGCGGGTAGGATGTCACATGCTTGTGATACCCCAGCACTCTGGAAGCTGAGGCAGGAGGACTGCCACACTTTCAAGGCCAAGCCTGGAGTGCATAGTGAGTTCAGGCACAGCCTGGAATACAAGCAAGACGTTGTCTCAAATAATAATTATAGTAATAACAAAGACAAAGACAGTGATGATTTTGTATGGAGAGTTTATGTAGATATATAGATATAGATACATACATATGTATGTATCTGATGTGTGTGTGTGTATATATATATATACACACACAATGTTATATATACACACACACACACACACACACATTAGATATATCTATGTATTATATATATATGTATGTATGTGTTCTAATCCTTTGCTGTACTCTTCCGGTAGTTTTTGCTTGATTTCCACTAATTAGCTAGTCATTAAACTACATTCGAATTCCTCTGAACCTATGAATAAACAATAGGAGAAACACTAATAAACACAGACATTGCTTCACATTTTCTCAGCTAAACAGGTACAGCTGCCAGTACAGAGACTCCTGGAGAACCTGCCACTGCAGTCAGGTTGGGGAGTGGAGCAGCTAAATGTCATCACAACAGGAAATAATGTGAGCTCCAGGTGTGCAGGCAGGGTGAGAACTAAAACTCGCTCCTTCTACAATGATTCGGAACCACATTGCGATGATGATCTGATGACATCACCTGATGTTATTCCCTATACAACAAAAAGAAAGGAGTGAAGGGGAAAGGGCAGGAGGGAGAGGGTAAGGAAAAAGGGATGAAAAATAAAGGAGCAAGAGAGAGGAAGAAGAAAGGAAGCAGACAATAGAGGAAGAAAATATTTTCATCCTTTACCCATTCATCTAGTCCTTGACATTTGAATTGAAAATTCTGAACTACATCCGTTCTTTTGATGGAAAAGTATCTTTCTTTTGTAACTCTAATGCTTTTATTTACAAATAATGGCTTTCTCATTTCAGGGTGATACTAAATTAAAATTAGCAACATTTGTTGTTTCTTACAGATTAATATTACATTTATTAAAAGGCACCAGAGCTTATCTTCTGTTTTCAGATTTGTCTTTTTTCTCTAAAGAATTCCATCCCAATAAAATAAGAAAAAAATATAACGTTGAAATATTTATTTTTATACAAGAGAAACTCAGAGCTATAAATTATACACACATAAAATTAACATTTTTTTGTTCTTCATGCAGGTAATGAAAATAAGTCACTTCATTGTATGAATGGCATTTACAAAACAAATCTGCATTTATTCACCTTTTCATAATTTAGAGTCCAATTTAAAGTTGCATATCTAAATTAATTGTTCACCGTTCACAGTTAAAATTTAATTTATTGATTACTTCCTGTCTCTCATATTGTCCCCTGCTGATTCTTGAAAAAGCAGTAAATATTTTTGATGCTAATGGCACTGACTAAAATATGGGTATGTACCAAAACCTATAATAAAAATTTGTGTATTTAACTCCCAAGGTATGTTACTGTTTCCAATTTTTCAAAAAATACACTCAAGAAAATTTAAAATAGTTTGTTTCATAATAATTGAATACATTTCTTAGCAAAACTGCTTTGCTATCTAATGTATTTAAAAAAATAAATATTTGAAAAGTGTATCCACAATGTTCCTAAGAAATGGTTTTGAATTCCAGAGTCCCAAGGAGATGAATTGGCTTTCAGATAACAATGTGCTTCCATCAGATGCACTTGGCAGTTGTAAACAAAAGGAATTTTCTCAGCTTTTCCTCACAAATATGGAATATTTGCTCTCAGTCAACAGCTGGGGTGATTTAAAGAAGTCCTGCATATATATTAGTTTTCATTCAAAATTACAAATCCTTCTCCCACTCTGAAACATCTGACTCTGGCTTAGTAGAAGAGTAAATTGTTGTGAAATGAAGTGACATTCCCCAGGGAAGTGAAAAGTAAAAATCTAGTACCTACTTACAACTCTAATCAGATTTCAGATCATACAGCATCTGGTTAATCATTTTTAAGAAAAGTTAACTTATTCAAGATTAAAGTTTAGATGGTACTCTGTAGTTCCTTGAAAAATAATAACAAAGTGTGTTTGGTTCTATTGTTCCTGAAAACATGTAATATTAAATATAAACAAAGTAGATACCGCATGAAAAGCCATTATGACTTTGTTTACAAGCCAAGATATAGCTATTTCCATGTGACTAGAAGTTAGTTTTACAAAACCGTTAATGATAAAATTGTTAATTAAGTTACCTATTCATTTAAAAACATATCAATACTTTTTAACCAGCTAGACTGAAAATATCATTGTAAGTTACTCGCTAGGTATTAACTATCCATGAAAGCCAATGAAGGAAAGCAAAGAATACATACTTCCACAGCATATGTACTTAAGAATAGGTTATGAGCCCATGAACTTTTGCTTTGAACTCTACCCAATGCTTATTGTGTTTTTTATCCCCTTCCAAAAGTACCTCAAAGTAGTGATTTTAAATTTATTTTGAATTCTATAGTTGTATTTCTTATGTTTTAATATTTATCATAACAAAGTTTTATGGTAAGATAAAGTAGATATTTCTGTTGAATTTGAGGTGACAAAAATGTAGTCCATATATTCACAAATATCTCAGAAGATGACAAAAAACAATTTTCTACTTGTGGACAGTCACGTAGAATTAACTTTTGGCCTGGGGCTCAGTGAACCTGAATATATGTTATGACTAAAATGACCACATTTCATTATTTTAAATGAAAGTTTTATTTTTATTTTAAGTGGCTATTTAAAGCAGGCATGGAAACTTACTAAAACAATTAATAGTGCTTTTATTGGCCCTTAAATGCAAGCCTACCAAATTTGAATAATCAACATATAAGTGTGCAATTCATTATTTCAAATTACCACGTCTGTAATTTCTCCTATTTTAGATTCAGGTTTTATCTTTTGTAGATATACCCTGTGTGATCATGAGTTACATGTCCCTAAGTCATGTATATCAATACAGAAGATTTAGTGGTCTAAAAAATATTTTAAAGTCTCAAGTCTAAATTAATCCTCTTAGGAGAAAAAAGAGTCAGTGTTAAATGAATAAACCTTAATGATAAAGTTCTTACTTTAATATTCTTTACAGTTCCAGCAGAAATAATTTAAAGCTCCTATTAAATAATGAAATAAACTATGAATATCAGCTATTAGCCAAGTTCACCACATTAAATATCAAAATATAAAATATGAGTAAATATTTTAAATATTTCTTTAAATATCACTGAAGACACACAAAACATGGAAGTTAAAATGACTGTTGGTAAACCTCCCTTTTCCATAATGCACCACTAATGCAAATAAAATTACCAACTTCTCCCTGTATAGACAAATAAAGCAAATCATATGACAAAATAGGAAAAACATGTATACCTTCCACTACCAGAGCAAGGAAATAAGTATCTAAGGAAATGAAATCTGTACTTTCGTGATTTATTTCACCTTAGTAGTCTTTATCCAAAGGCTGTTTGTTTTAAATTAATCTGAAAACTATTTATTCAACTTCCCTTTTATGAAAACTTTTTAAACCTAAGGCATGATGAAGTTGAAGGCATAATCCTTGAAATTCAAGTGCTTGGAAAGCCACAGTCATGTTGTCATGAGTGTGGAATTGAAAATACTTACAGTCTCTCCAGTTCTTTAAGGTCTTGGAATGCTCCTCTTTCAATGGCGGTAATCTTGTTTTCCATAAGCTGACTGAAATACATAATGGAATATGTTTCTTAATGTCACCTTCTGAGCACATTTCAATTCAGCAAATGAAAATATGTAGCCTATTTCCTTTCCTAAAGATAGATTCTGAGATCTGGATTGAGATATAATAGCAACTATAATGATGATACATGTGAAAGAACTCAGGGAGGAGAAACACTCATGTCACAAAATTCTCACAGAAAACACTACAACAGTTTCTCACAAAATTTACTAGCCAAAAGTATGAACATTAAAATATAAGCAAAAAGCAACTCATGACAATTTCAACTTTGATAGATGTTTTCTAGTACACAGATTTACCATTGAGTTCTTAACTAGGAAATCAATATGCAGAAATTCATCACACACATACTTCAGTTCTGACTTACAGATATACATTAGCAATTGGGAGATTTCATAAGGGCCAAAGTGTGTCTTAAAAGTTGAACACTGAATGTGCAGTGGTCAAAAGTATATGGCCGGCCGTTGGTGTGTAAATATTTACAATCCTGTGGGAGAAAGTAGTTTTACATAACACCTACTCTCCAGTGATGGCTTACTCACAGCTAAATTATCACACTCATTAAAGTAATCATAATAATTTTATATCAGCCACAAAGTAATTAAATGTAAGGAACAATTCAAAATATCGCCAATGAAACGTTTATAAATAAATATTGTTCCACCAAAAACTGCTAAGTTCAATCATTAGATTCTTATAAAATTTATATCTAATTGTTCTTTGCAAAAAACTTTCCTGAACATTTTGATCTCATAATAAAACACAGATCCACTTAACTTTTTATCAAGTTAATTTTAAATCTGAAAAGTATCAAATGTCTCACATAATTTATTTATATTATAAAAGCAACTATTCCACATTTTTATGCACTTAAGGCACTTAGGGTATGGTAAACCAAGGATTTGAGGTCATTTCTATAATAATGTTTCTATGGCAGACATCCAATCTTAAAATAAAGGTCCACATTTTTACTAAAGTTGTAATTTAGTGATTAAAAAAGATGAGAAAGCAAGACTTTTATATTTTTTTGTTCGTGTCATTGGACAGGACTTAGAAACTGAGACCAGTAACAGTTCTGAATGTGTAATCTTAAAAACAAACAGTTTTCCAAATTACAGAGGAAGAACACACTTACAGAACTCTGAGGTGTCTGAGACCAGCAAAATCGGTCTTCGTAATCCGTGTGATGTTATTTCCATTCAGATCACTAAGAGATAACCAGAAAATGAAAGTTCCTTTTCATTTCTATTATTTTTGGTTAAACAAAGTTAAAAAGCAGCTAGAATTTAAAGTCTAAAACTGAATTCTATTAGTAGTTTGGAAAAAAACTGAGGAGGAGCAATCTTTAAACGACTCTTTTATTAATGACTCAAGTTCACAAAATGTATTCTTGCTGGCACATGAGGGGAGAATGAAGTCATTCTGCTGTGAAGTTGTATGGGGGGTGTGTATGGGAGCACTTTCGATTTTTGTTTTCCTAAGGATGTGTGTATTAATTTCACAGGTATTCTGCTATTATTGTTAGGCACATCCCCAAGGAGTTCAAGTCAGGAAGTGAAATGAACAACTTCCTCACACCACTGAAGAAGAGATGTTTTAAATCCAGAACACTATCCTGAGAGGTGGGTAGTGTGGTGGCTAAACTTCCCAAAGCAAAGGAAGAATTTAGAATGCAAAGGAACGACTTGGATTTCAAAGACTCGCCTTTATGGGCCATTTACCTTCAAACAATTCCGTGTTTGTATGAAAACTACACTTCATTTGCATCTCGGGCCGCCCGCCGTGAAGGCACAGTGGATAGGACTGGCGGGGCAGCAGTGGAAATACTATCGGGCCTTGACATTTCTGTTCAGCTTTCAGCACCACGTTGCCTTTACCAGCCACAACCAACCCTCTTTTCTGGCACCTCAGGGCGAGATCTAAACTTGCCTGGCTTCCGATCATTTCACATAAGGCCCGGCTTTGAAGGAGTTTCTAGGCTCTCCTTCGTGGAAGTAGGCTCCTAGTGATGCATAAAACTTCAGGTTCGAAATCTGTACTTGAAGTGCTTACTTAGTCAATGGCAGAATTTTATAAGGCAGCACTATTTTCTGAAAACTTGTTATATCGCCCTCATATTTTTTTAAGACCCGAAACTCCATTACCATTTTTCTCCCAGTGCACTCTTCTTTAGTTGAGACATGCTGGGGCTTAAACTTTAAACTCTTGTGAAGAGCATGAAAATGACAAGTGCTAAAACAAAATTCTGCAGTATTCCCCATCTTCTCCCCAAGCCACATTTTTCACACTGAGCAAAGAAAATACCATTAAGTTATTTCTACAGTCCCGGGGTCTTCTTCCGGCGATCTGCAGTAACAAGAACTGCTATCCCCTACCCCAGACTAAAGGGGTGAACCTCGTCTTAAGGAGACACCCAGCTTTCCGAGGCCCCGTCTGTCCAGCCCTGAGGACTTGGGAGGGAAGGGAGGGAAAGGCGAAGGGGCGAGCGACCGGTGAGACTGGGGTTAGGGGAGCCTTCCCAGAGGAAGAAAGGGCTCAACCCGGCCCTCAAACCGTTTTGCCGGGGGACGAGGGGGGAAACCCGGAACGCCTGGAGGTGGTGCATAAAAAGCCCCAGGGCCCTTTCCGCAGTGCGGGGCCCTCGTGCGGGCGAGAAGGCT